>NW_012101255.1:305570-352981 GCF_000951045.1 Mandrillus leucophaeus
AGCCAACACTTGAACTGGGAGGGAGGGAATGAGCAGAAGAAAACTTTGATTCTTTTACCCTCCTACTCTCCTATCTCATAGCAGTGCTTCTCATTGGACAAACCCAACAGAAACAAGAAGGCAAGGGAGACTTGGGGCTGGAGAAAGTAGAAGTCAACCTGCAAAATAACAAGGCACAGAACAGAAGTAAATGGATCTGGAGGAGCAAATGGAGACCACCCAGTCCAGCAGCTTCCCCTGTCATTTTATTTTTAAAGATCAAATTGTTTTTCCAGCTATGGAGGCAAAGTGCAGGAATGAGCTCATCATAGAAATAAAAAGCATAATTTCCTGCATTTGCATACACTTATAAAAGTCAGTTATGAAATCTTTTGTTAAAAAAAGTTGTTTCATATATATTACAAATATATAAGCACCCCCACGCAGACTTGTTCATACTGTTTTCATAGCTTTCATTGAGTTCTACATGCAAAGGGCCTTTCTAAGGGCTTTACATTAATTTGCTCATATAATGTTTAGTAGTAGGTACTATTATCCTCTCCATTTTGCAGTTAAGGGAACTGAAGCTTGGAAAGGTTGCCTTGGGTTAATAATAAGAAGTGGCAGAGCTGGGATTCTAACTCAGGTATCTGGCTCCAGAGCACTTACTCCAAGCAAGTACTATCCTTACACGAATTCTACGCTATTAGCACACAGATGCTGTCAATTGCTTAATTTTGGAGTCTCATGAATTTTTGGTGTCATTTTTATTATACTTGAGTAATAATTACCCAATCGGCAAACTAACTTGGGCTGAAAGAGGTGACCCACTTCCCAAATTCTGTACAACATCTGAGAATCATATTCTATGTTGGAATATAGCCAGCTCTCTCTTTACTTGTGACTGGGCCAGTCACATCTCTCTAACCTCATTAGCATCTTGCTGATTCACTTACCAGATCAGATGTAACTCATGTTTTGTAAGCTCTAAAACCATCCTTCTGAAATACTGCACAGCTTCTTAATTTACTCTGGCACTATGAAAATATTTTGCATCGGATATAATTCTAATAGAAGTTTGTGGCAGCTCTTTCAGGGGGAAAAATCTAAGTTTCCTCTTATGCAACAGAATGAAAAGTATTTAGATTTTATCAGATAATTATTTCTATAAATTTTAAGAGTAAAACTAGGAACTAAATACAATCTCATGGAATTTATTTCTTTTAATTGAAGATAATTTGGGAAGGTACTTTCCCCCTGATTAGATTAGCAAAATAGAACTACTCTGGATTTTTTTTTTTTTTTTTTTAATTTGTAGAGACAGTCTCTCTGTGTTGCCCAGGCTGGTCTCGAACTCCTGGGCTCAAGTGATCCTCCCACCTCAGGCTCTCAAAGTGCTCAAATTACAGGCGTGAGCCACCAGGCCCTGCCCATTCTGGACTTCAATCTATCTAACAATAATTTTATCATAACAATTTAATATCTAAAATAGGAATAACCCAAGAAATTTTACTTTAAAAAGTAAACAATATATACATTTTAAAATATGAGACCAAACATCTGTTAGTATTCTTAGCTTAATTTAGGTTAAATTGATATCCTATAGTTTCTAAGACAGATCAGAAAAGATACCAAGAATAATCAATGTTTCTCTTAACTGCTGCCCCCTTTCTCAATTGAAGTGAATGCATGTTGCTAAGGTAATTGATACGGGTAAGGGAAGGTAAAGATTACCTTGGGTCTCTTGCTTCAGAGCCTCTGTATTGTTGGCCTAGGGCAGTGAATCAGAAAGGTGATTAAGAAAAATGAATGCATGTGCTTTCATTTTGCCAAAAAGTTTTAAGATTCAGATAATTTCAATCAACCAATAATTCCACCCCTTAGATGAGGTATTTCATATCCTCACTTATAAAAAAGCTTGTCACTGTCCTTGTGTCACTTCTTTCTACTCTGAGTTTCTTTAGATATGTTTTTTAACCAGATATCTCAGAAACACTAGTGCTTAGGAGGGGTAAGGTACAGTGTGGTCGGGCATAATTGCTCTGGGCCCAGTGGCAATCTAAAGACAGCCTTACCTACCTCAGAAAGCTGGTTAGTAAAGAGATGCAGGAGCATGGACACTCCGGGTATACTTTCACTTAACAATGTGTACCTTTCACCTAATAACTTGTATGACTTTCTGCAACCTATTATACTTCAGTTTACTTATTTGTAAAATGGGCATTATGATAATAGTATCTAACACATGATGTTTTGAACATTACATTATTATAAAACATGTATATATGCATGTAGGCATCGCTCTAGCTACAGAAAGAGACTCTCACATGTGAGCACTTTATAAATGTTAGTTAATATTGTCTCTGGTTTGGGGGCTAAAATTCCTATTCAAATATATTTGGGTAGGTATTTTCATCAAGGGTCTAATTTAATTAAATTTCTGTTTTCTTAAATAACCAAGAATAAGTTTGAAGTTACAGCAGAAATTGCAAAATTAACTTGTAACATTGGATTGAGCAGTGAATTAGTCAAAGTTGCACTATGTATCTCTTACCTCCTCTGCTTTCTGTAATGAGTAAATCTTACTATTTTGGAATAAGGAGAGCGCATCTATTGTTCTGTTGCGATCTGAAAAAAATCACATGCTTTAGACTTCAATACTGAAAATAAATTTAAATACTAAAATAAATTATCCTGTTTGCTATTTAACAAAGCACTTGATCACCAAGTCATTTTCCCCTTTTATAAAATGGAGAAAGTATGTGCAAAATGATCATCTGAATACAAATGAAACCCCAATATAAGTTTGTACTGTCACCATTTTTCAGGTGATCAGACAAAATGCTTTACAACGGTACTTAGATTATCTAATTTGATTATGTAAATATCAATATGTTTATAGTAACAATTTGCATAATCAAAACTGCAGGATTGTGATTGGCTGCAAAAGCAGATTCAAAATTACAATGTTTAAAATAATCACAAATAGAAAACTCAGAAGTAACTGTATAATAAACTGTTTTTCTGAGCCATTTGAGAACAAGTTGCCAACCTGCTGCCCCATTACCCTAGAATAGTATGGGGTGTATTTCTTACCAACAAGGACATTTTTCTAAACAGCCACACTATGATCATTAAAATCAAGAAAGTACAAAAAAATTAATAAATTACCACAAATACATCAGTACCATTTACTCCTCAGAACTCCATTTAAATTTCACCAATTGTGCCAATAATGACCATTCTAACAAAAGGATCCAGCTTAGAATCACATTACACATTTGTCAGGTTTCTTTAGTTTCCTTCGATGATAACAGCCTCTTCAGTCTTTCTTTGACTATCATGACCTTGGCATTTTTTGCAATATAAAGACCAGCTGTTTTGTAGAATGTTTTCAATTTGCGTTTGTCCAATGTTCCTTCATGATTAGATTTGAGCTGTGCATCTTTGGCAGGAATATCACAGGAGTGATGCTGTGTTGTTGATCCTCAGGTATCACACAATTTTGATTAATTTCATTACTAAAGAAGCTCACTTTGATCACTGAAATAAGGAAGAGTCTGCAAAACTCTTCCACTGTAAAGTTAGTTTTCCCTTTTGTAATCGATTTTGTGACTGGTACTTCGAAACTATGTTTCTATCCCATTCCTTATCAGCTTTCAATTTATTCATTTTTCTGTATCCAAATGGATTCATGATTTCCTATAGTGTTCAGTGGGTTATAATTCTTCACTATCATTATTATTTATTTGTATGTTTATATTGTCCTTGACTGGGCCATGCAGAGACAACCATCTCTATGGACGTCTCCTCCCCCTCGTTAGGTTCTGACACCTCATGCCAGGCTGCCCACCTAAACCTACCAGATGCCTCTCAACCCACCAGGGCTCAGGCACCCTGTACTAGGCCACCCCACCTTCCCCAGGCTGCAGGAATGCCTACCTTGCTCTGTTCCACCAAATGGCTTTAGGACTAAATTATTCAGAAAGAAGAGTCAGGGGAAGGGGAAGGGAAAAGGGAAAGGAGAAATGAAAAAAGAAGAAAAAAAAGCCCAAATTACAATGTTACAATAAATTTATAGTTACAAAACTCTGCATCTTAGAATTAATTTTCTCTTATATTTTCTCAATTCCTCATAAGGAAAACATCAAGGGAATCTTAGGCAATTTATACCTCTATATGAGCATACTGGTCAGAAATTGCTTTCAAAATTCTTTTAAATAAATTGTAATGCTTGTCTATGAGTGCTTCCTGAGTCTGCAGCAAAGAACATTGAGGGAGGATGTAGTCATGCTAAGGAGAGAAAACTAATGATGGATTTCTGAAAGGATTCTTTCAGAAGCTTTACAAGTATGCAATTTAAAATGTCTTTTCACTAAAGATAAAATAATAGGGCATGGAATAAATCAAAGTTCTTTTTGATTAGGAGGAAAAACATTTCCTTTTAAGGTTATAAAACTGTTATGGTGAAACTTACTTGGGACCTCTGTATTTTCTGCTCTTCAGATGTAAACTTTAACCCTAATCTGACTTCAGTGAAGTATATACTGTTGAAGAAACCTGTCTGCAAGCTTTTTGAAAATGTCCAGACTGGAGGGAGCCCAACCGAGTGAACTCAGCCTTCTTAAGCCTCCCCCTGACCCCAATGATCTGTAGTGCTGTCTGGCATTCAGACACTTGTACAGCCTTGTGTATCTCTTCTGCTGCTATCTTATATTAATTTTCATGCTTGAAAACAGTGTATGTTTCTGCTTTGCTTCATTAACTAGACTGTAAACAATTTGATTATACACACCATCCATTTAATGATCATTTTGTTGTTTTCTTCTCGATATCATCCAAAACAGCAGTAGATGTGTAATTGTAAAGTCAATAAACAAATGAATGAATGAATCAATCAATGAGTCAATCAATTAATTAATCCAACTATGTAGCATTACCTTCAGAAATTTTTTCACCTTGAACAGCTCTTAGGTCTGCGTTTTTCAAGAAAGAAAAAACTCTTGCTTTTAATGATCTCATTTTCACTTGCTAAATAACGAAACTATAACTTGTAAAAAAAATTTTCCTTATATTTACAATTTAATGTAAGAAAATCATCCTGAAATTCTTAGGCAATTAATACTTCTATTTGCATACATTGGTCAGAAATTGCTAAAGCAAATGACAGATTTCTCCTTATTTGTAAAAGTCAAGGAACAATTTTAAGATTTAATATTCCTACTCTGCCCCAAATAAAGTACTTCAACATCATCAGAAATTTGGTACCATTAATGCAAAAGCATTAACTGATGTCTTGAGGCAAATACATAGTTTCATCAATTAGTGTTTGTTTTTGTATCTTATTTTAGCTATTCTAGTTAACTTTAATTAGGCATTCACAAAATCTGGAGTATTATTAACATGTAGGTGACAAGCAGAGCGTCTCTTCAGAACATAAAATACAGCATTCAGTGTCAGCAAATGCCATTTTGAGAGAAGACTTTGTTGTTTCTTCTGAAGACTACTAGCTCTTTCCTCACATTTTGAAGGTGCTAACGATGTCCAGTAATGTGGCATCTCTGACAGACACAGTCTGAAGAAGGTGAATTTTAACATAAAAACATTCAAAGTGTAACAACAAATATTTTTCCCTTTTCTTTCTTTTTAAATGTACTATTTTTTTTAATCAGTGACTATTACTAATCACAATTGTACCAGATGATGATGTAACCTATAAAACAGAACCTTTCCCCTCTCCCACCCCTTCAGTATCCTGTTTAAGGCCCCTTAAAGGGATCCTGTTTAAGATCCCTTTACTATGGTCTACCAGGCTGGGCATGAGGTGGCTCCCCTCTCTTTTTGAGATCATCTTTTACTACTTCTCTATTTATTCACTGTGTTCTAGCCCTGCTGGCCTTATGCCTACCCGTGAGACAGCCAAGACAGGCCCTGCCTTGTGCCTTTACTCATGCTGTTCTCTCTGCTTGGAACTACTGGTAGTTCAAAGCATGACTTCATGAATGTGAAGGGAGTACACTCAGCTACCTGCTATTTTGCACCATCTTCTCCCACCTCAAATAAATACACATTGTAAATCAATGGAGTGTGTTTTCTGCCCAAATGTTACCTTAAAAAAAGTCCCCTCAAACTTCTTCCAACCATATTGCTGCTGTATAGAAAATCTGGAGTCCACTGTCTGGAAGGACAGATCTCCCGGATCTCCAAACAGCTTGCTCCTCCTGGTGCAAGGCTCAGGGAAAATGCCAACGCTTTAGAGAGGTATAATGTCACATTCTTCCTCACCACGCAGGTCATCTTCTCCCTATTATGTTCCTTACTATCTTTTATTTTCTTCACAGCACTATCACCATCTGATATTAATTTGTTTTTATAATTTAAATTTTAATAATCACTTGTATTCCTCCAGTAGAGTGTAAACACTTTGAGAGCAGGAATTGTGTCTGAATCACATATCTCCAGTTCTTAGAATAGTGCCCAATATACAACCATCACACAAAACCTATCTGTTGCATGCATAAAATACCACTACTTTGCTTGACAAAATTGAATATGTGGCCCAATACTGAACAAGATAACTCCAGCAATTATATTGAGCAATTGTGTGACAATTTCAATTGCCCTCTAAACAATATTTCTTCAGCATAGTTAAATGTTGCTCTATTTATATCCAGGTACTTTTAAGT
The DNA here is from genome assembly GCF_000951045.1 of Mandrillus leucophaeus. NCBI lineage: Eukaryota > Metazoa > Chordata > Mammalia > Primates > Cercopithecidae > Mandrillus > Mandrillus leucophaeus. Next base: position 312,236 of record NW_012101255.1, read on the forward strand.
AAAGGCAAATGAGTACGCTGAAAAATGCAAAATTATATTTATTGGAGTTTCAGTGCTGGGACCAATTAGTCAAAAGAGAAAGTCATCAATTTTCCATCTTTTTTCCCAGACCTCTTGAATGGCCTTGCAACTCACCCCATTTATTGTTCAAGCAAGACATTTGGAAATTGTGAGGCCTGGACTGCTCCTTCTCCCTCATCCCCTGCACATTCAATGAATCCTATTAATTCTGCTGTCTAAGTATCTTTTCTTGACACTTACAATGGTGCTCACTCTCATCCCATCATGTCTGAACTAACATATACTCAATATATATTTTGGGATTTGGAATATAGTACTTCATATTCTGGTTTTAAAAACAAAATTTTTCTTTCTTTATAATGTAAATTAAGTTATTCATTCATTTGCAATTTTTAAAAGGAGAATCATTCTGAAAAATAAAGAAAATTCTAGATATCATTGTTAAAAATGTACAGATCTTTAGACAAATAGATGTCTAGTACAATTTTCAATTTTTAAGAAAATACATTTTATTCCCTCAAAAGGTCAAAGAATTTCTGAGATACATTCGTGTTCAGAGAATTTGACAGATTTTTCTAAATGACATAAAAAATAATTGCAAAAAATTAAAAAATACAATTTAAGCTTTTCTTATTGGTTAGAGATTTGGAAACCGAAGTTGTTTCACTGTGATAATACAATTTGTACTGAACAAAATGTTCTGCTGTTGTTGGGTTGCAATGAAGTGTTTTGAGAGTCATTGTCAAATATTCCTTAAAAAACAATTGAAAAGAGAAAATTACTGGAGGGTACTTTTCACGACAAAGGCAGACTAAATTTTATGTAATATTGAAAAGTATAATAGTAATATGAAGTTAAATGCATTGTGGGAAATTCATATTGTTCAAATGGTATAATCAGGTCATTTTACAGTACTATCTCTTACATATAATTATGATCAACTATCATTTTACTCCAAATGTTCTGCTATTGTACAAAGAAGGCAATTTTGAGATTTCTAGATATTTGTGGTATTTAAAATTATCATTATTTATATTTATTTGCTCTTCTGGCAGATACAAAGAGATGGTTGAAAATTTCTGGTGTGAAGTAAATATAGAAGACAATGAGCTGGTTAAAATACTTTGTAAATTTATATGCAAATAAGTGGAGAAACCTACTAATGCTATTCAATTATTTGTGAAATATACAATGAGGATTTTTTTTAAACTGCTGAACATCCAATAAAGTGATAATTGTCTTATTATGCAGAAAGATGTTAGTATAAGCACACAAAAAGATTAATATTCTTTTTAGCAGTTGATTTTAAAACTGAGTTGATGTACAAAGAAACGCTACAATCTACAAGTTAAGATTTGTTGTGCCATATAATGGAATCTGACAAGGCTGAAAAGATTTCAGTCCTAATGAGTGCTGTATGAATGCTAACAGGAATACCATAGGGAATGACTGTGCTTGCCAGAATTGGATTTGGAAGCAGCAGGAGTAATACATCCTGGCAACCAGGGGCGGCTTGTTCTTTTAGGGTCTGAGACTTAAACAGCAATGACAGTATAAACGAAGACACTCAACAACATCATACTTTTAGAATCAATACATTTTGCCATTTGGCCTTTCAGGGCAACTGGTTCTTTTACTCTGTCCCTGAGAACACAGTGTTCTTTAACACTTCCTCCTTGAACCTCGGCCCTCTGGCTTCCTTCCCCTCCAGTCTAATCATCTTATTGTGAGGTCCACCACCCTGGTCCCCCTCTATGCATATTCTCATTCATCATTTAACCCTGCTGACCACTACTTCCTTCTGGGTTGCTTAGACACCACATTTTCCCCTTCCCTTCTTTGTTTCTCTGGGCATTCAGTCCGGGTTTCCTCAGCTGAGTCTTTTCAGTTTTACTACAAACCTCCGGAGTTTCCCTCTAACCGCAGCTGATTCCACTGACCTCCTCAGGCAACCTCTACTCAATGGCATTTCTTAGGTTCCCATCTTCACATTCCAGTATTCACCATTAATGACCATTCATTGAGTGCTTAATAAGTGCCAGGCAGTTTTACAAAGAGCTTTACACAAATAATCCCATTTATAGCCTCACAAGAGCCCAATGAGATAGGTATGATCAATGCCTTTTTTTTTTTTTAATTTTTGGGAGGATGAGAAAACCAAGTCTCAGAAAGGTTGAGTATCTTACCCAATTTCTCATGGTTAATAACTGTTTGGATTTGAATTTAATTCAGCCTGAGTCTTAAACATTATAGAATATAGGACCCCAATTTGTTAAGCATTCATATGACAAGACTTACTCTGACCTTATGGCATGACTGCCTGTTTCTGCTTCATTCATACACTTAGTTTCCATTTTAAACTACCCATCTGGTAACTGGGTTCTTCTGTATCTGAATTGCTGCATTGTAACCCAATTACTTCTATTCCTGTTGGCCTGGCAATAAGAGACCAGTGAAAATCAGGCAGGATAAGGACACAAAAAGTCTAGTCTTTCTTTGTACCTTCCAGGCATTTGATGTGCAGAGACCTATCCCATAATGAAAGTCCAGGGTCTGGAGACCCAGTTATAAACTGATAGAGAGCAGCTTGCAAAACAACCCAGTAAAGTGGACAGACGACCTACCTGCTGTAAGACTGACTGGTCAAGCTGGGGAGAGGTTGATGCTGGACTCTTAAAAGGAACCAGTCCAATCTCAGCCAAAGTGTCACCACTGAGCTCTGACAGATATGGTGCCATGGATTGTGTCACAACACCCTCTTTCTGACCTTCCAGAGCTTTCTCATGATCTAGTCTGATTGTGTCTCATGAGTCAGCTTTCTCCTTTGGTGTGCTGCCTTGGCCTTGGCCTTAGTCACCCTACTGGCTAGTTCCCTCTGTCTGGCTTCCTCTTGACCCATCACTCTGGGTTAGCTGCATCCTTGACTTTGCTTTTCCAGCTCCGCCCCTGACTGTCTACCCTCACAAGTACCATCAGTTAATTTGCTTGCACTTGTGAACATCTATATCACTGGACCTTGTGCTTGCCTTGCCCTCCCTGCATCTTCCTTACCCGTGGACAACTGCTTTAACCCTCAGTCTCCCTCAGACGATTCTCCACTCTGAGGTCCTAGAAAAGCACAGGCCTTCTTTACTAGCCCTTGAAATTGGTGTATTTGCGAAGATCTTACCTTTCGCTCTCGACCTTTGCACAAATCTCCTTAGGGACTCATCACTTCTCATGCTTTTCTCATTACTTTCTCATCACTTTCAAATATATCCTGTCTTGAGTGTCTCTCTTGCTCTGAGTCTTGCCACTTTACTCAAACGGGATTCCTGGGCACAGTTCTCTCTCACTACAGCTTCTAACTAAAGGGAAAAAAAAATCACATTATCAGTTCTAAATTCTCAATTGTACTCATTATTTTCTTTCTTTAAAATCATCTTTATTGAGGGACAATGTAGATACGATAAAATGCAGTCTCATTAAATATACAGTTTGATGAGCACTGACAAATGTAGATAGACACCTGTAACAGTCACTGCAGCCATAGTACGAAATGTGTCCATCACCCCAGGAATTCCCTTATGCAGTTTTGCAGTCAGTCCAACATCTGCCCTGCCCCCACAGTTTATTAATCTACTCTCTTGATCTATATTCTAACAATATTTGTTAGTTTTTCCTGTCTAGAATTTTTTTTATAATAACAACAATATACAGTGTATTCATTCTCATTAGCGTTTGGCTCCTCTTTCTAGCATAGATTCATCCATGTTGTGTGTGTCAGCAGATTGCTCCTTTTGATTGCAAATAGCATTCCATTGTAAAGATCTATACAATTTGTGTTTCCACTCATCTATTGATGGATATTTGAGTTATTTCCAGTTTTGGCTATTCTGATTCTTTTTTTAATATTTAACTTTTTATTAAAAATGAACTTTTAAAGGGTTTTTGAGATAATTGTAGATTCACATGCAATTGAAAGGAATAATATAGATTCTATGTACCTTTTATACAGTTTCCCCTAAAGTTAACATCTTCCTAAACCATAATAAAATATCACAAACAGGATACTGACATTAATAAAGTCAAGATACATTTCTCTCACCCCAAGAATCCCTCATACTGTCACTGTTTTGTTGTATCTACTTTCTACCTTCTCCCCCTCCTTTAATACCTAGAGACCACTAATCTGTTCTCCATATCTATAACTTTCTCATCTCAATAATATTATATGAATAGAATATAGGTTGAACATCCCAAATCTGAAAATACAAACTCTGAAATTCTCCCAAATCTGAACTTTTTGAGCACAAACATGATGTTCAAAAAAAGATCTCATTAGAACATTTCAGATTCCAAATTTTTGGATTTGATATGCTCAACTGGTAAGTATAATGCAACTATTTCAAAATGTGAAAAAAATGTGAAATTTGAAACACTTCAGTTGCCAAACATTTCAGATAAAGAATACACAATTTGTAATACAGTATGCATTCTTCTGAGACTTTTTTTTCCCCATTCAGATTAATTCTCTGGAGATTCATTCAGGTCATTGGCTAGTATCAATAGTTCATTTATTTTAAGTGAAGTGGCTTATGCTTGTAATCCCAGCAATTTGGGAGATTGAGGCAGATGGATTACTTGAGTTCAGGGGTTTGAGACAGCCAGGGCAACACAGTGAGACCTCATCTTTAAAAAGTAAATTTAAAAAATTTATTAAAAATTATGTATTAAAAATAAGTAAAATAGTTTCTTTTTATTGTTGAATAGAATCCCATGATACAGTTGTACCACACTTTATTTAACCAATCACTCACTGAAAGATACCTGTGTTATTTCCAGTTTTTGGCTATTACAAATAAAGCTTATAGAAACATTTTCGTACAAGTGTTTGTGTGAATATGGGTTTTCATTTCTCTGGAATAAATGTCCAGAGACAATTTATAGGTCATAAGGTGATTTCACATTTAGTTTTAAAAAAACTCTTTCAGAGTGGCTGTACCATTTTACATGTCCATGATCAATGCATGAGTGATCTAGTTTCACCACATCCTCGCTAGTATTTTGTGGTGTCACTATTTTTTATTGCAGTCATTTTGATAGATGTGTAGTGCTATCTCATTGTGGTTTTAATTTGTAGGTAATGATAAATCATATTTATTGTGTTCATTTGCCATCTGTATATCACTATGTCTTTTTCTCACTTTCTACTTGAGTTATGTTCCTATTGATTTTTGAGTGTTTCAGAAATATTCTGGATACCATTCCTTTGTCAGATAAGAGGTTTGCAAATATTTTCTCCCAAGCTGTGGTGTGTCTTTTATCCTCTTAAACAAGATCTTTCATGGAGAAAACATTTTAAGATTGGTGACATTCAATTTCTCATTTTTTTTTTTCCTTTTTTTGTATCATGCTCTTGGTGTCACCTAGAACTGTATCCTAGCCCTAGGCTCTGCAGATCTTCTGTGATTTTTCCAGAGTTTTATAGTTGTGTATTTTACATTTAAGCCCACTCTCCATTTTCAGTTATTTTTTCTATAAGATATAAAATTTTAGATTAATGGTTTACAGGTTTATTTTTGTTTTGTTTTGTTTTGTTTTGTTTTGTGCTTTTGGCAATAGATGCCCAGTTGCTTCGGCACCATTTATTATAAAAGGCTATCTTTCTCCAATTTAATTGCTTTTGTCTCTTTGTCAAAAATCATCTGGGCATTTTTGTGTGCGTCTGTTTCAGAGTTCTCTACATGCTCCATTTATTTGTCGATCCCTCTTTTAATACTACACAGTCTTACTTACTATAGCTGTATTGCTGTGTAGTCTTGATTCTTCTCATTTTATCTTTCTTTCTCAAAATTGTTGAGCTATTCTAGTTCTTTTGCCATTCTATATAAATTTTTAAATAGTAGTGTTTATAGCTATAAAAAAGCTTTCCTGGAATTTTGATAGATTATATTAAACATATGTATCAATTTGAAGGGTATTGACATCTTTACTTGAGTCTTCCAATCCATTAACATAGTATGTCTCCATTTAGTTAGCACTTTGATTTTCTTTCATCAGTTTTGTATAGTTTAAACATATAAGTCCTGTACATGTTTTGATAAACTTAAAACTAAGTATTTCATTTTCAAGCTAATGTAAATTGTATCATATTTTAAATTTCAGCATCCATTTGTTCACTGTTAATATATAGAAATGCAGTTGATATTTGTATGTTTATCTTGTATCCTGTGACCTTACTGAACTCAATAATAGTTCCCAGACTTTTATTTTGAAGATTTCTTGGGATTTTCTACATGAGCAATCATGTAATCTACAAATAGAGAGACAATTTGTCACTTCCTTTCCAATATTTATGTCTTTTATTTGCTTTTCTTATCTTTATACTGGCCGGAACTTTCAGAATTATGTTGAATAAGAGTGGCAAGAGAGGATGGTTTTGCTTTGATCCCAGTCTTAAAGGAAAATCATTTAGTCTTTCACCAATAAGTATAATTTAAGTTGTACGTTTTTAATAGACGCTCTGTTTCAAGTTGAGAAAGTTACCCTTTGTTCTTATTTTTTCTAAGTGTTTTTATCATGAATGCATATTGTATTTTCTCAAATGGTTTTACTGAATCAATAGTATGATCATGTGATTTTCTTTTTTTAGACTGTTAATATCATCATTACATAAGTGGATTTTTGAACATTGAATCAGCCTGAGTCCTAGTAACAAATCCCATGTGGCCATGGTAACTCTTTTTATATAGCTGAATTTTATTTGCTAATATTTTGTTAAGAGGTTTTGTGTTACAGATATTTTATATAGTTTACTTTTTTCTTCATTTTATACTCTTTGTCTAGTTTTGGTATCAGAGTAATACTAGTTTTATATAATGAAATTGGGAGTTGTTCTCTCCTCTTCTGTTTTTTGGAAGAAGTTATGTAGCCTTGACGTGATTTTTTCTTTAAACATTTGGTTGATTTCTTCAGTGAAACCTACTAGGTTTGGAGATTTACTTTTAAGAGATTTTTAAGTTACAAAATCACTTTTCTTAATAATTACAGGTTTATTCAAATTATTTCATATTGGATGAGTTGTATTAAGTTTATGTTTTCAGAGGAATTCATTTATAAAATTTTATTTCATAAGGAATTTCACCTCTTATGTACATAACTTACCAAATGTTTGTGTGTAAAGTTGTTTGTTGTATTCCTATATTGTCTATTTGATGTCAGGAGGGTCTATACTATATCACTTGCTTCGTTCTTGATGTTGTCATTGTCTTCAATTTTTCTTTTTCAGTCTTAACACAAGTTTCTCAATTTTAGTGGTTTTTAAAAGAGCTATCTCTTTGTTTCACTGATTTTTTTCTGTTGATTATGTGTTTTCATTTTTACTAATTGCTGCTTATATCTTTATTATTCTTTCTTTTGATTGTTTTGGATTTATTTTGTTATTTTTCTGAATTCTTGAGTGAGAGCTTAAATTGTTGATTTGAGTCTTTTCCTCTTTTCTAATTAAGAATTTAGTTTTATAAATTCGCTTCTCAGCACTGGTTTAGCACTGCTTTTGCCACTGAAAGTAGGATTCTGGGTTAGTGGTTTTATTTTTCTTTCAGCACTTGAAAAACATTGTGCCACTTCCCTCTGGCCCTATGGTTTTTAATGACAAACAGACCATCTTTCAAATTGCTTTCCCCTATAGTTTAGGTGGTGTTTCTCTTTTGCTGCTTTCCACATTTTTTATCTTTAGTTTTCAAAAGATCACTATAATGAGTCTTGGTGTAGATCTCCTCCTGCTTCTTCTTTTCGATGTTCTCTTGGGTTTCTGAATCTACAGATTTATGTCTTTTGCCAAATTTGTGAAGTTTTTGGCCATTATTTCTTCAAGTACTTTTTTAGCCCTACCCTCTTTCTCTTCTTCCGGAATTCCAACAGCATGCATGTTAGTTCCTTTGTTAGAATCTCACAGGTCCTTGAGGCTTTGTTCATTTCTTTTTCTAACTTGTTTTCATATTGGGTAGTTTCATTGTCCTACTTTCATGTTCACTGATTTTTTCCTTTGTACTGCTACTCTGCTGTTGAGTCCATCTACTGAGAAGTTTGATTTTTTTTTTTTTTTTTTTTGAGACAGAGTCTTGCTCTATTGCCAGGCTAGAGTGCAGTGGCATGATCTCAGCCTCCTGTAATCTCTGACTTCCTGGTTCAAGCGATTCTCCTGCTTCAGCCTCCCAAGTAGCTGGGATTACAGGCATGTGCCACCACGCCCAGCTAATTTTTGTATTTTTACAAAATTTAGAGACAGGGTTTCAGGGTTTCACCATGTTGCCCAGGATGGTCTCGATCTCCTGACCTAGTGATATGCCACCTCAGCCTCCCAAAGTGCTGGCATTATAGGCGTGAGCCACCACACCCAGCCAAGTTTGACTTTTAAAAAATTTTGGTTATTGTATTTTTCACTTCTAAAATTTCCATTTGTTTCTTCTTTATATATTTTTTTACTGAGATTTTCTACTTCTTTGCTGAAACTGTTTTTTCATCTGTTTCAAGTGTGTTTGTAATTGTTCATTGAAATATTTCTATGATAGATGCATTAAAATATTTGTCAGATAATTCTAACACCCCTGTTATCTCGATGTTGGCATCAGTTGATTGTCTTTTTTTCACTTAGTTTGAAATCTTCCTGTTTTTGGTATGATGCATGATTTTCTATTGAATCCAAAACACTTTGGATATTCTGTTTTAAGAATCTGAGTCTTATTTAAACCCTGTTTTAGCCAACTTCCTTTGACACTGCTCTAGCAGAAAAAAAAGAGAGGGTGACACCTCATTTCTCCTAGGTGGGAGCCATAGTTTAAGTTCTCTACTCAGCCTCTTTGACACCCACTAGGAGGGCTCCTCATTACTGGTGGTAGGGATGAAAGTTCCAGCTCCCTAGCAGGCCTCCACTGATTCCTCACTAGCTGAAATGGATTGGACTGTCTTGTTACTATTCCCCCTCAGGCCATCTACTGACATCGCAGGAGTGGCCTCTTTCCCACCATGGGGTAGGAGAAGTCAGGACTCTCTGCTAGCTTTCCACTGATGCTGAAGAGAAAGGTGGGGGTGGGAGGTTAGGCTTTTACAGCCCAACAAGCATTAAAATCCAAAGTTTCTACTTGTCCTTTTCTGATACTACCCTGCAGCAGTCTTAGGCACCTCATTATAGACCGGTGAGGGTGGAAATCCAGGATGCCCACTTGACCTCTGGGAACAGGGGGTAACATTTCTTTCTGAGTTGTTTGGCTGGAGTAGAGCAGTTATTGAAAAGTTTCCTGTTTGATATGCTGCTCCTTCCCAGTTCCTTTGGTTCAAAAGCAGGTGTTGTTGGGGCTTTTTCTGTCTGTGCCCATTGGCATGTTCAGGTTGCTGGTTTCTTCAGTTCCAAGTCTGAGATTTATGAGGCAAAAAGAAAACTCAAGGAACTTACCATCATGCCATTCCTTAGCTCTTGAGATCCATAATTGATTTACTTTCTTCTTTCCATCAACCAGAATCTTCTTGTGTTCATTTCATATAATGTTGAGGGTTTTTAGTTGTACTTAGTAGCAGATATGGGGAAAAGTATGTCTAATCCATCTTCCCAGAAGTAGACGTTTATCTTTCATTCTTTTCTGACTTGTCTATAGGACATTTCCTTTTTGGAAATGGGCCCCATCATCTCTTCAAACTTAACTTGTCCATTTATGGAAATACAAAGAGACCCATGCCTTAACCCTTACCTGAGCCACACCCTGGGTTATGGAGAGAAGATTACAAGAATAATATGTTTGGGTACTCTGAGCCCTTTCTCCGACATGTGATCCAGGGAGACAGAAAACCTCCAAAATAGAAATGACTGTGTGGGATCTAAGGGGACGTTCTAGGAGAACTCACAGGGTACCCCATGCCCATCTCATGCCCCAAGAAAAAAATGCTGTCAGCCTAAGAGGGGTATGGAGTCCACCCAGCAGAAATGAAGGGATTTCTGTGAATAGCCACAGGGGTGACTAAGCAGTACATTGCATAGAGATAGTCCACCTCACATGCTGCCAGCACTGAGAAATGACAATATGGACCAGCATCCCTCATTTCAACAACTTCACCCTGTTATGGACTCCAGTCACAGCTTCAAGGAGAAGGGCAGGGGAATTGAATAAAGTGAAATTAAATTTCTGATAGTTTAGTAGAAAAGAGGCTTAAAATAATTAAGCTGAGCCATGAAAAATAGAGCGATATTTCTTACACAGGGGCTGGAGAGGCTCATACACTATTTTCATGCTTTTTAAACATTCTCCTGCTCCCCTTTCCAGCACCCTATTTCTTGAAGAGTCACTACAATTATTCTTGATTCTCCAGGTAGAACCTCAGTTATCCTAGAATTTTCCTTTCCTTTTCTCCATTGTATGTAGACACCACTGCTAATTATTCCTCCTTAAAAATATTTTGTGTTTCTGCCTCTTACTTTACCACCACCATCATTCTTTGAATGTCATGCTTAGAGCATCAGTGTCTTAGCAGGTCTCCTTGTTCCCCTTGCCAGATCTCCAAACTGTCATTCCCCTGATGTAAAACTTTTCATCGCTTTGTATTGCCTGCTGCAATAATGCAAACCTCTCTGTTTATTCCTTTACAGTGTGGTTTTATTCTGCCTCATTACACTTAATTTCTTCCATCCACTAAACCACAGTGAATCTACTTTCTCCCATTCTTCCTCCCAAGTCCATCCTCATTCCACTAGATTTGCTCATTTTTTCCTTCTCTTTCCCACTTCCCAAAAAAGCAAACCTGGAGTTTCTTCCTTTCTTATCCTTAAATATTAAATCCTATTCCACCTTTACATCCAAAGTAGTAACAATTTTCTTCATGAATATACTTCCTTAGTGTACCCTAGTTCAAGCAGGCACTTAATTTGAAACAAAACAATTCACAAATGGAGAATAGTAGAGAGTAAATTATATCAAGAAGCAGCTATGAACATAGCTTTTCTCTCTCTCTCTCTCTCTCTCACACACACACACACACACACACGCACACACAACTTCTTTTCATGGCCTTACCAAATAATTCATCTCTCCATGTGGTTTTTCCAGCATATGGTTTCAGGGTAGTCAGCTTCTTATGTGGTTGCTCGGAGGTCCAAGAGACAATGTTCCAACCAACAAGGCTATATGACCCTTGTTGTATGTGGCTATGATCTAGTATCAGAAGTCACAACATATCACTTCTGCCATATGCTGTTGGCCAAAACAGTCACAAGCCCTCTCAGATTCAACAGGATGGACTGTAGACCCTAACACTTAATGGGGGGGATGACAATGAATTTACAGCCATGTTTTAAAACTACTGCCAAAGCTCTAAATCGCTACCTAAAGCCAACCTATTTCCCTATCCCTGACTCCATCTAAGGACAGACAATCTACCTGAATTATAGAAAAATTTATTGCCAAAGTTCCTACTAAAATGTCAATTATTTCCACCCTGGGATCTTTCTAAAACTTGCCTTTTTAATTTCCATAACAGTATAACATCTTTGGTACAAATTTGCTTATAAGCAAATTCTGATCTTTTCTTCTCCACTCAGTTCATTCAGCTCCCCTCCCACTTCTAAACTTATCTTTTGATGCTACATCTTACCCTTTCTTTGTATGCATTCTGGAGACACAATTCTTTCCAAAGGAAACTTCTGTAACCCCAACCTTTCCTTACAAAAATCTGCTGACAACTCCCCAGTAAATATTTCCCTCAGAACTTGAAACAAAGCTATCATTTGACCCAGCAATCCCATTACTGGGTATCTACCCAAAGGAAAATAAATCATTCTATCAAAAAGACACCTACACTCATGTCTTAATCACTACACTATTCACAATAAAGATATGGAATCAATGTAGGTGCCCATCAATGGTAGATTGAATAAAGAAAGTGTGATACACATTACACCATGGAATACTACACAGCCATAAAAGAGAATGAAATCATGTCTTCCGCAGCAACATGGATGCAGTTGGAGGCCACAATCCTAAGCAAATTAATGCAGGAACAGAAAACCAAATGCTGCATGTTCTCACTTACAGGCAGGAGCTAAACATTGAGCACACATAGACATAAATATGAGAATAATAGACTCTGTGAACTACATATTTGTCAGTTTTCACACTGCTGATAAAGATATACCTAGGACTGGGTAAATTGTAAAGAAAAAGAGGTTTAAGGACTTAAAGTTCCATATGGCTGGGGAGGACTCATAATCATGGCAGAAGTCAAGGAGGAGCAAGTCATGTCTTACATGGATGACAGTAGGCAAAGAGAGAGCTTATGTGGGGAACTCTCATTTTTAAAACCACCAGATCTCATGAGACATATTCACTATCACAAGAACAGCATGGGAAAGACCCACACCCATGATTCCATTACGTCCCACCAGGTTCCTTACACAACATGTGGGAATTCAAGATGAGATTTGGGTGGGGACACAGCCAAACCATAACATTCTGCCCCTGGCCACTTCCAAATCTTATGTCCTCACATTTCAAAACTAACCATGCCTTCCCAACAGTCCCCAAAGTCTTAACCCATTTCGGTATTAACTCAAATGTCCACAGTCCAAAGTCTCATCTGAGACAAGTCCCTTCTGCCTATGAGCCTGTAAAATCAAAAGCAAGTTAGTTACTTCCTAGACACAATGGTGGTATAGGCATTGGGTAAATACAGCCATTCCAAATGGGAGAAATTGGCCAAAACAAAGGGGCTACAGGACCCATACAAGTCTCTAGGGAGTTCCAAACTTTCTCACATTTTCCTGCCTTCTTCTGAGTCCTCCAAATTGTTCCAACCTCTGCCTGTTACCCAGTTCCAAAGTTGCTTCCACATTTTCGGGTATCTTTTCATACCCAAAAATTTCGGGTATGAATTCTCATACCCGAGAATTGCTTTTCAGCAATGTCTCACTCTACTGGTACCAATTTACTGTATTAATCTGTTTTCACACTGCTGATAAAGATGTACCAGAGACTGGGCAATTTACAAAAAAAAAGAGGTTTATTGGACTTACAGTACCATGTGGCTGGGGAGACCTCACAATCATGGCAGAAAGTGAGAGGCACAGCTCAAATGGTGGCAGACATGAGAGCTTGTACAGGAGAACGCCCATGTTTAAGACCATCAGCTCTTGTGAGACTTAATCAATATCATGAGAACAACATAGGAAACACTCACTCCTTTCACCAGGTCTCTCCCACAATGTGTGGGAATTCAAGATGAGATTCGGGTGGGGACACAGCCAAACCATATCAGACTACTAGACAGGAGAGGAAGGGAGGGGGGCGTGGGTTGGAAAACTACCTATTGGGTACCATGCTTACTACCTAGATGAAGGGATCTGTACCCCAAACCTCAGCATCACACAACATTCCCATGTAACATATCTGCACATGTATGCTCTGTATCTAAAAGTCAAAATTAAAATATATTCCCCTCCCTCCTTCTTTCAATAGACACCATGTTTGCTATTTTGCTATTCTTGCACACCAGAAAAGGAACAGGCATTCTTCCAACTTCCCACTGTTTCTTGACATTATTCTTCTACTGCCATGTAAATCTTTTTTTTTTTTTTTTTTTGGCACTAATGCCAACTAGTTCTTGCTAGCTTCCCCCTTACTCAGTGCTCTCCTTCACCAAACTTCAAAATAATTTCCTCTACAAAACCAGTCTTCCTGCCATTCCGTGATCCAAACAATGTCTCAGTCTCACGATTACAGCTCTCCTCTACTCTGATGGCCTTTGCCACCAAGTAACTTCAATACCCACAGCTACCCCTTTCCTAGACTACCGCTTCTCCTTTGTCCTTTTGACATCATCATATACACAAATTTTCAAGTGGAGTTTTTTTGCTTTCTTTGAGCAATTCCTCTTTATCCCTTTTTCTATTTCTAATCTCTCTGCCTGTAGCGACTAACCTATAATCCTCCTTCTCTTACTAAAACACTTCTTCAGTGATCAGTAACAATTACTATTTTTATTAAATGTGCCCTGCAAAACATCAATGCTTTCTAATGTATAAATCCAGCAGACTCTTTTTTGTCCTTTTTGTAACAGGTGACACAGAAATATCTATTCCTTAAATTCTCTTTTGAGACTGATTTTCTCAGGAGGGCCGTCCTGGATCATCTATGACAATCCCATCCTGTCTGTCCATCACATCCCTGTTGTTGGTGTTGCTTATAGCTCACTGCTCCCTCTTCCCTTGCTGCCCCTTTTTTCTTCTCTGTCAACATAGACTCCCCAGATAATTGCTTCTATTTCCTTGGTTAACAGCTATTGTTTGCTCACGGATGATTTTCAAACTTTAATCTCTTGCTGCTACTCTGCCCTGAATGCTGGAGTGTCATTTACAATGACTTACTGCACTTTTCCAGTTGGATATCTTTTAAGTACCTCTATCCTAGCACACATTGCACCCTCTCTACCACCATACTCCTTCCATACTCTCAGGTGGGAGGTATTATTAAAACATAATTTGCATGCAAAGAAGAATGGTGGTGACTAGTTTTAAAAGAAAGTAAACAAATGTGAAAATTTTAATCCATGTGCTACTAAACTGTTCCGGGCAGGCAGAGTGTAGGGTAGATGCTTATTATCAAGTTCAGGATAGATGCTTATTATCAAGGCTAGTATCTCCAGGGATAGGCAATTCTTTCAGCTGCTCTATCTTACTGGAATTGGTCTTCAAGAATATCATCTTTTTATTCTAATTGTAAGTTCTGCAGGCAACTTTCTGATCCATAATTATATCCTCCTTGAACAAACAGATGTCTTACTGGGACTGAGATATAGTCATTGTATACTCATAAATTGGCAATCTAGTTGGTAAATGATTCTTTTGTCAGTTTGCTTGGTGTGAGTCAGTCCTCTGGAGTTGGTGAACTCTAGGTGAACTGCTAAGATCAAGTTTCTGAATCTGCAAAAGTGAAGATCAGACTCTGGACTGCAGCAACTGAAAATAAACCATGAACTACAGAGGTAACACTCAGATGAAGAGGTCAGAAGATCTTCTTGTAATATATTTTTAATTATACATACTTTGTCTCCTGTGTCTTTGTCCCATAGAGTGCATATCACAGTGCAAAGCATCAAAAAGTTGAATGCTTGCCTGTTATTCAGACCTCAGACATTCAATGGAGTATCCAAAAGAACAATATTAAATGCACTCAATCTCTCAATCCCACAAAGCCTCCATGGTGTGGAAGAAGACAACAGAAATTACAGAAAAACAATAAGAACAACAATAAAATAACTAATGGAGTGGCAAAATCCTTAGCAGCCTCAAGAATGGCATACTTTGTATGCTTCGCCTATTCTTCCATTATCCTATGAACTGCATCTAATAATGCCCATTTTATAGTTGAGGAACACACAACAAACAGGGTTTAAATAACTTGTTCAGGTATGCAAGTAGTAAGTGGCAGAGGTGGGCTCAAAGCTAAGGTTTTTTTTTTACTGCAAAGCTGCTGTCAAACAGTGAAGTTTTGTTGTTTTGCTGTTAACTCTTCACACCAGAGGAAACAGTATGAAGGTTAAGCTATCAAAGTTTACACAAAGCTGGGGTTTAATGATACTAACTGCAAACAGTCATCCTTAGAGGTAGGCTAAAAGGATGCTTTAATTTCTTTGGGACTTCAGAAAGGAATATTCAGAAGAAAATAACGTTAAAAGAAAAAAGAACAAGTGCAAGTAGCATAATTAACTATCTTTTCATTTATTTTAAAATAGTTTTGAAAAACAACCTCTTGTCCTCTATTCTTTTAATTTTATGCCACTTTTTACTGAGTAGCGGTGAATTTTCAAACTTTTCTGATGATGTCAACAATAGAAAATGAAATGTCCACTGTGACCCACGCCACAAATACAGGTAAATATACGTATATGCATCGTGTTGTGTGAGTATGTGTGTGTCTGAAATTAAAACCACAATTACTTACTGAGTTATGGACTCTGATCTATTCTATTTCATTTTGTTAGAGTGTCAATCATAACCCATCATATTGATTTCATGACACTTTCATGAGTCAAGACCTACAGTTTGAAAAGTCTTGGGATACGAGAGGAATGTTTTAGAAGTGAGAATGCCACATTCTTTACTAGCTCCACTTTTGAATGTGAATATTTTGTTCTCACCTATAAACCAAGGTGATGGATTTGGATCATTTCCAAGGTCTCTATCTTTTTTAGTCTGTCTTCTTCATGAATTTTCCAGCTTTGCACAGTTGTGATTTCTCCCTATCAGGTAATCAGGAAAGGCAGTGCATTTTTTTCCTCTCTGAAGTACCAACAGCCTCCACTTGCCTCCCATCCCCTGTCCCCCTACCCACTTCCATTCCCAAAGAGTTGCAGTTCTGTCAGCTGCTCAGCCCAGGGGCCTGACTCCATCCGCAGCTGCTGTTAGAACTGTCAGTCCCAGCAGCCATGCTGACTGGGGATGTCAGTCCCCAGGGTTCAGCCCAAGGCAATATAACCTTGCAGGATTAAGCAAGTAAGCACAGTGTTAACATTAACATGGATTTCTAGTGACATCTGTTTTGTCTGTAATGCCCCATCCTATCAGACTTCTAAGCCATAATAGATCTACTTTGAATTTAGGACAAGCTTTTTGTATTTGACAATGGAAGATCTGACCATATTTTGGGGAAAAATTCTAAAATCTCCTAAAGAAAGAAAATAAACTTTTCAGATCATTAAAATAGGAGAGGGAATCAAAATGGATATTAACTTGTAGAGAGAAAAGGGTCTCTGACTTTAACCCCTAAGTGATTTCAAAAATCAAAAGGTGCTCAAAGCTTTAGGGTAAATTCTTAAGTCAGAAAGATAATTATCTCTATATAAATTATACGTATGTACTGAGACACATACACACACACACATACATATATGCCCACAGAAAACTCTACTCAAGCTGATGTTAATAAATGAAGATTCCCAAATGGCAAAGTCTGCATAGTACATCTAATTAAGGAGTTAACGCTGACTGACACATATCTTAAAGACTGCAAGAAATCTGTATTTTCTACCCACAGGTTTCCCTTATAGAGCACCTATCTCAGCACACAACCAGAGAACCCAACACAGGACCATTGTGCACGTACCTTCTCAACTGAGGGAAAAAAAAGGTAATGCTTTAAGCATGCTCCCATTTCATTGTACACTGTTTTCACTGCTGCACAGATACATTTTTTAACAAACCTGGGAGAAGCAGGTGGTGTGTATGCTAATAAATAGAATCCACGAAGAATTATTAGCATAATCACCCCCATAGATTAAAAATTAGGTGAGAAAAAATCACAGCCAACATTTTAAACACAGAACACTAGCATGAGAAGCGCACATTAAGGTAGCATGAAGTATTTTACAATAAAAAATTAGCTTACATTCCTATTGACAATATCAAATATTCATAATTTTACCTATCTTGCACCAGGATTCTACCTTTAACATTGTAGTTTTTAGAGCCCAGTCTTCACCTTAAAAAACAGTTGAATTAGTTAAATGTGTTTTACAGTACTTCTCAGTCTGTATATTGTTTGTTAAAGTTTGGCAAAATTTGTGAGTATTAACACTGTAATAACATGGAAGCCATCAAACCATGTTTCATAGTTTTATTGAGTCTTTTTCAGTTTTAATTGTCCATGGTAAGTACAGTTCTAGTGACCACAATTATGAAGCTCTGCTGATACTAAAAATAGCAGATACAAAGTTGGCTGCCATGCCTTACCCACTAAGACACACACACACACACACACACACACACGCACGCACACACACAAGGTTTTGCATACTCTTGCATGCAAACAATACTATGCTATTATAGGAAATGTACTTTCCTTTTATTAAAAATACAATTACACACAATTAGTCTGGGTTTTGTTAAGCTACCACTGATTTAGATAAACCTGAGAAAGCTCAAAATATCAAGTAACACTGTTTCCACACCACTCATTCAATGGCACTATCACTCAAAAAGAAATCTAGTTCAATCTTCTATATTAAAATCACAGATAATATAAAAATAAACATTTTTTTGCTAAAGCACTAAAACATACTATAATTCAAATTCACAAATCTTGATATGTAACATATATTCACCTTCATATTAATTTGTGACGATGTGTATAATACAATGTACAACAGAATAAAAAAACTGTAACAGAATTCAGCAGCCAAATAATATACAATTATCACTATAAAATTTGGAATTTAAGATATCAACTGAACAAAAAAAAACAGATTAAAATCAATAGCAATATTGAACTTGCTGGTAGTGTGTTACTTTAAAATTCCATCTCAAAACAATTAAGATTATGCTATCTCACCTTAAGAAGCAGCAACACAAAAAATTAAGTAGAACTAAGCAGCAGAGGCCGGGCGCGGTGGCTCACGCCTGTAATCCCAGCGCTTTGGGAGGCCGAGGCGGGCGGATCACGAGGTCAGGAGATAGAGACCCTCCTGGCTTATACAGTGAAACCCCGTCTCTACTAAAAATACAAAAAAATTAGCCGGGCGTGGCGGCGGGCGCCTGTAGTCCCAGCTACTCGGGAGGCTGAGGCAGGAGAATGGCGTAAACCCGGGAGGCGGAGCTTGCAATGAGCCGAGATCCCGCCACTGCACTCCAGCCTGGGCGAATGAGCGAGACTCCTCGCAAAAAACAAAAAACAAAAAACAAACAAACAAACAAAAAAACCAAGCAGCACTGATTATACCAGCTGCCTTTTGCTCTCCCCATCTCCATAAAGATTTTCCTTACACTGTAATGTTGTCTATATAATGCCCATCCCACTTGACTGCTAAAACATGACAGATCAACTTTAAATGTAAGACAATACTTTTGCATTTGGAAAGGGAAGCTTTGACCGTATTTAGTGACAATACTCTAAACCTCCTGAAAAGACAACAAAAACTTTTATTTAATATATAAAATGTGGACAATACAGACCTCATTTGGCTAAGATATTTTATATTCACTATTGATCTTATGATAGTCTGATACCAAATTGTGTCTATACAGAAAAAAATAAAAAGGCAAACATGCAAAAGCACTTCTAGGGAAAATTAATCACTTGTATCATGAAACATTTTCATATTTTAGACTAAAAAATGTGAAGACTTAAATATTCCAAGATACTGCTATTTGAAAAGCACTGGAATATACAACTCTTATTTATGTATGCATCATATATTTTGTAAAATACACCAGTTTGACACATTAATATTATACATTGCAATAAATATAATTTACATTAGTATATTGGATCTTTCATGAAAGTTTTTCAATCTGTACAACTGAAGGACTGTGAGCTTCTTCAATAAATACTATTACAATAGCTACAACTTGACCAGCAAAGTTTAAGCTTCAATAGATACTAACTAGTATTACATCTTTAAACATTGTCACTAGCCAAATTCCAGCTGCTATAAGCACTGGCATGTATAATATCCAAAGACAGTTTAGTGTCTTGTCTGAGAAGATTGAGACACTTTACAGGTGACAGGTCACATCATAATCTGTGAAACTTACAAGTTTTTTTTAGCCAAGGAGTGGAATGAAGTCCTGGAAAATACAGTAGCAGATTTCACAGGCTCCTGGCTGTTCAGTTTTCATGCTTTACCATATCCCCCAAAGCCCCAACAATGGATGTCATCCAACTTTTTAATCTATGTGTGGTCTTGGAAGGGTCAACAGTCACACAGCTGGCTGAGTGGCAACATCATGGTTTTAACTCTGAATTCTGACTTGCATGCTATATTTCTTCTTTTTGTCATTTCAATGTAAACACAGATTGATGTTCAAAGAGTCAAAGATGCTAATTTGTAAGCAATAAAACATCTTGAATTTGCCATTAAAATATTTTTTGTGTGAAATTTTGCTAGGTAGTAAGTTCTATAATGTTAGCAGTTCTTTTTTCCAAATGCCAACACATTTCTGCCCTTACTATTAACATACTTCAATCGTCATATGACCTGATCAGTTTTTCAGCCAACAGAGATCACTACCTCATCCTGACCCTCTGTATGTTTTCACCATTTGTACATCTTCCCAGAGGCTTCTTTTGGCCTGGAAGGAGTTAGCAAGATCATTCTTGTACTATGTGGCATGCATTCACATGTCATCAATGTCCATATGTGATGTATGAAGCTAAAGAAGAAACACTTTGGAAAAAAACATGCCAAGTAGTAAACAACCATTTCTAGACACTGTTCACCTCCTCAGTGGATCCACACTCACAGAATTCTCTGGACGCTGAAACAATGTACTTAACACATACTCTAAATTAAGCTGAGCATCCTGAGACCTAAAAGAAAGAAAACTAAAGTAAATGGTGAAGAAATATTATACAAATGTGTATCATTAGGCTACAAGTTCAAGTCTGGTACAAGTCCTGTAATTTCCATCTTGGTCAGTTTAATGATCTTGATCTTAACAAGGTCAATACAGTAATGACATATTTTAGATTTTGTCTTGTAGGACTCTAAAACGGATGTTATTTGAGCCTGATGAAGTGAGAATTTTGCTAACCCTCTCTTTCCTCAAAACGAGGAGGTGTAGTAGGTGTCTTCTTTATTTGGTTTCTATAATCCTATGCATTAAAACGGAACATGTAAAAAGAATCACTGCTGAGGAAGGCCAAATACGGCTTTTCTTCATTGATCTTAGTGGCCAGAGATTGGGTAAAGTGAAGCTACTTTGAAGGTCTCACAAATCCTCAATCTACATAGGCATTGCAAGAACTGAAATCAAGATCTGAATTTCCTGTCATTATGTTCCACAGAGCACTAAGGTTCTTTCTTGCCTTAACATACAGCCCCATGTTGCTCTACTTGTAAAGTGCTTTCCAACAAGTTATTCCACCATCAGTTGCAAACTCTGATGTTGACTTTATGGGGGCTAGCTTTCAAAACTAAAATTCCTTTGACACTGGATTTATTTGTTCGGGATTTTCAATTGCATTATCTCACCTTATTATTCTCATGTAGAAGTTGACCATTTCAAGGGCTAGACATGCAGCAATTCAATATTCATTAAAAATTATTAACACTGTTGAAGCATTTTACAAAATTTTTCATTAACACCTGGCAGAGAACAAATACAATGGATAACACTGACCAATAGTCTTCTCTATTACTAGTCTGATTAGTACTTTACTTTTCAGTGCTATGGTATCTAGGTACTTTAAGTCTCTGTATTTCCCTCTCCATATACATGTTTTTTCTTTAAATATTGAGATGTAAGGTTTATCCAAAGATTATAGCTTCCCATTCTATCAATGCAACCTATACAAATTCTATTTCTTCTTTTCATATCGCAGTTTGTGTTTTCAAACACTTAGAGGAAGCAAAAAGAGCCTTCTCCACCATGATTTTAATTTAAACTAAAGCCCTCATTCTAAAATGTCTTCTGCCCACCTCAGTTGCTTCATACATTTGAGAGTATACTTGGAGGCTATGCATTGTGGATGGCTGTCAACCTCTCCTTTTCTGAAATACTGTCCTCCTGTCCAACATCCTTCAACTTACTGTTATTTGACTTTCCTCAAACTTTGGTCTGTAATTTGTTTGTGATTCTTAAAATTGTTTTTACAGATGTGAGTGAACACTTGTCCTGGAACACAAACAAAGTCTTCAGGCATTGCACAGCAGTGGGGCAAGTAAATGCTCTTTATCACAAGATATCTAAGAGAGCTCACAGTGTTTAGAAGGAAAATACATGCATTTTAATTATTTTGAATGCATTTCACCAGTACGAAAATATATGCAGGCTTTCCCCATCAAACATTTAGCACCCAATATATAATGAGACCTTTTCCAGAAATAACTGGAAAACAATCACTTTTCAGGCTCTTAAATTCATTAACTTTACTTGTCTATTCAATTCCCTAAAGAAACTCAGTCAACTATCATCTGTGCTTATAAGACACTGAAAAAGACACCCCGTTCAGAGATCCATTGATGTGATGCTGGATGAACTAATGAGTTTAGTGTTTTGTTATACCATGCTAAATATTTCTGAGAATGTAGATTTTCGTTTTATTCCTATTGTGGATTTTAAAAATCAATAAAGGCTAGATAAACCACAAACTCAAGTTGCAGGGGGCTAGTTTTCTTAGAGAAATTACTAATATCAAAAATAGCCCCAGTACTCAGGTGCACACACACTTTAAACAGAAAAGCTTGTAAATTTTAAAGGCCAAAGAGAAAGTAAATGTTTAACTAGGTAGTGCTATTTTATTATACATACTTCTAGTCAGAAAGAAGACAGACTTTGAAAGCAAACCAAGCAAACTAAGTGTGGATGTGGGCATTTCTAGTTCTATTATTTTTTAAACTATTTTCTTGGTTTGATTTTTTCTCAACTGACTAGAAAGTTAAAGAGGGGAAAAGCACTTGATTCTGTTAAGCATCCTACCATATTACAACAGACAGGTGTTTGGAGATTCTTGTGCCTTCACAAGCTTGTATCTCCATTCTGCTTGAACTCAGGTAAAATATTGAGGGTCATGTCTTCACTTTTGGATTGCAAATTTGCCTCACTTCTTCTAGAAGCTTTCCTTGTGGCTCGGGAGAGTCTCCTTCTGAAAGTATCTCCCGCCAAGAAATAGAGAATGGGGTCCACACAACTGTTGAGACTTGCTAGACCTCTTGTCACCTGATATGTGGCATAAACCCTGTCATTGAAAGCACACATTGCTGGGGTCTGAAAGTCAAGCCGGGCTCTCAAGTTCATCGTTTTCATCACATGGAAAGGGATGTAAGACACAGCAAAAACAGTCAGTACAATGATCACCAGGTAAATCGATTTTCTCCTCAGAGGAGAGTTGTCCAGATCTTTGTAAATCAAAGCTCTCACAATTAATCCGTAACAGCCCAGAATCAGCACCAACGGGACACAGAACATGGCCACGGTCGTGCACATGCTGTAGATGAAATAACTTCGCAGGTACTCGTCTGAGGTGGTGTCATAACAGGTGGTGGTTTTGTTTTTGCGGACCCCGGTACCTGAGTAGAATAGGATGGGGGAGATCGCCACCACCACAATGAGCCACACCAGCACGCTGATATAGACCGCGTTCTTCTTTTTAAGCCGGCCCAGGGACTTGAGGGGGTACACCACACCGCTGTACCGGTGGGCACTGATGCATGTCAGAAACAAGATGCTGCCATAGAGGTTCACATGAAAGATGAACCTCTGCAGTTTACACATGGCATCCCCGAAGATCCAGTCTGTTTTATTGAAGTAGTAGAAGATCAGGGCTGGCAGAGTCAGCACGTACAAGAAGTCGGCCAGAGCCAAGTTGAACATGTACACGGAGATGCCGCTCCAGGGCTTCATGTGGAAGACGAACATCCAGATGGCCACGCTGTTGCCCAGGAAGCCGATGATGAACACCAAAATGTAGACAGCCGGCAGGTAGTAAAACTGGAAGCCCGTCTTGGTCAAGGCGCATTTGAACGACGCGGAGACGGCGGCAGTGGAGGCGACCGTGCTGTTCCCCCAGGACGAACCCGGACCGGCCAGGAAGGCAGCGTCCGTCCCGTTGGGGACAGCCGGCCACAGCACCTCGGTCATTCTCTCCTCCTCGACTTAGGCGGCGGCTCCGAGGGGCAGCAGGCGGCGAGAGGGCAGCGGCGGCCAGGGGCGCAGCAAGCATCGGAAAAGCCAGCGAGCGGAAGGGAGCGGGCGAGCTGGATCCCCGCGGGAGGGGGCGCGCAGGGGCTCGCCCACGCCTGCTCTGGCCCCGCGTTCGCCGCGGGCCATGAAATCCGCCCCGGGCCGCCACCGAACTGGGCTATCGGGCAGGCCAGCAACTTCTCCGACCGCTGGCAACGCCGAGCTTACACAACAGGGCGCGCAGGGCACCACCGCGGATAACTTTCCGACTGCGCTTTCCCGAGGGGCCGCGGGTCCGCGCTGCAGAGCGCGCCAGAGGCACAGCGAGGTCAAGCGAAACTCGCTCTGCGGGGATCTCGCATGGGGAGGGTGCTCCCCAGCCTCCTTGGCTCAAAGATCAACTTCATTGGGGCATCTTCCTCCTCCCTACCTTAGAAACGTGCAGCTCAGCTTCGGGGCGTCTTATCGCTTCCTCCTCCTACCCTGAGCTCAGCTCCTGGCGGCCATCGGAGCGCGCGTGGCC
The DNA here is from genome assembly GCF_000951045.1 of Mandrillus leucophaeus. Lineage (NCBI taxonomy): Eukaryota > Metazoa > Chordata > Mammalia > Primates > Cercopithecidae > Mandrillus > Mandrillus leucophaeus. The sequence goes on from NW_012101255.1 coordinate 336,421, forward strand.
GCAGACTCGTGCGCTTCTGAAGCGCGTCCCGTTCAGCGTCCGCGCAGTTCAGGGGCCCTTCCCCAGGCCCCGCTTTGTCCAGAGTACCGGGGTCAGGCGGGAGAGCTGAGCTCCCGTGAGGGTGGGCGGAGTTTGGGCACCCGGGCGAGTCCGCACTCCGCGGGGAGGCGAGGGGCGTGCCTCCGCCGAGCTCGCCCAGCAGCCAGCCCGCGTCCTCTAGGGTGCAGTGGGAAGCAGGAGGCGTCTACTGGGGAGCAGGTCTCCGCCGAGGCCGAGTGTGTTCAGCCTCTGCCAACACGCTGCTACCGGCGTCGGCGGCGAGGGCGAGGGGTGCGCTCAAAGGTGGCTGCTGGCAGGCGATTGGCCCGCGAGCGCTTCTTCTCTCTTCCGCCAGCTATCTCGGCAAAGTGAAGTTGCTGACACACAGGAAACCCTTCCGACCGCTCAGAGCCTTCTGCCTACAACCCCAGAGCCGACCAGTCCGTGGCAGAAGCCTCTAGGGCCCCCGAGAACCACGCCAGGTGTTTTCAAGCTCCAAGCAGCCAGGAGTCCCTCGCTGGGAACGCCCTGGCATTGCAGAGCACCTAGCTTTGCTGGGACCGGATTTCTGGCACATGCAGGAACCTGCTATTCCAAGAGGGCGCGAGCCTCCAAAGGAATGAGGGTTGGGAGAGGGGTGGAGAAGTCTGTTTCGCCCTTCTTATCGTTTTTATTTTTCTATTACTGTTTTTTTCTTAATTAGCCAAATGCTATTAAACCCACGTTATTAGTAACATCAACGTGAGAATTTCCAAAATAGCCTTGTAAAAATATTACTAGTCTATATTGCACATTGCTTCAGCACAAATTTGTCGTCATAGATACTTAACACCTATCAGACAAGACAAGCTCCCCAAATCCTCCTGTTCAGTACATTTAAAGATCAGAAGCTACAATGAAACAGAAATTCAAAATTTATCGCTTTGAAAGTAATTTGAATACCAAATGAAATACATTTATATTGATAGACGTAAAAGATGGTTATAATTCCAAAGTGACTAAGGTATGGTTTTGGTGGGGGGTGGGGGGAAGGAGGGTATTTGCAATTCTATTTCTTTAAGTTAAAATGATTAGTTACAGTTACCTCTAGTATCTTAAAAATACAGACTTGGAACTTCCTTAATTACTACATTTACTGACAAACTCATTTTCTTGCCTTGAATGTAAATTTTAAGCAATGCACTTCAAAAATATATTTGAGTAAGTTTAATAGGAAACTAAATGAAATATTAGCTGTTCAGAAATATATATAAATGGACCAACACAGGAATGTAATCTAGCACTTCTTCACAAGTTACTCATCAACAATGTATTTTTACGTGACACATTAACAAAAGCTTTTCTCTTAGAGGAAAAAACATCCGAAAAGAAAATATCTGTAAAATATATACCATCTAGATTTCTTTCTGGTCCCAGATGCTACACGATAGTGTTCCCTTAAAAAGTAAAGGAAAACCACGAGCTCCTGGCTTTGATACCACAAAGGAAAATACCCCCCACAAGATCCAGATGGTGCTTTAGAGGAACACATATAGGAAGGAGCATATCTTAACACATGGTATGAATACACTGGGTTTTGAATTGCAGTCAATTTAACAGTATAAAAATTAATAATAAAACTAGAGTAAATAATTCAAGTAAAGAGTGTGAATGAGATTGTCTTGAAAACTCTTATTTTTGTGTGTTTCCTTCCAGTCTCCTAATTATATGAGTCTATAATTCTGAGCCTTAACATGAAACATTTGTGTATTGTTTGAATAGTATGGTACTAGCTGGGATGATAGTCTATTAAGAGAGAAAAGGAAGCAAAGAAAACCATTAAGAGTTCCAGGGGTACTCAATAGGTCTTAAGTCCTCACTCCCTTGCATTTTTTATTTGCAACCTAGGCAATATGTAACTTCACTCAGAAGTCTGTTGCAAATGCATTAACTCATAATGTGAGTGTTTTGAAATGTACACTTAGTCCAGATACCATTAAGTACTTTCAGAAAACTGATGTCTTACTAGGAATTGGAGAATAGTTGTTTTAGGTGCACCACAGACTTTTCAAAAAATTATGTGAAGAAATAAACTTTGTAAGCATTGCTTTTGCATTCAGGATATTTAACCACACACTTATGTTTCAGTTATGCTTTAAATCAAAATTTTGCCTTGTGGGAATAAGTTACATATATTCAGTAATTACTATAACTTTCTATTTGTAAAATATTCAGCTATTATTAATGAAGAAAAAAATCTAAGACTCTGTCATTATTCACATTTGAACACCAATTATAGATGGCTTAAAGATATGATTAAAAAATTCTTACATATTTGAGTGACATGCCTCAAACATTCCATGTTAATTTTTATATTAGGTTGGTGTAAAGTTATTGCGGTTTTCGCCATTCCTTTTAATGGCAGTCTTGGACTCATAAACAAAAAGATTGCCCTTCTTATGCCCTTATATTTGAGAAACAGTGTAAACATCTGACTTCAAGAGATTTACAATTTAGTTGAAAATGCAGATAACATATATAGTTAGCCATAACAGTAAGTATAACAATACCAATAAAAATAGGCCTTTCCTGTATACTCAAGCACTGTGTACATGTAAAAACGATTATCTCTTTTCACTCTTAAAATATGGATGATGATATTTGGCCATTGTGTTCCCATTTTGTAAGTGATGAAACTAAGGTACAGAGAGGTTAAGTAATTCACCTATAGTCACACAGTAGATACTGGGATTTAAATGTAGGCTATCTGTCACTGAAGTCTATGCATTCAGCTACTATCCTATGATGAAAGAAAGCAAATACGGGGCACTGATAGAAACGTTAACTTTTACTGGCCAGCACAGATTGAGTTTAGAAAGGGTTACTCCCAGAAGCTTTCCCTCAGGAGAGAACATTCTAAGCCAGATATTGACGTTATTGATAGTCAAAGATATTTCAGAAACTTCTCAAATATTCCACTTCTCTACATAGGCTTTTTAAAAATAACCAACAATTTACGTATAACCTGAGAGAGAAAATCATTGGGACATCAGGTCTGTTCAGTCTTAGACTCATAAACAAAGAGGTTGCCCTTATTATGTTTACAAAGATTTTTATCACCATATTTAGACAATCTCGATTTTCTTTTTCTTTAAGCCACAGAAAATTCAACAATCATTAAGAATGGGAAAATCATTGGAAAAATTCCAACTGAGGGCCACAGGCAGATAAAGGAAAAAGAAACCTCATAGACATAAAATATGAAATCTCCCATCTTAGTAGAGACCAAGAAACCATCAGATTTGACTAAATAAATACCATGCCACAAATGCTAAACCTAATTCTGGTAGCAATATGGAGGAAGTGAGGAGCTGATGGGCAAAACAGTTGTTAGGATTTACGGAAGAGAGACAATGAGACCTTGATTTATGAGATAAAGGTTCACTTAGGATATCCTTATAAATGGAACTTCTGAGATGCACTGTAGGAAAGGGAGGAGACCCTTTCCTTCCCCAAGAAGAAAATAAGGGAAAGAAATAGGAGAAGTGTAAGGAATTCCCAGCTGATGTCCTCCAATGAAGTAGGAGAAGGAGAAGGCTAAGATGGAGCGGAATTGGAAATAGAATATACAGAGGAAAAATTAGGATTGTCCTGTGCCAAGGAGGGCCCAGTTGCTCCTATAAATTATATACTTGTCATGGATCCAATAAGTAGGCTTCCTGAAATTTATTTCATTAAGAATCACAGCAGGGGTATAGGACACAGAATATACCCAGCAGGATTGATCTGAAGTTGAGTGAGGAAAAAGGGAGAAGAGAGCAAGAGACAGGAGGTCAGTGGGGAGAGAGGAGAGGTAATAATAATAATAATAAAAAGCAGACAGTGAAATGAAGAAGAAGAGGAAGTGGGAGAGGGAGGAGGAAGTGGGAAGTACAGAAGGGGAAATAGTGCCTGAACAGTATTTGGGGGACAGAGGAAGAGAAAGAAAGATACTTGCACAGGCGTAGGAAGAGGGTTTTGGAAATATCACTAAGCATAGCTTTTCTATTATTTAGGTTTAAATCTCGGTGTGTTGGGAGGTATCTGCAAGGTGGTGAGATGACGCAAGCTATATAGTCACGTGGCCAATGTCCCTGTTGAATCACATGTCATTGAGCTAATGTGCCTTTTCACTTACAAGTACCTGTCAGATCCCAGGCCACCTAAACCTTCTTCCATCCTTAGAAAGTTTCTTGCTTCCAAAGTTAAGAATACGTATTCAAGGGAACTCCTTTCTTATATTTCCTTTTAAAATATTTACTTCTCTTATCTACATGAAGCCGTAGTCCCTAGTCCTGGGCACTTTATAATACTTTCAAAAAGCATTTTTGTTAAAATACAAAGTAAAAAACTTTAGTCCATCCTGGCTTGTAGAACTTTCTCTAATCATCCTTGTCTGGTAAATATTTCCTTTGCTGTCTTTGACATCTCTGTTTTATCAAAGGCGTGTCTTAGAACATTTACTGATAACAGACTAGAAATCCTGTATTACATGCCAGCTCTTCTACAATTTCCTTATATACTTAGCTTTTCAAGAAAACAGAGAAATAAATATTTATAAAGCCTGGAGGTACCCAAGTGTCTTTAGAGCCAGTTACTTAAATCTGAGGTCTTATACCATAATTATGAAACCATACAGGGTTCCTATGATACCACCAAGAATAAAAATATGACATTATTTGAAAGTTATTTGTCATTATTACATCTATCATATGTCAATTACTGATTTTTGGTACATCTGTATTTTGAATACATAAGCAAATGAAAACCAGGTGTAAGAATAAAGAAATACCCTAGTTTTTCTTATGTAAGTCACATCTTCCATCAGTTTACTCCTGGGATGTTGATCTCAATTATGTCCTGAGAGTTTCACACTTTTCAAGATTAAAGTTAATTGCAGTTGGTGTCACCTTTCAGATTTTGGAATTTGTTTCTCCAAAGAGTTGGTGACAAGTTTTCACCAGTAGCACCGAAAATATAAACTAACTTTAAAAAGGTGAGCATTAATTGTATCCGTTTTGATAAATTATTCTGGTGCTACTTTTAGTTGAAATTCTTGTGAAAAAGCTGGCAAAATAGGTTAATTCCAGACAGTCATCTTATAACAAGCCAAAATTTAGACATTCTTACGGAAAGATATCTGCGTAGCCAAAGACAGAACCAAATGAGTGAACCTAGTAAGAAGAAATCGTCCCGTGCATTGTTCATTAAAAAAAAAAATCAATATATAAACAGTTATTTGTAGTTAGAAAAGAACCAAAATAGAGACTAGGTAATGCTTCAGGCAAACAATAATCAGTTACTTCTTGATATACTGATGTTTTCAATGATAGAGTTTAGCAGAACCTCAGTATCTCAAATTAGTTTTGCTTTTCTTCATTTTTTTCAGCCTCAGTTCTAGACACCTGATACTGCAGCTAAATACTTATCTTACAGATCTTCATAGCGATAATAACTACATAAGTAAACTACTAATTTCCTCACTGGAAACATCTACTTTGAGTCTCACTCAAGTGAATGCACTTGAATGTGCATTCAGATCACCCAGGGGATTTTCCTAAAACACAGTTTTAAATATGAGATGGGGCCTAAGCCTTTGCATTTCTAACAAGTTCCCTTTGACATCCACGCACCTCATCCAGCCACTGTATTCTGAGTAGCAAGGTTTTATGTGATCCTGCCTGACATTGCTTTGGTATGCCAATTTAAAAATGCTATAGCCGCTTCTGTCCGGGACTAATATGCCTCAAGGGTTTAGGAAATTTGAACTGTGACATACATGTGCCAAGCACTGTTTAGAGTGCTTTTTATGGATTAACCCATGGCACATGGTTAAACCCACAGACTTGGAGAAGAGACAGAACTGGGTTCAAAGGTCAGCTAGGGCCACTTACAAGCTGTATAACTAAGATACATTGCCAAACTTGTCTTGCATTAATGTTTCTATCAAATAATCCTTATATGACAATATAGCTGTGAGAATGTGTTCTTGTATGTAAAGTGTTTAGGACCGTGCCTAGCAAATAGTAAGTGCAAAATAAATGGTAGCTATAATTATTATGGTTATTATTATTATTTATAATAGACTCATTGTTTTTACATTAACAGGTGTATCTTGATAAGGAGGCATTTGGATGTAAGAAACCAAATCCATGAAAACCAGCATCACAAATATAGTGACTTTACTGGGTAAATAAAAGAGTATGAGCTCACAAGGAAGTGGGCATGGGAAACTGAAAATCAAGAATTTTGCCTACTCTCTCTACTCCACAGACAAAGGATCCCTGTTCTCTGCCTTTCTCTATTCAACTACTCAATTTTGTTTCCTTACCTCCTTTTCTTTCTCCTCCCCTCCCTTTCCTTTTCTCTGTTGACCAGTTCTCTCTCTTTCTGTATGGACATGGCTCATCGTGGATATTCAAAACCTGGCCTTATATTCAATGATAAATTCCTGAGGAAAATCTGAATAGTATGGTTCAGTTCACTTTGGCCTGGAGGAGAAGGGGATGGGCCAAGTGATTAGAGCCTTCCTGCTTTCCTCCAGGTCTGAGTGACAGAGCTCAAGGGGCAAGGGGCGGAGGGGAGAAGTGATATTGGAGCAGAGAGGATGAACTAATGAGATAATTACCATCTCTGGTATAGAAAGCAATGGGACCATGTATGTCATTGGTGGGTTGGAGGGGAGAGGAGAAAAAGAAGAGTCTCAAGAAATGCAACTGTGGCAGGCAAATTCCAGGGATGGAGAATTGTATCTGTGACCATGCAGGGGTTGATGGGAAAAACAGTGCTCCCAGAGAGATGAACACAGGCCCTGGGAGCCTGCTGCGTTCTTCCGCGTTGCTTTAGTGGAGAGATTGGTGAAAATTAACTGCCAAGGAGTACACTCAAGTAGAGGTCTCCAGAGAAAATGAAGAAACTGGGCAGAATGAATGAACTAAAGAGGGAGAAGGCCAAAAAATACTATTGTATCATCTATTTTGCCTTATCCGAAGGTGTAAGGAGAAAAGTATGATAGAAAGAAAGAAAATAACCTTGGCATTTCTGCTACAAAAATGGAAAGTTTTCTTCAATGAAAGATAAGTTATGAGGTTCTGCTTCCATCATGAAAACCAGCCCCAGGGCATGTGATTGCTACTGGGACTCTAATTATTAATTCAGTTGAGAGTAACCCAAGGGACATATTTACAGTAATTCAAGTCCCTGGAAATAAGGAGTTTGACATAAGCTTCAGAGCAGCAGATAAATCGAATTTGGTTTACAGAATGAGTGCCTCAGGAGAAAGTGGAAAGCAAGGCTGGAAAAAGTTTGTGGTGATTGTGTTAACCAGTCCTGGGTAAAGGCTCTGTTTATTCTCTTCAGGCATGAAATATTGGCTGTCAGAGACATTAGTAGGACACCATGCAAGGTTAGCATCACCAAACAACATGGCAGATTGATGAGGGTTTGGTTTTGAAAATGTATGTGTGAAGGACAGTCATGGCAAGGGGGAGCTGAGCTTAATTACCAACTGAATTCTTTTCATTAGAGACAGGTGAAGATTATCACCAGAATGGGGCCACTCAGAGATGTACCCAACATAGACTTTACAAAGTCGTAAACTGAGTGTGCAGGAAGTAAGGGAAGGTAGTTTAGGAATGAAGGATAAGGTTGGTGTTCTTAGTTAACAAAAAGGAAAGGAAAAATTATATATCGTTGTACTGGGGAAGAAGGTCACCTTTACAGTATTCACCCAAGGGCATGTTATAATCAATGAAAGGGGAAATGAAAGAATGGGTGACATCTGCTGCTGGTAACATCTGCTCAAAATAAAAGCAGGAAAAGGATGTGGGACTCTAAGAGAAGGGAAGGACATGGAATAGGCATCTCAAAAGCAGATGGGGAAATAAAACAGTTGCCACTCAGGCCATGGTGGGAAAAGGAAAAGGGAAACAGATACAGCAGGTAGGATGAATAAGAGGTAGGTCCGTAAATCAGCCGGGACTTCCTTTCCTTTTGAAGGAAAGAAGACAAACTCTCCCTACCTCATAAAAGACCATTTTGGTTAGAAGTACTTAGAGTTAGCATATGAGGAAGAGAAGGGAACCCATTTTCCTTGTAGAAGGAAACCCATTTTCCCTTGTAGAAGGGAACCCATTTTCCTTGTAGAAGGAAACCCATTTTCCCTTGTAGAAGGGAACCCATTTTCCTTGTAGAAGGAAAGACTATAGAAGAAATATAACATTATGAAGATGTAAATATACAATGTTAAATACATTATGTGTAAAAAGGTTCTATGAGGAAATTGGTGTATGAGGATTATGGTGTATGGTGATATATAAGGAAACGTATTAAGGAAATGAGCTGTAAATTTTTGGGCAATGAGGGGATTTAAAAAGAAAAAAGAGTGTAAGTAGTAAAAGAAAAGTTGGGCCTTAAAAGAAACATTTAAGAACTGATAAACTTCCTAAAGTCTGGATAAAGCAGAACCTAAAGATAAAACATGTAATAACTTAAGGCCTCAAAAGACTGATCATATGATTATAGCATCCTGAAATGAAAAGCACACATGTATGCATACACGCGTGTGTGTTTGTGTGTGTGTGACAGAAAGAAGCAGGACTGAAAATGAAGGAAGGGAGACTTGTGCGGCTCTTTGATAAGGGAACCTGGAGGACTATTGATTATCATGTGGAACATCTGAAATTTGATTGGGAAAGCTGTGGCTTACTGCCAGGGTCACAGCGCAAAAGAAAGAAAGAATTTAATTGTTATCAGACTTCCTCATTCTGGAAAGGAATGATGTGATGGCATTTTTGGAGAAGAAAGTGTTTCTAATTTAATGGCATCAGCTACATTCCTTTTGTAGACTGCTTGAACAAACTTTGTTTCCTATATTTTTGGCTTATGTGAGCCTGTTAGAATGACAAGTATGATGAAATAAAGAGACTTACCAATCATTTTAAAAATGTATTTCATTTCTAACAAAAATGACTCAACTAAGTACCCAGGAATAGGATTTTTGTAAATACGGCAAAGATGTCAAACACACACGTGCACACATGCACTCACATACACTCATACAGAAAAACAGTTGCAAGCTTCCACACCCTAGAGCAATCAGTGTTAACACCTACTCAAGTTGCTAACTCAAGGTGCTCTAGGGTATGGTCCAAGAGATTTTTCCCCTTTAATTATATTCATGTGAATATGTATTTATGTGTATATCGTAAATCGGGTTACATACATGGTTGCATTCTGCCTTCCTGTCAGTATAGATACATATCTTACCTTTTTCTAAAGAATGACAGGATACAAATAATATTAAGAGGGTAAGGGAAAGAAAACTAGAGTGTACTGGCATTCCTAAACAGGAAAGACTGACACAACAGCAGAGCTTGATACCCAAAATACAGGGAAGTAGTGTAAAGGGAGGAAGAGAGCCAAATTTCCTTAAGAGATATCATGGTGCAGCAGTTAAGTTTAGATCAAGAATCTGAATAAGGCAAACCATAATTTTCTTTCCAGTAACAAAGATAAAGCTCTTAACCCTTAAGTGACTGCAAAATCTTTATATCCCAACATTCTCTGCTCAGAAGTTATTGGATGGAAAGGAATTGAAATGGCAGATGGCATAAATATGTAGTATTTTTAAGTAGTTCTAAATGAAATGCTAAAAAATCAAACATAAAAGACTTAACATGTAAGATACAAAAATGAAAGAGATTATAGTATGATTCCGTTAAAAGAACAACGATGAAAACATAGAAACAGTAAATAACACAAGGAACAAGTATTTAAAAATACATCAATAAGAAGTTATAATAAGAGTAACTAAACCCAACAACAAGACCAAAAAAAAAAATCTTTATTGGAAAATATAAGGAAGATCCAAAGAGAAACTGAAAATTGGAAACAGGAAAGTAGACATAATGAGAAATAATAAATAGGTGTTCCTGAAACTAGGGTGAGCTAAGCTAAGTGGTTTAGGGTATAGTCGTTATTCACAGCCATTGCCAAGATGATTATAAAAATAACAGCAAATATTTAGTGAGTACTTACTGTGCCAAGTCCATAGCACTTTACATTTTTTTCCAATTTAATCTTTACAGGTAATGAAAAGGTAGTTATCTGCTGAAGAGTTAGGGTTTTACAGAAATGGAAAGCAGAAAAAAAAGGAAAGATGGGAGAAAATAAAAGCATTGAGACAAAGGCAAGGATCATAAACTTAGAAAGGAATATATGGTAAGTTAAATACAAGTAAATATCAAAGTAAATCAATACAAATTAAAAGCTGCTGAATTTGACAATGAGGGTATAAAAAACTCATTAGCTACAGGAAATAAAATTAGGGTGAAGCAGAGATACCATGTAGAAAGTTTTGTAAAAAAAAAATAATAACTCAAACTCCTAATTAAAACCAATATATGAAAACATGGCAGTTCTCCAAAAGAAGCATGTAAGGATAAAGTACCTCCTAATACCGAAACAGATTATAGAAAAAGATTTGGGAGCCAGATGGCTGAGATTATTAACTGGAGGAGTCACAGGAAGGGAGCTGGGAGGAGCAGGCAAGATGGAGGTTTAAATAAAAATGTACTGGGTATTATTGGAAGGAAAAGAAAGGATCAGAAGGTCCTAATCGTGGGGATAAAGTCCTTCTGGGAGAGCAGAAATGTAGAAGCCTATAAATGAGTGAGGGAGACAGGAGGATGTGCCAAGTGGGAAAAACCACATTGTAGAAAGGATGGGTACACCACATCACAGAAAAGAGAAAGAAAGAATTGAAGGGAAAAGAAAATGTAAGAAATTGATTTTCAGAGCCATGCAAATTGTTGGTTAAGGGTAGAGTAATAAATGCAAATACAACTAGTACTTTTAAATGCCACTTGTGATCCTAAATATGTAAGACAAAATATTACCTGTGGAAAATAAACATTAAAATTCAAACACTATTTCCTTTGCTAAATTCTGGATTATGAGTAAATGGGATCCATTAGGCCCAAGGTATTGAAAATGTTAGGGTTACTCCAATGGCTTTCTTGTGATAGTACTAAATTAAGAATACTAGAAGGGGACTCAAGAGGTGGCTCTCTCTGGTGTATTTCCCTTAGGGGCACAAAGGCATCTAAGATAGAATGACTGTTTCCTAGTCTAGTTACTGTAAGCAACTCAGTGCTTTTACTGTGATGTGTGCTTTTACTCAATAATGAAAACTCAGTGCTGCATATTTTTGTGCTTTGCGGCAGTTAAAAACAGCAGGACTTCATAGTTAGTGTAAACCTCTGTGAAAATGATTGAAGTTTCCCTTTTATCCTCAGTGGAGTGTGCCAACAATGATCTAATCATTCTGCATTCTTACCCAGGAACCCTTGCATTTTGCTTTTCCAAACTCAACAACTTGAGCTTCTAATAGAGTTCTTAACACTTCTCTTTTCTCCTACTAAATTATTTTTTAAGTAGAGACAGCTAACAAGATAAGATATTCTCTATGTAAATTTAGATTACTTTGCAGGCATGATACAACAAATATTATCTAGAACTCAAAAACCTTGGTACACAAATATGACCCAAGACTGTAAAAAGTAGAATCAGGCCGGGAGCGGTTGCTCACGCCTGTAATCCCAGCACCTTGGGAGACCGAGACGGGCAGATCACGACGTCAGCAGATCGAGACCATCCTGGCTAACACGGTGAAACCCCGTCTCTACTAAAAAAAAATACAAAAAAATTAGCTGGGCATGGTGGCAGGCGGCTGTAGTCCCAGCTGCTGGGGAGGCTGAGGCAGGAGAATGGTGTGAACCCGGGAGGCGGAGCTTGCAGTGAGCCGAGATCGCGCCACTGCACTCCAGCCTGGGTGACAGAGCAAGACTCGGTCTCAAAAACAAAAACAAAAACAAAAACAAAACAAAACAAAACAAAACAAAACAAAAAGAAGTAGAATCAATCCTGGATTCTAACCTTTGCTCCCCTACTGCCTGATAATGAGCACTTAGCCTTTCTATGCACAGTTTCTTTCTCTGCAAATTGGGTGTATTAATTTCTGTATCTACCCATCTCTTGGGATATTTTGAGAACTGGGTAATGGACTCGTACTTTGAGTCATTTAGAAAAACATATGCTATATAAATTTAAGGAAGTGTTGTTTTAAAACCTTGTACTTTGCGAGAAAACTATTTAGATATTTGAGATTCTATACCCAGTCAATTATGTACTCTTTATATAGTATCCATGACAAAAGTGTTTCTTAAGTACTTGTTTTTACCATTTACTACATAAATACTTAATACCATGAAATCTGGATTATTATTTTATTATAGGCTACTTAGAATAGCCTTTGAAACATTATTATAAGGAAGTAGATAATATAGGTCTGCAGGCAGCAAAAATATTTTTTATCCTTTCTGTTTTCTAAATTGAAACTTTTATCATGTTTTCTTAGTGCTGAAAAAACTTACATTTTCTCCCCATTTTATTTACACCAAGATTTTTTGAAGCTCCTTATAATAGTCCAAGTCTTCCTTTCCAAATCCTATTCTTCTGTCAAGGCAATAGACTTTTATTTCCCACATATTCTGTAATATTGTAGCCTCTCAATCTTTCTTCTTGACATTTACTCCCTTCACTGTCCTCTCTGTCTTTTCAATTTTATTTGTCTTTCAAACTGAAGACCTAATGCAGTGGGAGTGTGTGTGTGTATATATATATGTGTACTTATATATGATGCTTTGTTTATACATATACATTTTAAAACTTTCCTATAGTATTTCAAGATTTTATTTTCATGAGTTTTTTTTAAAGTGCTTAAACTGTCTCTTCTCCCATCTCAACTGATGCGAAGTCCCCTACCTTGTAATCAGGGGAACTTCTGAAGTGAGGAAGAAGAGGAGGAAAATAACAGAGTTAATATCTACTAGCTTGCATTACTCTGTATGCTAAATGATAACTCTTCCAATTTTTCTCCCTCAACATCCTAGTAGAGTGAAAATGAATTTCTGATGGTGGAATTGTTGTTTATTTATTTTTTTCAGCATGTACTTCCTATTATCCATGGAGATTTGAAAACTCTATTCTTCAGTGGATGTTAATTTTTTTAAAAAAGAAGAAATTATACCAGTTTTTTGCAGTCTTTTCCAGAAGACAGAAGCAAAATGAGTGCTTACTTTCTAGCTCATTCTATGATGCCAGCATTACTCAAATACTAAAACCAAAGACATTATAAGAAAGAAAACCACAGGCTGGGTGCGGTGGTTCATGCCTATAATCCCAGCACTTTGGGAGGTCGGGGTGGGTGGATCACCTGAGGTCAGGAGTTTGAGATCAGCCTGGCCAACATGACGAAATTCCATCTCTACTAAACATGTAAAAACCAGCCAGGTGTGGTGGCATGTGCCTGTAATCCCAGTTACTCAGAAGACTGAGGCAGGAGAATTGCTTGAACCTGGGAGGTGGAGATTGCAGTGAGCTGAGATCGCACCACTGCACTTCAACCTGGGAGACAGAGCAAGACTTCGTCTCAAAAAAAAAAAAAGAAAAGAAAAGAAAGAAAGAAAGAAAACCATCGACAAGTATCTCTCATGAACATAAATGCAAAAATCCTCAACAAAATATTAGCAAATAAAATCCAACAATGTTTAAAAAGAATTACACACCACAACTAAGTGGGATTTATCCCAGGATTTGAACCAGGTATGAAAGGCTGGTTCTATATATAGAATCAGTTAATGTAATCCTGAACATGAATAGATTAAAGAAGAAAAAGATCTCATGATCATATCAACAGGTGCAGAAAGAGCATTTGACAAAATCCAACACTGATTCTTGACTTAAAAAAAAACTATTAGCAAACTAGAAATAGAGGAAAATTTCCTTACATTAATAAAGAACATCTACAAAATACTTACAGTTAGCGTCATACTTAGTGGTAAGAAACTTGAAGCTTTTACACTAAGATCAAGACAAGGCAAAGCTGTCCATCTCTCCAATCATTTTCAACATTATACTGGAAGTCCTAGCAAATGCAATAAACCAAGAAAAAAAGGTGGGCGGCGGGGCAGTGGTAAAACATATTGGACAGCAAAAATTAAAAGTCTTTGTTTGCAGGTGACATGATCATCTGGGTAGAAAACCCAAAAGAATCAACAAAAAATTCCTTGAACTAAACCAAGGTTGCAGGATACAAAGTTAACATACAAAAATTAATTGCTTTCCTGGATAAAGAAGAAGTGAAGTTTGAAATTAAAAACCCAAGACCTTTTACCTTAGCACTACCCAAAAACAAAATACTTAAGTATAAGTGTAACAAAACATGTGCAAGATCTCTATGAAGAAAACTATAAAACTGATTAAAATCTTTTTTAAAAGCAACTAAATAAATGGAGAGATATTCCTTGCCCATCTATAGAAAGATAAGTGTTGTCAAGTTGTCAGTTCTTACTAACTTGATCTATAAATTCAACGCAATCCCAATAAAAATCTCAGCAAGTAATTTTGAGGATATTAACAAACTAATTCTAAAGTTTATATGGAGATACAAATGACCTAGAATAGCTGACTTAATACTGTAAGATAAAAACAAAGTCAGAGGTATGACACTATCCAACATTAGCACTTACTATAAAGCTATAGTAATTAAGACACTGTGGTATTGGTAAAAGAAGAGACAGATCAATGGAATAGAAGAGAGCCCAGGGCCAGTTCCAGTGGCTCAGCACCTATAATCCTGGCACTTTGGGAGGTTAAGGTAGATGGATTCCTTGAATTCAGGAGTTCGTGACCAGCCTGGGCAACATTATGAAACCATAACTCTGAAGAAACTACAAAAATTAGCTGGGTGTGGTGGTGCATACCTGTGGTCCCAGTTACTTGGGAGGCTGAGAAGGGACCATTACTTAAGCCCAATAGGTCAAGGTTGCAGTGAGCCATAATTGCACCACTGCATGTCTGACAAAAGAGAGAGAGAGAGAGCCCAGAAATAGACTCACATAAATATAACCGACTGATATCTGACAAAGGAGCCAAGGCAATACAATAGAGAAAAGACAGTCTTTTCAACAAATGCTGGTGAAACAACTGGACACTCACATGCAAAAAAAATGAATCTAGGCATAGATCTTACACTCTTCACAAAAACTAGCTCTAAATGGATCATAGACCTAAATGTAAAATGCAAAACAATAAAACTTTTAAAAGATAACATTAGAGAAAATTTAGACAACTTTGGGCATAGTAGTAACTTCTTACAAAGGCACAATCCATGATATGATGACTTTATTAAAATATAATTGATATGATGGACTTTATTAAAATATAAAATTTCAGCTATACAAAAGACCCAGTCAAAAGAATAAGGAAACAGGATAAATCTGGGAGAAAGTATTTGCAAAAGGCGTATTTGATTAAAAACGGTTACCCAAAATATAAAAATAACTCTTAAAACTCAACAGTAGGAAAGCAAACAACCCAATTTCAAAATGGGCAAAATATCTGAGCAGACTTCTTATCACAAAAGATATTCAGATGGAAAATAAGCATATAAAAACATGTTCAACATCATATGTCATTAGGGAATTGCATGTTAAAACAATGACATACTACCGCTACGCATCTAGTAGAATGGCCAATACCCAAAGCACTGGCAACACCAATGCTAGAGAGGATGTGGAGCAACAGAAGTCTTATTCCTTGCTGGTGGGAATACAAAATAGTACAGCCACTTAGAAAACAGCTTAGCAGTTTCTTATACAACTAAACATACTCTTACTGTAAGATATAGTGATTGCATTCTTTGGTATTTACCCCAATGAGTTGAAAACTTATGTCCATGCAAAATATTGCACATGATTGTTTATGGCAACTTTACTCATAATTGCCAAAACTTGGGAGCACCAAGGTGTCCTTCATTAGGTGAATGGATACACTCTGGTACATTCAGACAATGAAATATTATTGACACCAAAAATAAGTGAGTTATCAAGCTGTGAAAAGACATAGAGGATCATTAAATGAATAGTAATAAGTAAAAGAAGCCAATGTCAAAAGACTACACACTGTATAACTCCAACTAAATGCCAGTCTGGAAAAGGAAAACCTATGGATCCAGTAAAAAGATCAGTGCTTACCAGGTGTTAGTGGGGAGGGAGTGATGCATAGGTAGAGCACATGGGACTCTTAGGGCAGTGAATATATCTGGTATGATACTATAATGTGGGTATATGTCATTACAAATTTTTCCAAATCTATAGCAAGTACTACACCACGAATAAACTCTAATGTAAACTATGGGCTTAAAGTGATAACAATGTATCAGTGTAGGTTCATCAAGGATAGCAAATGTACCGTTTTTGGTGCAGAATGTTGATAGTGGAGGAAGTTGTGTGTATGTGGGGGGCAGGGAGTAAACGAGAGCTCTCTGTATTTTATGCTCGATATTGCTGTAAAGGTAAAACTACTCTAAAAACAAAGTCTATTGAAAAAATTTGAGGACAATAAACCCAAAATTATTTTTGAGTATCCTCTTTCCATATTA
>NW_012101255.1:353031-358560 GCF_000951045.1 Mandrillus leucophaeus
ACTGATATCTGACAAAGGAGCCAAGGCAATACAATAGAGAAAAGACAGTCTTTTCAACAAATGCTGGTGAAACAACTGGACACTCACATGCAAAAAAAATGAATCTAGGCATAGATCTTACACTCTTCACAAAAACTAGCTCTAAATGGATCATAGACCTAAATGTAAAATGCAAAACAATAAAACTTTTAAAAGATAACATTAGAGAAAATTTAGACAACTTTGGGCATAGTAGTAACTTCTTACAAAGGCACAATCCATGATATGATGACTTTATTAAAATATAATTGATACGATGGACTTTATTAAAATATAAAATTTCAGCTATACAAAAGACCCAGTCAAAAGAATAAGGAAACAGGATAAATCTGGGAGAAAGTATTTGCAAAAGGCGTATTTGATTAAAAACGGTTACCCAAAATATAAAAATAACTCTTAAAACTCAACAATAGGAAAGCAAACAACCCAATTTCAAAATGGGCAAAATATCTGAGCAGACTTCTTATCACAAAAGATATTCAGATGGAAAATAAGCATATAAAAACATGTTCAACATCATATGTCATTAGGGAATTGCATGTTAAAACAATGACATACTACCGCTACGCATCTAGTAGAATGGCCAATACCCAAAGCACTGGCAACACCAATGCTAGAGAGGATGTGGAGCAACAGAAGTCTTATTCCTTGCTGGTGGGAATACAAAATAGTACAGCCACTTAGAAAACAGCTTAGCAGTTTCTTATACAACTAAACATACTCTTACTGTAAGATATAGTGATTGCATTCTTTGGTATTTACCCCAATGAGTTGAAAACTTATGTCCATGCAAAATATTGCACATGATTGTTTATGGCAACTTTACTCATAATTGCCAAAACTTGGGAGCACCAAGGTGTCCTTCATTAGGTGAATGGATACACTCTGGTACATTCAGACAATGAAATATTATTGACACCAAAAATAAGTGAGTTATCAAGCTGTGAAAAGACATAGAGGATCATTAAATGAATAGTAATAAGTAAAAGAAGCCAATGTCAAAAGACTACACACTGTATAACTCCAACTAAATGCCAGTCTGGAAAAGGAAAACCTATGGATCCAGTAAAAAGATCAGTGCTTACCAGGTGTTAGTGGGGAGGGAGTGATGCATAGGTAGAGCACATGGGACTCTTAGGGCAGTGAATATATCTGGTATGATACTATAATGTGGGTATATGTCATTACAAATTTTTCCAAATCTATAGCAAGTACTACACCACGAATAAACTCTAATGTAAACTATGGGCTTAAAGTGATAACAATGTATCAGTGTAGGTTCATCAAGGATAGCAAATGTACCGTTTTTGGTGCAGAATGTTGATAGTGGAGGAAGTTGTGTGTATGTGGGGGGCAGGGAGTAAACGAGAGCTCTCTGTATTTTATGCTCGATATTGCTGTAAAGGTAAAACTACTCTAAAAACAAAGTCTATTGAAAAAATTTGAGGACAATAAACCCAAAATTATTTTTGAGTATCCTCTTTCCATATTATGGAGACCACCTTTAGTTTCCAATATACTGTTAAAATAGTAATAAGGCTAAAAAATAACATTAACCCATAAGCGGTAAAAAAAAAAAAAAAAAAAGGAAGGGGATGAGACATTAAGGTATGAAAGATTTAAGCAAATTTTGGAGAGTGGTGTTAATTGATGTATCAGAAAAAAAAAAAAAAGAAAGCCATATCTTGAATTTGAGAACTTCCACAGGAAGTGAACGAATTTGCATCTAAAAGAGTCATCATTTGGAAATGCCAGGCACCAAAAGAGGATGTGAGAACAGGAAGATTGGTTGAAAGACTATATACATGGTGAAGGAGGAGAAACCTAGGTTTGGAACTCCAAGTCTCCACCTTCACTCCTCACAGGAAGGAAATTATCTCTCTTGACCACTCCTCCTCTCTCTGCTTACTCTCTACTTACCCAGCTCTGAAACTCTGAACCAGGAGACCTGAGGTTAAATACAAGACTGTGGTGACATCAGGTCTGAAATCATGAAGATTTGGTAAGAAACTAATATGAGCTGACGGACCTTTGGCCTCTTTGTAAGCACACTAGCAGGCAGCACATATGCCCTCCATCCCTTCCCTCACATCTCCAACTCCCACCCTAAGCAGATGATTCACTGATTCTTCTCTAGTGATCCAAAGGGCTCTCCTTTCAACCCCATTCTTTACTCAAAAGATGCATTTCCAGATAATGGCATTCTTCAGTTTCAAATCTAAATGTATAGACAAGAATCTCCAGTCATTTGAGGAAGGCCTTCAGTCTGAAAGGGTAAATTGAAACCGATGAACCCCCAAAAATGAACATAAAAAACTAAAAGGGACAAAGGGAAGTAATCAAAGAAAAGCATAACAGAAAAATAAAACTATAATAGCTTCAGTGAGTGAGAAGATATTATGCCAACAAAAAAAAATATCATAAAAAGTGATAAAATAATAAAAATCTACTAGTTATCTTATGTATAATAGTATACAGTTAAAATCTTTCCATAGGCATGTTGGAATATTTATTAAAAGAAATATCATCTAGGTAGAAAAAAAAAGACACAGTGTTATGAAGTCACATGTAAAAGAAAAGAATTTGAATTCAAACCAGGAGGTCCAACATTCAAATGATAAGCGCTCAAGAGACAACAGAGAAAATGGAAGGGAGGAAATTTAAAAACACGAACCCTCAGTGTACAAAAGACTAAGAAATGATTGGCACAAGACATTAAAAAAATCAAGTCACATCGTTGCAAAAGTTCAGAAAACAAGGTTCAAAGATGATTTTCTAAGAGTTTCCAAAGATGGGGAAAAACATACATGCAGAGAGATAAAATTAAGTGTCATTGGCATTGTCAGTAGCAGCACTGATTGTTAGAAGAAAGAGAAGTAGTGCCTTAAAGTTCTGAAGGAAAATGCTTTTTGAGTCTAAAATTCTATGCCCAGCTAAGCTATCATTCAAACGTAAGGAGAGAAGCTGGGCACCAGGGCTCATGCCTGTAATCCCAGCATTTTGGGAGGCCAAGGCAGGTGGATCAGCTGAGGTCAGGAGTTTGAGACCAGCCTGGCCAACATGGTGAAATCCCATTTCTACTAAAAGCACAAAAATTAGCCGGGTGTGGTAGCATGCACCTGTAACCCCAGTTACTTGGGAGGCTGAGGCATGAGAATCACTTGAACCTGGAAGGTGGAGGTAGCAATGAGCCGAGATGGCACCATTGTACTCCAGCCTGGATGACAAGAGTGAAACTCCTTCTCAAAAACAAACAAACAAACAAACAAAAGCCCTCTAAACCTCCCCCACCCCCACCCCCACCACCAACAAAAATGAAAAAAAAATGTAATGAGAGAATATTTTCAAAAATACAATGTCTCAGAAGTAAATCTTTCATGAGTTTTTCCTTAGAAGTTACCAAAAGATGTAATTACAGCAAAATTAGAGAATAAGCTTAGACAGAGGAAGACATGGGATCCAGGAAAGAGGTGATCCCAGGAAACTGGTAAAAAAGGTTAGAATTACCAGAAAGTACCAGACCCAGTAAGAAGTCAGTCTAATTTAGACTAAGAAGGATAGATGAATGCAAAGGATGGCCTAGATGAAAAGCCAGTAAAACTAATATATTATCTGATAAGGAAATTTTTGGAAAAATTACTACTAAATATTTGGAGATTAGGGAAAAAAATTTCCCATAAATACATAGTAAGTTAAGCCATTTTTTGAAAGTCTGTTATTAATTCCTAGGTGAAAATTTGCACATGGTAGGGTTGGAAATACAGTGAATAATAATTATATACATATAATGAAGTAAAGCTAGACTGAGAATTTAAAATACGGTTTATTTAGTTTGTGAAGATAGGGAAAAGGACCTGATGTGGGGTGGTGCTAAAGAGGTAATTCTCAATACCTAAAAGAAGTCAATAAATAAGGCATGTAATTAAAAACAAAAACAAACAAGCCTAAGAGCATTACTGAATATTATAAGAAAGCAAACCTGAAGAAAGAACTTAAAACACTGAAAGTGTTTTTTTGTTTTGTTTTGTTTCTGGGAAGAAGAATTAAAAGTTTGATGGACTTGATCAAGAAATTGCTTTTTAGACCATGTCTTTCAGCACTATGTGTTTGTTGTACTTGCTTGCATGAGTGGCTCTTTTAAAAAATAATAATAATAAAGTATAGATTGCATTTTTAAAACTGAAGACTTTAGTGAATTTTTAAGAACAATATTAGTATGCTATGTAAAGAAAGTAATTTTATTTCTGATTATTCAATACTCAACAGCGTTCAGGGTCAGTCATCATGAACGTCAACTTTCGTTATATAAATAGAAACTATGCAAGAGACTGTAATGGATATGTATTTAATCTAGGGCATAGGTTTTAAAAAGCTTATTTTTTCTCTTGATAAGTGATTTATCTTTTTTTTTACTTTATTGTAGAAAATTAAATTAGTGAAATAAAGTTTTGAATTAATTTAACTATAAAAATTTAAATTAGAAGAGACATATTTTGGTATTTCTTAAGGATGGAGTCCGTTTTGTTATTATGAAAAATTGCAGTGCTACTGATTCTTTGTCAGTTCTGCATAAATTATTTCTAAGGTTGTGTCTATAACTGAAAAATACAGTCAGCCCTCTATATCCATGGGTGCTGCATTAATGGATTCAATCAACCAAGAATTAAAAATGTTTGGAGAAACATACCACACAACTTAGAAAAGCAAAACTTGGATTTGTCACACCAAGTACTACATTGGATCCACACTAATGAGGTGATGTGTGGGCATTATATTAGGTATTATAAGTAACCGAGAGATGATTTAAAGTATACAGGACAATATGCATGAGATACATGCAAATGCTACACCATAAGTGACTTGAGTATCAGTGGATGTTGGTATAGGGGGTGGGTCCTGCGACCAATCCCTCATAAATCCCAAGCAATAAGTATATATGCCATTGGAATGTGGCTCACTGCTATTTTAATCACATACCATGTTTTCTTAACTCATCTACTTACTTAATATATAAAAAGTTTTTGTGTGTGTGTGTTTGTGTGTGTGTTTTGTTTGTTTGTTTGTTTTGTTTTTTTAGACAGTCTCACTCTATTGCCCAGGCTACAGTGCAGTGTCACGATCTTGGATCACTACAATCTTGACCTACCGGGTTCAAGGGATTCTCGTACCTCAGCTTCCCAAGTATCTGGGATTACAGGTGTGCACCACCATGTCTGGCTACTTTTTGTATTTTTAGTAGAGATGGGGTTTCACCATGTTGGCCAGGCTGGTCTTGAACTCCTGACCTCAAGTGATCTACCCACCTTGGCCTCCCAAAGTGCTGGGATTACAGGGGTGGGTCACCGTGCCCAGCTAATACATGAAAAGTTTTGTACTTTGTTGTACTTGGGTCACATGGGAATCAGGTTTTACAGACTGTGTATGAAGATTTCTTTGGTGATTCAGAGATTCTCCATTTATCATTAAAAGTTTGTATTTATAACATAAACT
>NW_012101255.1:367957-369559 GCF_000951045.1 Mandrillus leucophaeus
TGGGAATCAGGTTTTACAGACTGTGTATGAAGATTTCTTTGGTGATTCAGAGATTCTCCATTTATCATTAAAAGTTTGTATTTATAACATAAACTTTTATTAGAGAGAAAGGAATAATGAAACTGCACTTATAAGTCCCAAGTGAAAGAAATCACAAAATGTAGATGAGGTCTCCAGGTACTGACAAGTTAACGTCTCAGGAAGAAGCTGGTAACGAAGCTAGTAAGTTATCCTTCTGCTATTCGATAGTCTAGTGGTCACCGTTAGGTAGATATGAGAAAAAACACATTATTTCTCTGTGTTCAGTGGAAGCATTGACATCTATAGGCTAATGAAAGAGAGACAACAAGTCACTTAAGTATGTGGTGTCAAAAAAAAGCTAAGTTTAATATTTTCAGGATACAAATTAGTCCTAATTGATAAGCAGCTCCTAACCACTTTGGATCCCATCTTTTCTGCCACAGTGACTGTACTTCAGTAAAAACATACTCTTCTACCTTGACAAAGGCATTGAAACTGGTAAAATTATAGTGACCATCCTTGACTGAATTGCTGATTGGCCATTGTCCTGTTTTCAACAGCTTCAGAAGATGGCTCCAAGTAGTCATCAGTCATGGATTATCTATCTAGATATTATATCAAATCAATATGGAGTTATATTTTGACAGCAAAAATATATAGATTGTCACATTATTAACTTTTTATCAATAGAAATAGCCTCAGATGAAAGACTTAGAACAGAACACTTAACTGAACTTTTTATGGGAGGAATTGGTGTTGTTATTTACTAATACTGGACATCAGACATTCTGCAAATCAGCTACTACATCAGAAAATCAAATCATCTGAGGAAATTTAGGGCTATCTATGAGTGACTGATTTATATGATACTCATATTTTCAGGCAAATTTTTAAGACAATCATATTTATATCTTGGACATTTCTATTATCCCATTATTACTATTTTTACTTAGAACAATAGTCTCTTGAAGATAATAAAGAAAGTCCTAACAAGACTATGTCCTACAAAAACTGCAGGTACAATCTGCAAATTGTCTTTCCTATCTTTTAGCTAGTGTGGAACTTATCCAATACTTTCACTCAAGTAATTTACCTCACCATAGTAACTTTACAGATACCAAAGCCTATTTCAAACTATGGACTTTTAGTTTTTTAATGCAATATTGGTTCTTTTCACAGAAAACAGATGTTCTATGCTGATGGCAAAGGAAAGGTATTGGTGGTAGGGAGACAATGTTCTCTACTTACTCTGGGATTGAAACATAGTGGTAACTAAACAGCACCAAAAGAAATTTCTAAACAACTGTTTAATATTTAAAAAGACAAAGATCAGTTAAAGCAATATTTTATTCATAATATAAAGTAGTTTAGGATTGGATAATGTGTCCTGATGCATTACGTATGAGGAACCCTAGTAGAATTTGGCAAAAGAGTCCCTAAGTAAATAGTACTGGAATCCTATCCCAGTAAATTAACCTCCTCCCTTAGGGTTTGTCTTCCCAGTCTACTCCCTGATGATTATGTGGCCAGCTCTAATATTTATTGCTTATAATCTTATCTTTTAAATATATGAAGTGTGCC
>NW_012101255.1:371054-414704 GCF_000951045.1 Mandrillus leucophaeus
AAAAAAAAAAAAAGAAAAAAGAAAAAAGAAAAAAGAAAAATTACTTACGCCATATAAAATAGCAGTCACAAGTTCCAGAGATTGGGACCTGGGTTTCTTTTGGGGATCATTATTCTAGCCTATCATACATCATTCAAGCATCAAAGCTGAAAGAAGGAGAAATAGAGACTCAACAAATGTTGGGAAGACAAATAACAAATATATATACTACTAATGCATCTTAGAGGCTGTTTTTGCTTTTGGTTGCTTGTCTTTTGTAATTATATTTCCAAAACAAGTGTCCACTTTGTGCTTCTAGTTATGATTTAATGTCAATGGCCCAATTATCAAGCATTGTGTAGAAAATACAAGTGAATAATAAAAAGATGGCAATCCAATTATGACTTAAACTTTGTGTGGCATAAAATTATCTATTCTAAGGACAGATTGGACATTAGATGTCACTTTAAATTACAGTATTGGTACTTTTTTGTGGTTTGAAGACAGAATTGTGCTTTGTTTATCTCTTTAAAAAGTGACTCAAACAATATTTTTAGTCACGTACAATAGCATAGCTGTAAAAATGTCAGTTGATAATGAGCATGTTTTCTATTCTAAAGCATACCTGAAAGACTAAATTAGCTTCAATTACAGCCTGATATTAAATAACAGGTATTTCATAAAATATATTGCCCAACTGCTATGCTTTTAAGCCTTCAAAGTTATGAAAAAACACTTCTTAAATTGTTTGCTCAGTGTACCTCCTTTTTATGATTGGATTAATTGCTTTGCCTTTCACTCCCAATGTGCAGTCAAATTATAACATTCTTTCCTAGTTTTCAAACTCTCAGAAAAACATGGGACGAGTTTTTAGGGCTTGGAATTAAAGCATCTACCCTATCCTTCCACGGTCTTTTACTGATATGTTTAAACAGAGGAATTTAATAAACTATGAGGGAGAAAGAACTACACTGTGGATGAGAATCAAAAAATGTGGGTTTAAATCTTGACTTTAACCAGTACCAGCTGTGAGACCTTGACAAAATTCTATACCTATCTAACCTTCAGTTTCCTTATCCATAAAATGGGAGATAACGGCTATTATCCAGAGTTACCGTCATGATTAAATGTGTGAACAGTGTGCAGTGCCAAAAACTGTGGGCACTTTTAACATTATGTTCATTCCATCACCTGGAAATTTTTTCATAAGTAATTTTAGTCAAATGCTTTGAAGGAACTGGCATGTCAGTTAATAACAGCGAACCATTCAGTGAATAGTCACTCTATATGCTGCCTTCAGGGAGGCTTCAATCAGCTATATACAATTTCTAGCAAAACTGAGGACTATAAACCCAATAAAAGTTGTTTAATATCACCTAACCCAGCGCATATAAATATGTTTAAAATAAATTTAGTCATTATTTTAAATAATTTAATGTGTTATAAGAGATTTACTAAAAACATTTAGCAACTGCAAAAACCTCCATTTTTTAAATATAATTCAGGATTTTAAGTATAAAGTAAGAAACTAGATAATAAAGTTTATCTTAATGAATGGTGCCAGAGATGAATTCCGGAATCCAGGTCAGATGCTAATACAGGTAACACTTTGAAGACTTCTGCATCCTTGTGTTTTATATATTTGTATATTCCTATATGTCTTGTTTGTGTACAGGCATGAGGAAATTATCTGAAAATCGTTACACAGTGAACAGTTTTTAAAAGAAATTAAGTCATGGCTTTGCTGTCATGTTAACAATAGCCTATGTCTATTTATGTTGGCATGTGTTACTAATCATAAAATCAAAGTTAGAGAGTATCATGTTTAAAAAGTTAACTTTAAAAATATAAATCCCTACATTTTTCCCTTTCTCATCTCTGATGCTATATGTAAAAAAAGGAAAACTGAAACTTTGAATACTGGTAATCAAAATAATTACGATTATCAAATAAATATTGAAAAAATTTTCTGTGCCATTAATATATGCATTTCAAAATTTTAAGGAGTTCACAAGAAAAATTTATATGTGTTTTTTTTTAGCTTTTTGGAGAGGGTCCTTTATTGAAAACAGTGTGAGGAGGTCAATTTTGATTAGCAGCCCTGAAATATACTAAAGCTACATAAATTTCCAAACTTGAAACTTAACAATGAAGTAATATGGCATTCAGAGATCCATCTGTTATAGCCCCAAAATAGTGCTCCTTCTATTATTTCCTAAGGTGTCCTAAGCCTTTAATGAATAAAGATGTTATTTTCTAAAATAACTAACACCATTAATTTAAAAATAAAAATGAAAACAGCTTACTGGCATTTTCTCATAAAAGAGTACAATGTTCCAAAATTATATAAAGAGAAGCTCAAATTAAGTTATTAGTCTTCGGTGAAAATTTAATGAAATCTACATAGGAAACACTTATTTTGGAAGCATAATTTTTGACTTAATAGTTTCTTATTCCTAAGGTCTCTAATTATTTGAGCAGTTTTTGTAAAAGAGCTGCTTGTATGGCAAAATGCTGAGACTTTCACAAGAGATTAACTCTTTTTATCAGCAGGAGTGAGCGATACTTATATTATCCAACAGAGAGGGAAACAGGTCAGCAAAATCATTCATCTTTTATAAAAATGTCCTTCTTAATATTATTATTAACAGCTGAGTAGTTGCTATTCTTATTAACAGCTATGGGGGAGGTTTGACCATCAGTCTGTATTTTGTCTTGAATTTTGTCTACTTTGTGGAATAAAAAAGGGTGAATCTGAAATCTTATTTTGTTAACGTTAGCCTATTACATTTTTTAAAGCAACTCAGCAACAGCAAAGCTACACAATTTGGTATTGATTTTCCCCACCCAACCTGGGGAGGATAAATCATATGCCACACCAAAGTTCTTCCTGAAGATGTCAACACTCTTCCTCTAAGGCCATCTGTGATTCATTATTTTTATCATGTACATGAAAAAATAGATGTCAAAATCAACTGAGAAAGGGGTGAGAGGGGCGCATGTTTTCCGGCGGAAATATAGGACCATTCGTATAGATCCCTTTTATACTCCTGGGTCAGGAAGTATGTCTTAGGCTGTATCCATTATGCCACCCAACACATAGCTACTATCCCAACTAAAGAGATGTATGAACTCTGAGGGTTAGAAAATGGATATTCCAATGTAAGAAAAGAGATTTAAATAAAAATAAAACACGTTGGTAAGTGCTTTGAAAACACATTATGTCATTTGGATAAATCTGTATTTTTTGCACCAACGATTCTTCTCTAATTTTGGTCTAATCACTTTACTTTTCCTGCAGTCATGCAACAATAGTTTTGGCTATCTGTGTTGGGTCAGGGATTATCTTACTTGGGTCAGGCATTATTTTATGTATACATCCTGAGTATACAGGAACAAGTAGGACAGATGAGGTCCTTGTCCACTCAAAGAAAGATAAGAAACATATGAACAAATTAATGAACTAATTCAGGTTGTGATCATTTCTATAAAGGAGATAATTTGAGTACTTAAATTAGTAGTTTGGGAATAGTCCTTTAGAAGTGATGGTTTGAAAAGGTCTCCAAAGTTGTAGGTCTAGCATCTGAGTGAAAACTTTTAAAAGGTTGGATTTATCTGAAAAACTGGTTAATCATCATTCCTGGATAAGAGAGTAAGAATGTCCTGATATGGAAACATCTTGGCAAAGATGAAGAATTAAAAAGAGGTTAGTGCGTCTGGAAAGTTGTGAGGGTGAGGGAAAATGGCATTGAGTATTGGATAGTTATTCAGAAATCAAAACCTCAAAACCTAAAGGGCCTTGTAATCCAAGTTAAGAGGTTTGAGCTTTATTACAGAAGCATTTATTACAGAGTCATTATGATTTTATGACAATACTCTGTTTAAGCAAACAGATAATATAAAATTTGAAAAAAAAAATGCTTCAGAAGTTATCATTTCTTAAGTAGTTGCAAAACAAAGTTGCTTGATATAAATTTGGTTTGTTTTTAATAACTTTGAAAATAAAGTTACTATGTAAACCTCAATATTTGTTAGTAGTGTAAGGATAATGCAGTGGGACTTTGGAATTCCTAGACCATGTGGTGATTCTCATAGAAAAACATGGTAATGGTGGAAGAGGAGAAAAAGGGAGATGGTTGTTAGAGCTGTAGGATCCTGGCAAACAGTGGGACATAAGCTTTCCCATCATCTTCTGCTTCCATTTCCTTCTCTGTCCTTTCACACATTTCACAGTCAAGATTCACAGACAGGTGATTGGCTTAGCTTGATGTAGAGCTTTTTTTCCTTTTTCTTTTCTTTTCTTTTCTTTTTTTGAGGTGGAGTCTCGCGCCGTTGCCCGGGCTGAAGTGCCGTGGTTTAATCTCAGCTCACTGCAACCTCTGCCTCCTGGGTTCAAGCAACAATCTTGCCTCAGCCTCCTTAGTAGCTGGTACTATAGGCACCCGCCACCATGTGCAGTTAATTTTTTGTATGTTTAATAGAGACGGAGTTTTGCCATGTTGGCCAGGCTGGTCTGGAACTCCTGACCTCATGATTCACCCGTGTCGGCCTCCCAAGGTGTAGAGCTTTTAAAACAGGGGGCATCATGTTTTGAAAGATTCTTATAGGCCCTCTCAGGAATATTTGTACTAAATAGGAACTTGTTAACTACTCAAGTAGACTATGTAACACCTTCCACAGCACATGTATACGAACACACACTTTCACACTTTTTCCACCAGGGCATAATACAGTATATATGAACTCAGAAAGTTTTTAGTAACATGCGGACATATGCCAACCAGCTATACGTCACTGCAAGCAGTAATTCCCCCCTAGGAATGAGGAAAGGTACAATTATTACTGGGATTAGGGTGTGAAAGGTGTCTGCTGAGTGAGTTAACCCAGTAACATGTCAAAACAAGGAATGCAGACTTAGTGAATATAGGTATTTATTTTTTCCTACAAGAAGCAAAGAGAAGGGAATATGATTTAAGTTTGCTCATTGAAATGTTAAAATGGTTTATAAGAGTTATAATGTATTATAATGCCTTCTTAGCTGGGGATATGAAAGTGCTTTTACACAGGCTTCCACATCAGCTGGAGCATTTTTGTTTAAACTAAGGAAGTACTAGAGAACAAATAGTTGTTTATATTTGAGGTACATTCAGTTTCTGTTTCTGCCTATTAGGAAATATTTCTAATGTTTTGTTCTCCTGGAAAAGCATCACATTTTCTTCTATCTTTATTTTTTGAAGCCTGGTAAATACACTTGAGATAATATTTTCTACTTTCATAATTGCACTAAAAAGTAATATTTAAAAATCAGTTGGATATTGGGGAAAAGTATGCCATCTTTTCTATTAATAGGTTTCCGAAAAAAAATGTTTATTTGATTTCAAGATAATAAAAAACTTCACATTGGTAGCATAACTTCCAGTGTGATTTGTTAGATAGTTTGGTCACTAGAAAATATAAATTTATTAGATTTGTATTTATGGAATGCTGTGCCAATATATACAATAAAAATAAATAACCTTGATTATTTCCTTTACTCTAGTGTTACTTTTCCACACTGTTTTTCTATCACTTTAAAGCAAAAGTTTTTCCCACCTCTGGAATAATCAAACTGGCATGATTGGCTTTTGTTTTTATCTCAATGGTGAGAAAAAGAAATGATTCAATGCAGTCGTCTTCGTCTGGCCTATGCATAACTCTAGAGGTACAAAAACTTTCTCAGGTACTAAGCAAACTCACAGATATTTTGAGGAAAATCAAATTCCAAATTTTCAACTTCCATGTGAAACTCTGTCCTCAGTTTGATCTGGCTGTGAACATTCCTGAAGTAGGAATGTTACTTTTTCCCTTTCTCCTTTACAATTGTCCTTCTCCCACTTGAATTGCCCTTCTTATCATTGTCCTTCTCATCTATCTTGAATCTTAACATGGTGCATTGTTCCATGAAATAAAAAATCTCTGACACACCCAACAAAATAATATTTTCATATATTGGTGTTGGGCTGAGAAAATAAATGATTTCAAAGAATGAGTTTTAAAAATCCACTTGTATCCCTTTACTGGGTATATACCCAAAGGATTATAAATCATTCTCCTATAAAGACACATACACATGTATGTTTATTGCAGTACTGTTCACAATAGCAAAGACTTGGAACCAACCCAAATGCCCACCAATCATAGACTGGATTAAAAAAAATGTGGCACATATACACCATAGAATACTATGTAGCCATAAAAAAGGATGAGTTCATGTCCTTTGCAAGGACATGGATGAAGCTGGAAATCATCATTCTCGGCAAATTAACAAAAGAACAGAAAACCACTGTATGTTCTCACTCATAATTGGAGTTGAACAATGAGAACACATGGACACAGGGAGGGGAACATCACACACTGGGGCCTGTCAGAGGATGGGGGGCCAGAAGAGCGATAGCATTAGGAGAAATACCTAATGTAGACGATGGGTTGATGGGTGCAGCAATCCACCATTGCATGTGCATACCCATGTAACAAACCTACACGTTCTGCACATGTACCCCAGAACTTAAAGTATAATTAAAAAAAAAAGAAAAATAAAGTAAAAATAAATAAATAATCCATTTGCAATGTAATTTTTGTACCAAGTTTTTGCTTTCAACAAACTTGAAGTAGAATCCAAATAAATTGCCCAATGAAAGATTATAAAAAATGTTTAATATGGCACAATGTGATTTTGGCATATAAGTCTAAAGGAATTCCAAGA
Organism: Mandrillus leucophaeus; assembly: GCF_000951045.1. Classification (NCBI taxonomy): domain Eukaryota; kingdom Metazoa; phylum Chordata; class Mammalia; order Primates; family Cercopithecidae; genus Mandrillus; species Mandrillus leucophaeus. The sequence goes on from NW_012101255.1 coordinate 377,776, forward strand.
GTTGAGGAACACTACTCTAACAAAATCCTTTTATTCTCTTAATTTATATAACTAAAATTTTCACAATTTGCCTTCTTTATCAAAAAAAATTGAAAAGAAGAAATAGGAATAAAATTTATGCTGAACCTGCCTCATTTTAGGAAGCACTCCAAATATCTCAAAATCATTTGCAATAAAACTATACTTTGTGTTAAATATTATTCTATGAGAAGTTATTTCTTATTTATGTTGCTTTGATTAATTGTATATTATTACTACTATAAATGCAACTTAGTCCTGAAAACACATTTTAATAGTTAGGGCATTATGATCACCGGAATTAATGATGATGATAATAATAATAAAATCTTAAGTTTGAACAGTTATATATCTTTCTTGATAAAGAAAAATATGCTAAGATGATCAGTAAATTACTTTAAAGCACAAATGTATACTATATAAAGATAAAATTCTGTGGGGGATGTGGCATGAAATAGCAATGCAAGGTTAAGAAGTCATGTAATGTTTTCAACCATTAGAGAGCTTATTCATGTATCATTTAAAGAGATGACAGTAGTTACAAATTGCTAAGGCATTAGGAACCCACTGCATTTGAAAGAGTAATATAACAATTGATCTTAAATACTTACAGTATATCAGAAGTCACATTCTTTGCAATTATTTAAAATAATTATGAAAAAGTTTGTAAGTCAACTTAAAAACATGTATAATAATACAGTTTTCAAAATTCTCTTACAGAAAATGTGAGCAAATGTTTCTAAAACAACAGTAGTGGGCCAAAACTTAAAAACCTTCTTTAGAATAATAATCATCCAAAAACAATTTTCATAGAAGACAGGCTTGTGCAACCCAGAACCTGAAAGCCAGAATCCTCACAGTGGCCTAGAAAGTCCTATACTATGTCTCCAGTCCTCCCTTATCTGCTGTTCTTCCCCCATCACTCCACCTTAATGATGCTGTGCTCCTTGTTATTCTTCAGACTGGTTAGACAAGGTCCTCCTCTGACTTTGCATTGCCTACTCCTTCTACTCGAAACGCTATCTCCAGATGTTTTTACGTCTTGCACTGTTCCCTCCTTCCAGCCATTGTCAGCTACTCATTGAGCCTTACCCTTATCCTACATAAAATTGCAAATCCCTCATCACCAAGTTTTCCTTTCCTCTCCTCTGCTTTATTTTTTTCTCATGGTGCACAGTACCTCTAACATAAAATGTGATTGAGGTATTTATTGTGCTTTTAGTCTCTACACCTAAAAGGGAATGCCAGCCCCATGAAAGCATAGACTTTTGTTCTTTTGGTTCACTGCAGTAACTCCAGGACCTAGCAGTGTATACCTGCAACTTAAGAGGTATTCAATAAAAGATGTTCCATGGATGAAAATGCAAGTTGTTTCTAAGATTCACGCCCTGTGTATCAAAGACTTCTTTAGAAAGAAATTAAAAAACCTCTTATAAATTCAATTTTCAAAAATATTTTCTTGTTACAGCAGTTATAGTGGAGGTCTACCATAATGGATTTAGGAATCAAGGAAATAAACCATCCTTACTCACTATAAATCATCTATTATAGATATAACTTAGCTTCACTTTAACAAGATCATAAAGAAGTTTATATTCATTACTTTATCCATTCTTTCAATTAGTTAATCAAAGAACTTTTATTCTGCATCTGCTGGCTATTGTGCTATTAGTATAAAAATAAATACTCTATCCCCTCCCACAGAATGATAGCACAGACCAGTAAAATAGAGCATTTCTTGTTTTTCAAATGTATATTTATTCAAAAAGTTTTTAATTAAATAAATAATATAGTTATACCCACATTCGTATATAAATTCAATGTACTCTGCCCCAGTAGGAATTTCATGAAATTTAATGAGATAATCACAGAATGGCATGAAAAACAAAAGGCCAAGAATAACCAATGTATTTTGGAAGAGAAGGAAGAATTTATAACAATAAGCCCTATATCTAATATCAAAGCTTATCATAAAGCTATAATAATTACAAGCATGGTAGTGACAGAGGGATAAATAAAAACAACGATGGAACATAATGGAGAGCCCTGCATATATGGAAGTTTGCCATGTTACAGAAATGGCATTATAATACATAGCCAGATTATTTTAAAATATTTACATTTTTGTACTTATTATGGAAAAAAAAACTTACTATTCAACTCACAAAGAAACTCCAAGTGGCTAAAGATCCAAACTTAAAAGTAAAAATTTAATAGTATGTAAAAGGGGCTGGGCACAGTGGCTCACACCTGTAATGCCAGTGCTTTGGGAGGATGAGGCAGGCAGATCACCTGAAGTTAGGAGTTCAAGACCACCCTGGCCAACATGGCGAAACCCTGTCTTTACTAAAAATACAAAATTAGCTGGGCGTGGTGGCACATGCCTGTAATTCCACCTACTCAGGAGGCTGAGGCAGGATAATCACTTGAACTCAGGAGGCGAATGTTGCAGTGAGCCGAGATCACACCACTGCACTCCAGCTCGAGTGACAGCCTAAGACTGTCTCAACAACAACAGAAAATATAGTATTTAAAAGAAAACGTAGGAGAATATATTTATGATATTTTGGTATAGGAAAGATTTCTTAGGAAGGACTTTAAAAAACAGTAACATAAAAGGAAAATTGATTTACTTTAACAAGTTATAAAATAAAAGATAAGTACGGAATAGAAAGATATGTTTGCTTGATGTATAAGGAATGGGATTGTTATTTATAATATATAAAGAGTTTAGATCAATCAATAAGAAAAATACAAAGCACCAAATCAATAAAGGGACAAAGTATATAAAATTTAGAGACTAAGGTATCTAAGTGACCAACAAACAACAGAAAAAATGCTCAGAAATGAATGGAAGCATTCAAGTTAAGACAATAATAACAGCATTTCATATTCATTAGACTGGCAAAAATGTGAAAGTCTGATAATGCCAAGTGTTGGAGAGAATGTGGAGTAAATCTCACATAATGTTGATTGAAGGATAAGTTGAATAACTTAGGAAGGCAATTTAGACATATGTAATATGTTTTAAAAATTGTTTGACTTAACAGCTGCTAACTACAGTAGTCCCGTCTTATCCTTGTATTCACTTTCTGCAGTTTCAGTTACCTCCAGTCAACTGCAGACCAAATATAGCCAAGCATAGTACAATGAGATATTTTGAGAGAGAGAGGAGAGACCACATTCATACAACTTTTATCACAGTATATTGTTATGATTGTTCCATTATTAGTTATTATTGTTGATCTCTTAATGTGCCTAATTCATAAAGGAAATTTTATCATAGGTATGTATACATAGGAAATACCATAAGTAGTATATATAGAGTTAAGTAGTATTCAAGGTTTCAGACATCCACTGGGGTTCTTGGAATATATTACCCACAGATAAGAAGGGACTATTGTATATGTTTTGGATAAACTCTTGCACAAGTGCACAAGGAACCAAATACAGGGATGCTCGTTGTAGCTTCTTAATACAAACGATATATTAGACATAATATAAATGTCTATCAATAAGAGATTAAATGAGAGGTGTTTAATTTTTACATGGAATATCGTAATGCAGGTAAATAAATGAATTAGATTAATTTGTGTTTAAATGATTAAATCAGTGAGAAAAACCAAGGCACAGAGTAATAAGGACAGCATAATACCATTTATAAAATGTCTAAAACACACAATTTAATGCTATATGTTGCTTTATTACACATGTATGTAACAAAGGTGAGGTAACAAAGGTGGAAACTACCACCAATTCCTCCCACTTTCAGAAACCCATAATACCCCATTTACAAAATATGTTTTGTATGTTTATATTTTTAGTAGTTTTTATCAAATTGTTGGAATACTTTGATCCAAAAGACTCAGCCAGCTGTTTAGGGCAACAGGATTTCCATCCAATTTTGTCTGTAACATTGTGGAGAAGGCCCTGGTGCTGGTGAACACTGATGTGACTTACTCAAAGTCTTTGATACTATGCCAGGGTGGAGCTGATTCCTCCAACCTCTGTTGAGATCCCCAGAGCAATTCAGAGCCTGGAAAAAATAGGCAATAGTGGTCAAACTGGTAGCTTCAGACAGCTCAGTTAAAGAAGCTGTGCTGGTTTGGTAGCCACTGAGGTGTGGGTGTGGATTTACATTGGAGAGATCATAGGCAATCGTGGCATCATTGGCTATAATATTTGAAGACTAATCTTTAACATCTGACTATATTCGACTTACTCTTTGAGGGTTCTTCAACCATGTGTGATATTTTATTTGATAAAGTAAGATTTGTCCAAAAAAAAAAAAAAAAAAAAAAAAAAAAAGGAGAAAAGCTATAACGAAATGCCATGATCCCAAGGTGGAGGTTGCAGTGAGCTGAGATCTCGCCACTGCACTCCAGCCTGGGTGACAGAGACTCTGTCAAAAAAAAAAAAAAAAAAAAAAAAGAACCATCTTCTCCTTGGAAAATTTTTTCTGTATCATGGTTTTAGCCAACATTCATAAATTTATTCCCTTTGCCTTACTCTATCTCCCTACCAGATTGTTTCTTTGGATGTTAGAGCTGTGTATAACAATAGTTTCTTACATATTTTTACTTGGATGACCACCAGTTCATTCACCTAAAACTTAACATGTGAAATAATGAACTCATCTTTCCTCCCTGTCCTTGCTCCTAGTCTCTGGTTCCTACCTCTGGGAATGGCTAAGAACAAGTGGGAACTGTTGGAAGATGTTCAACACATTCTGTTTTTTCTTTCCCACTCAACACCCGAACTAAAGTGAACTTCTTTTAGCTGAATATATTCTATAGATTTCCTGGCTTTTAATTCTTTTGTAAGATATGTTTTCTCTCGCCTCTGGGTGTTTGCTCAACTGATTCTTACATATTCACCCTCCTCCACCTTCATACGGCCAATTTCTGCCAATATCTTTAGGTCTCAATACACAGTTAGCCCTCTGAGTTCAAGGTTCCACACCCATGGATTCAACCAACTGCAGACTGAAAATATTCAGGAAGACAATAGAAAAATTACAGCATAACAATAAAAAACAAATTTTTAAACAACACAGTAAAACAACTATTTAAACAAGCATTTACATTGAATTAGGTATTATAACTAATCTAGAGATGACTTAAGGTATACAGGAAGATATGCATAGCCTATATTTATGCAAATGTTATGCTATTTTCTATAAAAGACTTGAGGATCAGCAGGAGTCGGGGAACAAATCCTGCCCCACCATCCTCTACCGTAGAACCAAGGGGTGACCATATATGTTGTTTCTTTTAATTGCCAAGTCTGAGTGCTCCATTTTTGTGCTGTTCTTGGGTTTTCCACATGTGAGTGCTGAAATCATGCACTGAAACACTCAGGGGAGCATTATTTACATCATGGTCTATGGCAATGGTGTTGCTGGAGTTACGCATTGTGGTAACCATGTCATAATGTCCCTATCACAGTACAAACCACACTGTACTGTAACTGCCTGCTGACTTATCCATCATTCTCACTGAGTAGACAAGGGACATCATACTAGATACCAGAAGTCAACGTATCAAAACATCGAATCTTTACCTCCATCATGAGGCCATGTAGGCACATACCCTCTACTCATATACCACATCAGAAAGCAATTTTAGGGAAAGAAGCAGAGAAGGAGAAGTCATCTAAGAAACTGAGTATTTTATCTAAGAGTTAATATTTCCTGAAAGGTGTAGGAATAAGTACCTGACAAGGCAAGGTGGCTCACACCTATAATTCTAGCACTTTGGGAGGCCCAGGAAGGACGATTGCTTGAACCCAGGGGTTAGAGGCCAGCCTGGACAACATAGGTAGACCTCATTTCTACAAAAAGTTAAAAAAAATAGCTGGCATGATGGTGCACACCAGAGTCCCAGCTACTCAGGAGGCTGAGGTGGGAGGATCACTTGAAACTGGGAGGTCAAGGCTGCAGTGAGCCAAGATCATGCCACTGCACTCCAGCCTGGGTGACAGAGGTGGCAAAAGGAGACCCTATCTCAAAAAAATATTAAAAATAAAAAAAATTAAAAAAAAACAGTAACAAGCTGAACAACCGAAAATAAGCATCATGATAGCAGATTGCTCTTCCTTGGTCCATTGCTAATTCCCTGCCCCTAGGAGAATGTCTCACACATAGCAGTCCCTGAAGAAAGGTTTTCCTGAATGAACAAACAAGTCAAGTTGTCTTATGATTACTGTATTAGACTATGTGTAAACTGAATTGAGGGCCCATGAGGAAGACTAGAACAGAGCTAGACAGGCATCCATGTTGCTGTATTGTGTTAAATTTGTGGTACTCCACATGTTAGCATGTTAAGAATTCCTTAGGATCAGGAAGTTTTGTAAGGTTATTTAATTTATTCAGGGACAATTCAGGAGAAAGAAGGAAAAAAACATGAAAAGAATTCATGGGAACTAGAATCACAAGAAAGCTGAATATATTCTATAGATTTCCTGGCTATTTAACGAGTAACATTTCTATAGCATTTTATAGACCCACAGAACTTTACATACCTTATCTCCTCAGCAACTCACCATGGAAGATAGACTATTCTGTCATTTCCTTCCCGTCAAGATAAAGATAATATCTCTCTACATTAAGTAGAGTTCTTTTTAAAAGTTCCTTTTACATCTTAAAGGTCATAAAAGTTGATCATCAAGAGCTGTTTGCTTTCTTTCAATTGTTTTTACTTTATTTTCAATAGAGTTTTGTTTGTTGAAAAGACAAGTACAAAAAAACTTTAATGGAACTGGATTGTGTTAGGGATTAGAAAACAATGCCCCCAGATGAAGGTCTCGGCAGGAGCCTCAGAAGCAAAAGTTTTTCTCTGACCTCCTGTCTCCCTGTCTCTCAATCCCATTCTTCCCCTCCCCACCAGGTTAGCTAGAATCCCTCTTCCCCGAGGTAGGTAATAGAAACCAGAAGTCCTTTTCCCCAGAGCCAGCCATAAAACCTAAAAATATTAAACTGTCCCTCTGTTCAAGCTGTGTAAAAATGGGCTACAAAGAAATTACTCGACCTACCTTGTTTGACTGTAGGTCATGAGACCCCCATTGCAGAGAAGGCCCTGCCCCACACCCAGAAGGAAGGAATACATGCTGAGAGAGGCCAGTAAAAATCTAGAATGACAGGCCTTGCTGGATTTGCCCACTCAGTCTATTAATATTCGATCATATCCTTTTAGTTCAATTATATTTCTACACAGCTATCCATACTTTGTTGAACCTAGGCATAAAAACGGACAATTTGGCAGATCAAAACCACGGTGAGAGATCATCTCATAGCAGTCAGGATGACTTTTGTTTAAAAGTAAAAAAAATAACAGATGTTGGCGAGCCTGCAGAGAAAAAGGAACACTTAGGCACTGTTGATGGGAATGTAAGTTAGTGCAGTCACTGTGGGAACCAGTATGAAGATTTCTCAAAGAACTAAGAGTTGAACTATCATTCAACCCAGCAATCCCACTTTCAAAGGAAAATATATCATCCTACTGAAAAGACACATGCACTTGTGTGTTCATCTCAGCTCTGTTCACAATAGCAAAGACGCGGAATCAACCCAGGTGCCTATCAATGGTGGATTGGATAAAGCAAATGTGGTACATATACGCCACAGAATACGACACAGCCATAAAAAAGAATGAAATCACATCCTCTGCAGCAACATGGATGCAGCTGGAGGCCATTATACTAGGTGAACTAAGACAGAAACAGAAAACTGCATGTTTTCACTTTTAAATTGTAGCTAAATATTAGGTACACATGGACATAAAGATGGGAACAATAAACATTGGGTACTACTAGGCAGGGAGAGAGAGAGGGGAGCAAGGGCTGAAAAACTATTGGGTACTATGCTCACTACCTATGTGATAGATTCATTCAGACCACAAGTCTCAACATCATGCAATATATGTTTGCAACAAACCTGCACATGTACCCCCAATTCTAAAATAAAAGATGAAAAAAGGGACAATTTTCTCTGTATCTTTGGGTCTTTATGCTGAAGGCTCCCATGTATACATGTTAAGCAAATTTGTATGTTTTTATTCTATCAATCAATGTGCCTCACGTCAGTAATTTTTCAGTGAGTTTTAGGGGGCCAAGTGCATTGGCCCCCACAGTGACTAGGTTAAAGTTTCATTAACTCTTTTCTACAGAACCTAAGATTCCACAAAGTGTGCTGAGGTGCATTGATGTATTAACTAAGAAGGGTTACCTGTAGACATTTTAGTGGCAATTGTGATTCTTTCATATTTCCATTGAAAATATCACTGAATCTGATCCTTTTTCCTCAGCTATAAAGTACATATTTAAATTGATCCTATAGTGATGCATCTGTTCCTAAGTGCAACTGAAATTCACACTAAAAAGATACCAGAATAATGTAACTGCTTTGTTAGGTTTCTATATTTCAACATGTTTAAACTATGTGACTTTAAAATATTGGAAAACGTTTGGTTAATTTTTATTTTCCTTTACAGTCACCCACTTTAGTGTGTATCAGTTACCATCAGAGTTCTTTTTAACATATAGATCTTGGAGAATGCATCTCTTTTAAGTGTAGTGTGCCATACCTAAATAGTTCAGTGATAGATTACATGTTTGGGGAAATATGGTCTTATTTGTTATACCATAATTTAGTTCGTATCCAGTAATACTTCACTCAAGGCTTGTTTGATCCTGGCATAATTTGAAGGGATGAATGACATAAATATATGTTTCAAAATAAATTCTATTGTTATTTGTTTGCTCCCACTGATAAAATGTATCTCATGGCAGGATGACAGGATGTCACAGTTTGAGACTAGTTTTTATTGTTTTTTAAATTGTGCTATGCCCAGACCAACTGGTGCCTTATGTTAAGAATTGTTTCTCAGAGCACCAACTGTAGCACTTCCATTCTTGATGAGATTAGGCAATGCAGCCATTTACTGATTAGAGCAAGTATATGAATTCTTCACTATTGTCTGTAAGTGTGATAAAGTATGCTTACTTTTTCTAGCCTTCATTTAAAAATTGCATAATTTGCTTGAAGTAGACAATTTTTTTCTCAATTCATCTACTTCTATGATACATCCTAACGAAGTAATTTCTAATGCTTTTGCCTGGTTATAACTCCAGCTGTTTTCACTGACAGAGATATTTACACTGAATTCAATATCTCATCTTCAATTTCTATATAGTACATCTCCTGGGAAGGTTAATTTTGATGTCAGCATAACCAAAGCTTGAATTAACTATCTCCCAGATGAATGTTGTTAGAGTTACTGAAAGCAGAGTACAACTACTTACAGTAAGTTGCCATCACATGGAATCTACTCTTGATGACATTTGAAGGGGTGACTAATTTTCCTTCAAACTAAAAGCTGCTCTAGAACCTAAAGACTTTCATTCCAGCCTTCAACAGGATCCTCCTCTCACTTCCTCTTGGGATATAAATGCCTTCAAAGAGGGAAGCCCAGGATTTACCACCTGGTGTTGAAAATGAGAAACTTCAGGAGCCATGGAGATTCCACATGACTCCAGTGCTGGTGAGAAGCCAGGGAAAAGTAAAAGATGCAAGACAAAGACTTAGAACTCTTCACAGTTCATCTGCTTTGTACCAGAAAGTGTTAGACACACGGAAGGCATATTTTTGTTGTTATTGTTGATTGTTGTCAATTTTGTGGATAGCTCCAACTCTGTTGGGGAAAAAAAGACAAGAAATAGAGAGCTTAATAGATAAGCAATAAAGAAACTAGGTTTTTTTCATTTGTTTTCCATTCAAATCCATGGCTTCAAAAAGCAAAATTAGGCTGGGCATGGTAGCTCACACATGTAATCTTAGCACTTTGGGAGGCTGAGGCAGGAGGATCACTTGGGGTCAGGAGTATGAGACCAACCTGAGCACAATGTCTTTCACTAATTTGGCAATGGAGCTCCTACCCTCAATGAGAAGACAAGAAAAGAAAATCCTTCAGTATGAGAGTTATCTTGAAATAAACTGTCCACAACTCATACATGTGCTTAAACATCGTGTTCTTTCTTGGGTTACCATCTTAGAATAAACACTCAGAATCTGAATTGCCTTTTCTACAAATCACCACAGTTGTTGATTAAGTTTTGATTTCCACTGTTGGTTTGGTTTTTGATTCAAATGTTTCACAGCAACGTAATTCATTCTTGCATTCATTCAGTAAACATATTGTAAACTACCTATTGAATTTGTTCCAGGAAGTATAAAAATGCTGAACATAAAAAGACAAACAAGAATGTTCCTGTTCTTTAAGTTGACAGATAAGGTAGGAAGGCTGACATATAAGCCACAATTATTCTGCCAGATAGACAAAGAAGTGAGCAAAAATGCTGAAAAAAAGAAAACCTAAGCAAAAGGATTTATTATTGAGCATACAAATTCTAACAATTCAGAATCTTACCTTATGGTTGAGAAAACTATTTTACTGAGAGTTAGGTTTTATGAGTCAAGGTTGCAAAGAAAGGGAAGGATCAGATGATATTTGTTTTTTAATGCAGTGCTAAGGAGTTAGTACTTTATCCTATAAACCAGTGTTTCTCAAAGTGGGTTCCATAGACTAGTAGTGGTCTCCATCAAGTGATCAGGTGGTCCTGAGATACTTGGGTTGTTTTAGAAAGTGAAGTAATCAGCAATTTAATTTATATGCATTTCAGAAATTTGGAATGCAAAATTATTTTCATAAGCTACTATTGTTATAACCATTTCATTCTTTAAAAGTATGTATATGTTATAGAGAATTAAAATAAAAAGTCCTGTAAGGACCAGGCAGGTCATGTGTATGAATAAGCAGGTTGTCTATAATTTGTTTTTCAGTGTCAGAGAGAAATAGGGAGGGAGGGAAATATGAAGACCTAGAGAGTACATTTTCTGTAAAGTGGGAAGACGTTAAAGAATCCAGCTAATTGTTGCCATGTAGGAATTCAAGATACATTATATCATATCATATATTTTAATGTAGAAAACATATATTTATATCTACATATTATATAATATATATACATGTAATATTACATGTATATATGTATTACATATTTGACCTTAATTTATTATATGCATAATATACATGCGTGTGTGTGTGTGTGTGTGTGTGTGTGTGTATTTGTTTTCAAAGAGTAGCCGTAAATCTGGATTTCTAGGCAACCTCTTTCAATACATATGTTGGCAAATAACCCAAATTTAAAACACATGTGGGCCAGTAGTATCAAGCCAAAGATCACACATTTGTGGGCCAGGTTTAAAATCATTGTAACATTACATGGATAGCATTGGTTCATTCTACTCTTCTAATACTTGATTAAAGTTGGGAGGAGCAAGGGAGTTTCACCAGCTAAAATATTTTCATGTCTGTAGGAACTATTGTTTAATGTTTTAAAAATGTTTTATATTTTTAATATATGTTAGATGTGCATTTTACTGTTACTGTGGCATTTCATGACATTTTGTGACATATATCTTGTTTACCAGAAAAGGTCAAAGGCTCAAAAGTGATCCATTGAATAATAAAATAGGGAATGAAAGTAGAAATACAAATTCTCCAAATCAAAAATGCAATCTAACTGTGTGTGTGCTGGAAAAGCAAGTTGCCCAAAACTACATCATAAGAAAAAGACAATGGCATTTCTTCTAACTAACTTCCTAATTTACATTATCATATTAACCAATATTTAAATACCTTCAAAGTCATTGATACTATCCTAATCATTTGATGATATTAAAGATTAAGCATTAAATATTCTTTTTACTGTCAAAATTACTCTACTGACTTTTTAATTAACATAATTTTGGAAGGAATCCGTATTTACCATGTGGTAGGTGATCTCCATCATCAAACATGTGCATAGTAGAAGAAAAATTGAAGAAGTTAACAAGGAAATGTACTTTCAAATATATGTCTTGTTATTGATTCTTGATAACAATGATGCAATATAAGAGCAGCTATTAATTTAATATCAAGTACTCTGCTATATCTTTCCAATGTATGCATGATCTCTTATTGCTAGTAGGAGAATAACTCTTAAAGGAAATTGTTATTATCCCCCTGTTACACAAATGAGGAGAGCAAATTCAGGTTCTCATGTCTATTCAGTTGGTGAAAGTTTTTATAATTACTTAATATCACTATTGGTGCTATATAGAAAAGGCAAAGCCAAAATTTAATACAAAAGTTTTTGAATTCTAAACTCATGATCTTTCCATTTCGCAGTGCTACTCTTCTGCTGTAATCCATGTAAATCTGTGGCTACAGCATATTGAGTAGCTCATAGTTAGTATAACTATTTTAGCTTGATATTTTCATATTTTAAAAACTATTTTAATCTCATATATTTTCACACTTTCAAAATTTGATACTTTCCCCTTTTAATTCCTCTCTAGTTTGTTAACCAAAATATATTTTAACAAAGAAATCCACCAAGCTTTAAGGAACTATAAACCCATAAACTCTTTTTTTTTTTTTTTTTTGAGGCAGAATCTCGCTCTGTCACCCAGCCTAGAGTGTGGTGGTACAATCTTGGCTCACATCCGCCTCCTGGGTTTAAGCAATCCTCCCACTGCAGCCCCACCCCCCCCCAAATAGCTGGGACTATAGGTGCAAGCCACCTGGCTAATTCTAATATTTTGTGTAGAGAAAGAGGTTTACTATGTAGCCCAGGCTGGTCTTGAACTCCTGAGGTCAAGCGATCCACCTACCTCAGCCTCCCAAAGTGCTAGGATTACAGGCATGAGCCACTGCACCTGGCCAATAGCCATAAACTTTTAAAATGTAGGAGATAATATTTTCAAAATATCAGCCTTAATATTGATCATGTATATCTCTAGTGATACCTCATATAAACACTTTTCTTACTATCATTTCTTCCAGAAATAGCCATTATATTCAAACCCATTATTCCTCCCTGAATGTTGTCAGGGAGGAAAACTTTCCCACTATCCTTTTAAGCTCTGTAAATGGTGACCTGTGAATTTAACTGACAATAGACACATCAACAGAAGAAAAAGAAAACCCTAAAATTTATTTATATGCGTATGCTAATGCAGAAAAGAAGCAGCTTACTAAATGGCTAGAGTTAGAGGTTTATACACCTAACTTAATAGGGGTGAGGGGTCATGAGAAAAGGCTTCTGTGGAAAGAACAAAGGAGTTCCTAAGTGAACAAACAGGAGAAAATAAACTTTGAGATGCTTGTTTATGCATGTGTGAGTGGTATTCTCCATTTTTATCTTTATGGCTATAAAATTCCCTTTAGCATCATTCCCAGAAGTTTCTGCTTTTAGTGAGATAAGGGAAGCTTGAAAAGACTTCCGTCTGCATCTGTTGAATTGCAAACGTCTTTAATTTAAAATTCTCTTTATGCCAATTCGAGGGTCTGAGTCCTTAATGTCAAACTTTACCCACACAAGAAAATTTTTTTAGATCTAAGAATTTTCCTATGATGCTTACTTATTGAAAATCTATCCACCAATTTCAAAAATACCCATTGAATCTGTTACCAGCCACAAATTCTTAGGCTCCTACACAATAGAAACTGACACAAGGCCAAACAAGTTTCCCAGACAAAGCTTTTACTGGGGGCTTATGTTTGAGCACCAGCGAGACTGCACAGGAGGGAGAGTTCACCAGCTTGTGATCCTTTATTTGGCAAGGGAAAGGAGTCAATGTTAAAGGAAAGCTATGTCAGCATGATTAGGGAGGGGGTTTCAGCTGTGCAAATGTAGTGTAGAAACATACTTTTTCATACATCACATGACTAAAAAGTGGCAGAAAGTTCCTCCTTGTGTGGGGATTTTGGTATTATTGAGATGTGAAGCCAGCTGGACTTTCTGAGTCAAGTGGGGAATGGGAGAAATTTTCTGTCTAGCTAGAGGATTGTAAAATTCACCAATCAGCTCTCTGTGACTAGCTAGAGGTTTGTAAAATGGACCAATCTGCACACTTTAAAATGGACCAATCAGCGCTCTGTAAAATGGACCAATCAGCACTCTGTAAAATGGACCAATCAGCAGGATGTGGGCGGGGACAAATAAGTGAATAAAAGCTGGCCCCTCAGCCTGCAGCAGCAACCTGCTTAGGTCCCCTTCCACGATGTGAAAGGTTTTTTTCTTTCACTCTTCACAATAAACCATGCTGCTCCTCACTCTTTGGGTCCATGCAACCTTTAAGAGCTGTAACACTCACTGCAAAGTTCTGCAGCTTCATTCTTAAAGTCAGCAACACCAAGAACCCACTGGAAGGAACCAACTCTGGACACGTCTTAGTGGCCCAGATGGGACCATCGCCAAGCCGTGAGTACCACCAGACCCCTTTCACTTGCTGTTCTTTCCTATTTTTCCTTAGAATTTGGGGGCTGAACAGCAGGCACCTGTTGGCCAATTAAAAGTGACTAGCACAGCTGCTGGACTAAAGACACAGGTGTCAGGCTTTCTGGGAAAGGGCTCTCTAACAACCCCCAACTCTTTGGAGTTGAGAGTGTTGATTTGCCTGGAACCACCTTCCACTTTTCCTGTACTTCCGGGATGAGCCAAAGGTCGACAGAGAGGAAAGCCATTCAGCTCCAGGGTCCGCCAAAATGTTGGTTGACCCTGCAGCCATGAGCAGAACTCTCAAAGTCATGTCACCCAAGTGAGACTCAGCCATCTATCCTATCTATCCTGACCCTTGTCTCCTGTGTCCTAATGCCTGTCAGACAAACTTCTCACCTTTCTTTTCCAAGGTCAGTGCCGCTTCTAAAAACCACTCCCAGTCTCTGGTGCTTTACTAGTTTCTCCTATAATGATGATTTCTAGTATAAACTTCAGGACTCTGTTCCCTTATTTAGGCACCTGGGCTCACCAATAAGAAAGACATAATTTTTGCCCAAAGCCCTATTAATCAGGGGGCAATGTCTGGAATTTTAGGATCCCTCCTCAGACTAGCAGACCTAAGAGAAGCAATTCCTGAAGCTAGGATATGGGGAGCCTCAGAAATTGTATCCTTCCTATTCATATGATGAGAGATAAGGACAAAAGGCGTCAGTCTTCCAACCTGGGAGATTCTTTCCCCTCCCTAAGGCTATAACTAGCCCTCCACTCCATTTTGAGGCATATTATCTTTATATGTCAGGGGTAAGGTCCCAAAACTAACAGAAGAAAATGCTTAGGTCTCTAACAGATTTTTGAGAATGCATTGGTAAGGGCCACTAAATCTGATTTTTCTTGGTCCTCTTTGTGGTCTAAGAGGAAAGGCAAGGGTGCAGGTTTTCGAGAATGCTTCAGTAAGGGCTGCTAAATCCAATCTTCCTCGGTGCTCCTTGTGGTCTAGGAGGAAAACTAGAGTTTCTGCTGCTGCGTCGGTGAGCACAACTATTCCGATCAGCACGGTCCAGGGACCGTTGCAGGTTCTTGGCCAAGAAGGGTTTCTGTTGCTGTGTCAGTGAGTGCAACTATTCCAATCAGCGGGGTCCAGGGACCATTGCAGGTTCTTGGGTGGGGGTTGGGGAGAAACAAGCAAACCAAAACCACGGGCAGTTTTTTCTTTGAGATGGGAAACATTCAGGCATCAACAGGCTCACCCTTGAAATGCATCCTACGCCATTGGGACCGATTTGACCTGCAAACCCTGAAAAAGCAGCTTATTTTTTTCTGCACTATGGCCTGGCCCTAATATTCTCTCTCTGATGGGGAAAAATGGCCACCTGTGGGAAGTATAAATCACAATACTATCCTGCAGCTTGACCTTTTCTGTAAGAAGGAAGGCAAATGGAGTGAAATACCTTATGTCCAAGCTTTCTTTTCAATGAAGGAGAATCCACAACTATGCAAAGCTTGCAATTTACATCCCACTGGAGGACCTCTTAGCTTACCTCCATATCTTAGCCTTCCTACAGTTCCTCTTCCTATTATTGATAAGCCTCCTTTAATCTCCACCTCCCAGAAGGAAAGAAGCAAAGAAGTCTCCAAGGGATCACAAAAACCCCTGGGCTATCAGTTATGTCCCCTTCAAGCTGTGGGGCAATGGGAATTTGGCCCAACCCAGGTACATGTCCTCTTCTCCCTCTCTGATTTAACGTGGATCAAAGTAGACCTGGGGAAGTTTTCAGATGTTCCTGATAGGTATATAGATCTCCTACAGGGTCTAGGGCAAACCTTCGACCTCGCTTGGAGAGATGTCATGTTATTGTGAGATCAAACCCTAGCCTTTAATGAAAAGAATGAGGCTTTAGCTGCAGCCCGAGAGTTTGGAGATACCTGGTATCTTAGTCAAGTAAATGATAAAATGACAGCTGAAGAAATGGACAAATTCCCTACCAGTCAGTAAGCTATCCCCAGTATGGATCCCTACTGGGACCTCGACTCAGACCATGGGGACTGGAGTCATAAATGCCTGCTGACTTGTGTTCTAGAAGGACTAAGGAGAATTAGGAAATAGCCCATGAATTATTCAATGATGTCCACCATAACTCAGGAAAAGGAAGAAAATCCTTCCACCTTCCTTGAGCAGCTACAGGAGACCTTAAGAAAATATACTCCCCTGTCACCTGACTCCCTCAAGGGTCAATTGATCCTAAAAGATAAGTTTATTACCCAATCAGCCACAGATATCAGGAGAAAGCTCCAAAAGCAAGCCCTGATCCCTGAACAAAATCTGGAGGCATTATTAAACCTGGCAACTGTGGTGTTCTATAATAGGGACCAAGAGGAACAGGCTGAAAAGGAAAAGCAAGATCAGAGAAAGGCTGCAGCCTTAGTCATGGCCCTCAGACAAACAAACCTTGGTAGTTCAGAGAGGACAGAAAATGGAACAGGCAAATCACCTGGTGGGGCTTGTTATCAGTGTGGTTTGCAAGGACACTTTAAAAAAGATTGTCCAACGAGAAACATGCTGCCCCCTCGCCCATGTCCACTATGCTGAGGCAATCAATGGAAGGTGTACTGCCCCAGAGGACAAAGGTTCTCTGGGCCAGAAGCCCCCAACCAGATAATCCAACAACAGGACTGAGGGTGCCCAGGGCAAGTACCAGCTTATGTCGTCACCCTCACTGAGCCCTGGGTACGTTTAACAATTGAGGGCCAGGAAATTGACTTCCTCCTGGACACTGGCATGGCTTTCTCAGTGTTAATCTCCTGCCCCGGACAGCTGTCCTCAAAGTCTGTTACCATCTGAGGAATCCTGGGACAGCCTGTAACCAGGTATTTCTCCCACCTCCTCAGTTGTAATTGGGAGACTTTGCTCTTTTCACATGCCTTTCTTGTTATTCCTGAAAGTCCCACACCCTTATTAAGGAGGGACATATTAGCCAAAGGTGGAGCTATTATCTACATGAATATGGGGAAGAAGTTACCCATTTGTTGTCCCCTGCTTGAGGAGGGAATCAATCCTGAAATCTGGGCATTGGAAAGATGATTCAGAAAGGCAAAAAATGCCCGCCCAGTCTAAATCAGGCTAAAAGACCCTACCACTTTTCCTTATCAAAGGCAATATCCCTTAAGGCCTGAAGCTCATAAAGGATTACATGATATTGTTAGACATTTAAAAGTTCAAGGCTTAGTAAGAAAATGCAGCAGTCCCTGCAGCACCCCAATTCTAGGAGTACAAAAACCAAATGGTCAGTGGAGACTAGTGCAAGATCTTAGACTCATCAATGAGTCAGTAATTCCTTTATATCCAGTTGTACCCAACCCCTATACCCTGCTCTCTCAAATACCAGAGGAAGCAGAATGATTCATGGTTCTGGACCTCAAGGATGCCTTCTTCTGTATTCCCCTGCACTCTGACTCCCAGTTTCTCTTTGCCTTTGAGGATCACACAGACCATATGTCTCAACTTATGTAGACAGTCTTGCCCCAGGGGTTTAGGGATAGCCCTCATCTGTCTGGTCAGGCACTGGCCCAACATCTAGGCCACTTCTCAAGTCCAGGCACTCTGGTCCTTCAGTATGTGGAAGATTTACTTTTAGCTACCAGTTCGGAAGTCTCATGCCAGCAGGCTACTCTACATCTCTTGAACTTTCTAACCAATCAAGGGTACGTGGTGTCTAAATTGAAGACCCAGCTCTGCCTACAACAAGTCAAATATCTAGGCCTAATCTTAGCCAGAGGAACCAGTGCCCTCGGCAAGGAATGAATTTAGCCTTAAATTCATGCTGTCTTATCCTTGCCCTAAAACATTAAAACGGTTGCAAGGGTTCCTTGGAATCACCAGCTTTTGCCAACTATGGATCCCTGGATACAGCAAGATAGCCAGGCCCCTCTATACTCTAATCAAGGAGACCCAGAGGGCAAATACTCATCTAGCAGAATAGGAACTAGAGGCAGAAACAGCCTTCAAAACCTTAAAGCAGGCCCTAGTACAAGCTCCAGCCTCAAGCCTTCCCACAGGACAAA
Organism: Mandrillus leucophaeus; assembly: GCF_000951045.1. Taxonomy (NCBI): domain Eukaryota; kingdom Metazoa; phylum Chordata; class Mammalia; order Primates; family Cercopithecidae; genus Mandrillus; species Mandrillus leucophaeus. The sequence continues at coordinate 396,175 of NW_012101255.1, forward strand.
ACTTCTCTTTATACGTCCCAGAGAGAGCAGGAATAGCTCTTGGAGTCCTTACTCAGACTCGTGGAACAACCCCACAACCAGTGGCATACCTAAGTAAGGAAATTGATATAGTAGCAAAAGGCTGGCCTTACTGTTTACGGGTAGTTGTGGCGGTGAGCATCTTAGTATCAGAGGCTTTCAAAATAATACAAGGAAAAGATCTCACTGTCTGGACTATCCATGATGTAAATGGCATAGTAGGTGACAAAGAAGTTCATGGCTATCAGACAACTGCCTACTTAGATACCAGGGACTACTCCTTGAGGGGCTGGTGCTTCAAATACACATATGTGTGGCCCTTAACCCTGCCACTTTTTTCCCAGAGGGTGGGGAACCAAATGAGCATGACTGCCAACAGCTCTTATGATTGCCAACAAATTATAGTCCAGACTTATGCCACCCAAGAGGATCTCTTAGAAGTCGCCTTAGCTAATCCCAACCTTAATCTATATACTGATGAAAGTTCATTTGTGGAGAATGGGATACGAAGGGCAGGTTATGCCATAGTTAGTAATATAACAACACTCTTCCCCCCAGGGACCAGTGCCCAGTTAGCAGAACTAGTGGCACTTACCCGAGCCTTAGACCTGGGAAAGAGAAAAAGAATAAATATGTATACAGATAACAAGTATGCTTATGTAATCCTACATGCCCATGTTGCAATATGGAAAGAAAGGGAGTTCCTAACCTCTGGGAGAACCAACCCCCATTAAATACCACAAGGAAATCATGGAGTTATTGCACTCAGTGCAAAAACCCAAGGAGGTGGCAGTCTTACACCTCCAAAGCCATCAAAAAGGGGAGGGAGAGGGGAGAACAGCAGCATAGGCAGCTGGCAGAGGCAGGGAAAGACCAGCAGAGAGGAAAGAGAAAGAGAGAGAGAGGAAGAGATAGACAGAAAGTCAGGCAGAGAGAGAGAGGGGAAAGACAGAGAGAAAGAAAGAGAGAAAGAGAAAGACAGGAAGTCAATGAGAGAGAGACAGAGGAAGATACAAAGAGGCAGTCAGAGACAGAGAGAGAGAGGAAGAGACAGAGACAGAGGGAGTCAGAGAGAAAGAAAGAGACAAAGACAAAGAGAGAAAGAAAAGGAGAAAGAGAGATGGTAGTAGTAAAGAAAAAACAGTGTACCCTATTCCTTTAAAATCCAGGGTAAATTTAAAACCTATAATTGATAATTGAAGGTCTTCTCCATGACCCTGTAACACTCCAATACCACCTTGTTGTCAGTGTAAACAAGGGCATATCCCAAAAGCACTGAGGCCACTGACAACCCATAGCCTTCCTATCAAAAATCCTTAACGCACCAGGTTTCCTAACAGGGGATCTAAATGATCTAAATCTTAATTAATTACCATACAAAAGTCCGACCAGACCTAGGAGGAACTCCTTTCAGGACAGGAGATAGATGGTTCCTCTGGGGTGATTAAGGAAAAAAGATACAATGGGTATTCAGTAAATGATAAGGAAACTCTTGTAGAAGCAGAGTTAGGAAAATTGCCTAATAATTGGTCTGCTTAAACATGTGAGCTGTTTGCATTCAGCTAAACCTTAAAGTACTTACAGAATCAGGAAGGAGCCATCTATACAATTCCAAGTTAATATTGATTGAATGAGGTCTTATTAATAGCAAAGAATAATTGAAATCCCAAACTTACAAGGTTTTCAACAAAAGTAAAGTTTGCTAAAAGTTAACAGTGTAACATGTATTATCCTAACTTCTAATCTTGTGGAAATCAGACCCTACCAGTGCCCCTCAAAGTTCAAGTTGCAAGAAGTAACAAAATCTATCCTTACTCTACAATCCCAAATAGACTCTTTGGCAGCAGTGACTCTCCAAAACCACGGAGGCCTAGACCTCCTCACTGCTGAGGAGTACTTTGCACCTTCTTAGGGAAAGAGTGTTGTTTTTACACTAACCAGTCAGGGATAGTATGATACGCCACCCGGCGTTTACAGGAAAAGGCTTCTGAAATCAGACAATGCCTTTCAAACTCTTACGCCAACTCTGGAGTTGGGCGACATGTCTTCTACCCTTTCTAGGTCCCATGACAGTCATCTTGCTATTACTCACCTTTGGGCCCTGTATTTTTAACCTCCTTTTCAATTTTGTTTCCTCTAGGATCGAAGCCATCAAGCTACAGATGTTCTTACAAATGGAACCTCAAATGAGCTCAACTAACAATTTCTACTGAGGACCCCTGGACCAACCCGCTGGCCCTTTGGCCGAGAGAGTTCCCCTCTGGAGGATACTACCACTGCAGGGCCCCTTCTTTGCCCCTATCCAGCAGGAAGTAGGTAGAGTGGTCATCACCCAATCCCCGACAACAGTTGGGGTGTCCTGTTTAGAGGTGGGATTGAGAGGTGAAGCCGACTGGATTTCCTGGGTGGAGTGGGGAATGGGAGAACTTTTCTGTCTTGCTAGAGGATTGTAAAATGCACCAATTAGCTCTCTGTGGCTAGCTAGAGGTTGGTAAAATGAACCAATCAGCACTGTAAAATGCACCAATTTTACAGTGCTCTGTAAAATGGACCAATCAGTGCTCTGTAAAATGGACCAATCAGCAGGTTGTGGGTGGGCACAGATAAGGGAATAAAAGCTGGCCACCCCAAATGAAGCTGGAAACCATCATTCTGAGCAAACTATCACAAGGACAGAAAATCAAACATCGCATGTTCTCACTCATAGGTGGGAACTGAACAATGAGAACACTTGGACACAGGGTGGGGAACGTCACACACCAGGGCCTGTCGTGGGATCAGCAGAGGGTAGGGGGGATAGCATTAGAAGAGATACCTAATGTAAATGATGAGTTAATGGGTGCAGCACACCAACATGGCACATGTAAGCATATGTAACAAACCTGCATGTTCTGCACATGTGCCCTAGAATTTAAAGCATTAAAAAAAAAAAAAAAAAAAAAAGCTGGCCACCCCAGCCAGCAGCAGCAACCTGCTCGGGTCCCCTTCCACTCTGTGGAAGCTTTCTGCTTTTGCTTTTCACAATAAATCTTGCTGCTGCTCACTCTTTGGGTACCGTGCCACCTTTAAGAGTTGTAACATTCACCTCGAAGGTCTGTGGCTTCATTCTTGAAATCAGTGAGACCAAGAACCCACGGGAGGGAACCAACTCCAGGCACATTATAATGAGGCAAAAGGTCTGGATCAGTCATTCTCCTGGTCTTGTCTGCCTACAGGTAATAGGGTTAACTCCCCTGAATAAGATTTATGGTGGATTTATGGTGGCTGCCTATCTTAGTTTCTTCATATAGTTTGCAAGGTCTGGTGAGGAGGTATGGCACTAATGGAGGTAGTACAACAAGGTCTGGTAGTCAGCAGATATGAAAAAAATGCATTAGTGGGTGTTGGGGGCCAAGTCTGATCCCTATGCTGTCTCATTCCTGCCCCTCCCCCCACCAACCAACCACCTGAGAGATTTTATCTTCCTTAATCTTCAGGAGAAGGGGCTAGAGGTCTCATCTTCTGGAGCTACTTCCTGCTGATCGGGGTTGTCATTGCTTCGTAACTTTGGAGGTTGTAAAAATCTCTCACTGACTGATCTAACGATATATAGGGACTCAGATCCTCCTGGGATAGTATTGGTTGTTCTTGACTAGGGGATTTCAAGCCTGAAAGGCACAAACTTTAATAGTCCTCACCCCTGTGGAATACCATAAGTAATTATTTTAAAAAATCAAATAGCATCAGTGATAATTAGTAAACATCCTTAAGCCCAGTTTAACAATGTCCGTAAGAAGAAATCAGATGCCATCTGAAATCTAAGTGAATAGGCTAGAAAACCAGTCTCCTGCAGTCTGAAATATCAGAGTGTGTTGATCTAGAGTATGTTGCAACTAAGTAATTTTCTGTCTTATTTTTTTCTACTCTAATTTCAATTTGTGAAAATGCATTTATATATGTGCAGCAAGAGGAGTTAGTTACCATGCAACCCTCACCTTTTTTGGCAAGCATATAATGTAGAGCTATTCTGTTATCTAAAACTACCTGGGCTACCGAATTGAGTGATACTTGAAAATCAGTTAAAGAATTGGCAGTTTCATTAGCTAATATGAATATGGTCTTTCAAATATTCCTCAGTACCCATTGATGAGCTGCTACTCCCCACCAGGGAAGCAATGAATAACCCAAAAAAGTTTGTCTTCATCTGGGATACCCCCTGGTAAATCTCGTGCTACCCTAGTGAATAATTTGAAGGAGCGCATCCAATGTTTGACTTTAGTGTTTTTGTGAATAGAAAAAGAGACCACTGAAGTTTCCATAAGATATAATCCATTGCTAGTTTCATTGCTTAGACATGGGGATGCCTATTCTTTGCCATCCCATGCACACACAAAAATGTAGCATGTGAGTTCATTCATCTTATGTGTGGCATTTTGGGATGATTGGGTAATATTAATATAAGGGTCTATTGCATGTCTCCAACTCCAGACATTTTTACTTACTGATAACAACCATTCCTTTCTAGGGTCAAAGGTTTTGCATGAATTTAAAGGTGGGCTTAACTGTTGATCATAGGTGGGTATTTCACATTTTAAAAAGCAGAGTAGCAGTTGGAGTTGTCTTGGAAGATGTATGAATTTGACCCAATATGTAACCTGAAATGTTGGGGTGGGGTGGGAATTGGAGGCCCTGGAGCCCCAAGGGGTTATAGACTAGAAAAATATGAAAACATAAGTTAGGAGACTTTCAGCCCAGAAGGAATTCAAGATTCAGTACAAATTGTAGAAACTAATAATTTATAAAACCTCAACAGTGAACAAGACTAGGATCTGAAAACAGGTATACTATAGTTTTTTAAAATTTTTCTTGAAACATAATTTTTCTGTCTCCAGTCTCCCATTTTTACCAGGGCTTGGATGTAGGCTCTGAGACCAAGTGATTGCAGAGAGATCACTCCAGGCCCCACACAACACAGTGCTATAAGTCATGCAACAGGGCCAAAGTGTCAAGGGAGGAGAGTGAGTCACTTCCCACCCAAAACTGAGTACAGGCTTGGATAGTCCTCTCTATCTCCTCAACTTTGTACCTGGTCCAGGTCCTACTGAGTTGAAACCCATAGTCTGCAGTAACCAGGTGACAATGAATAAAGTTATGCATTAGACAAACAAAAAGAGAAAGTGGGTCAGGGCAGGAATTGCTCAGAAATTGAATCCAAGTACTGTCTCTTCTGTTCTCACAAAGACAACATGCAGAATGACAGAACTGTATGCTCCAACAAAGGACTAAAAAGGTCACAGACCTCTCTTCCTCACCAAGTGCCACATAGGGAAGTGAAGTAGCAAAGGGGCTTTAAACAAAGTTGCAGAATGGAGAGCCAGGGTGCCTGAGTTTTTCCACCACATGGAAGCCAGGGGTAGGGTGCAATGCACACTTACAACCTGCTGTATGCTGGGTTGATGAGCCCTGGAAAGTCGACCATTTCAATCTGTCCCTCATGGATGTCTGTTAAGGTGGCTCAAACCAGGAAAACCAAGCTAACAATTTCAATCTCTCCCTCATGGATGTCTATTAAGGCCAAGCCAGTTAAAATAAGAGGAAATGAGAAAGGGAAAAAGAAGCAACAGAAAGAACAAAGGAGATAGAAAAGAAAAGAATTGTGGGCAAGGGGGCCTGAAGAGTCCCTGGCAGGCTAGAGGATGACCCCCCAATTGCAATGACACTGAATCAGAAATGCAGGCGGCCACTACTGAGTCATGAAGAGATCATAGCCAGCAGTCGTGCTGGCTCTCAAGTCTCCTCCTCCAGGAGAGAAAATGCTCCCCACATCCCGTGATCCTGCTGCATTCAGGAAGAAAGTTGTTACTGATCAAGGTTCTTGGGATACCACACAACAGAAATTGACACAGGGCCAAGCAAGTTCCCTAGGCAAGGCTTTATTGAGGACTTATGCTCAAGTATAAGAGATACTGTACAGGAGCAAGAGTTCCCCATCTGGCTCCCTGAGAGGAGTCACTCAGGATCTTTTATTTGGGGAGGGAAAAGGGCCCATGTTAAAGGAAAAGTATCTAAGCATGATTAGCTATGCTTCCTGTACAGCCTGTGAAACTGTGAGTCAATTAAAGCTCTGTTCTTTATAAATTACCAAGTCTCAGGTAGTTCTTCATAGCAATGTGAGAACAGACTAATACAATGTCATTTTGAGGGATTCACTAATTTAACATTTATATTGATTGCCATATATATTCTGGGGTTGTGCTAGGAAAAAACATATATGACATTGTTGCAATTCCCCAATGGCTTACAATGGGGAAGATAAGATGTGTACACAAATAAATGGAATAACTGTGTAATATAGACTCTTTCAAAAGAAAGTGTCCCAGGATCTCACTCAGAAAAATTACTTGCAGCTGGAGCAATTAGGCGAGCTCCCTACTGAAGTTGAAGCCAACAAGGCAATGGGGCATTTTGATAAGTACATATTTAGGAAGAGAATTGCTGGCTGAGGAGATTGTGTAAACCAAAACAATAGATGTGCAGGAGATGGGATTATGTAAAACAATATTACCACCAAGTGGAATATCAGGACAAATCATTAGGTAGTAGTGGGTTTGATCAATTAGCAGAGAAAGAATCTGGAATTGAGGTTAGGGTTTAATGAGACATCAAATGTGCCTAGCTAAATAACAGAAATAATTGCCATATTCTAAATGAGAAGTGAGATGTATACCCCTGTTGCTCGGCAGAAAATATCATTTGCTCTTGCTGAAGTGGTCCCTGGTCTGAGAACCATTATTATAGGAAAGAATTTAGAATCACTTATAATTATAATTTTTTGGACCAAGTCAGTAAAGCACAAAATTTGTAATTTAGATTGGTTTTGCTCTTTATTACAATGGTGTGTAAGCATCACGTTTCTTATTGGTACCTATTTCCAGGAAAATAACAGATCTGAGTAGTCTCTTGCTTAGATGAAAGTAACAGGATTCCCCAAAACCCAGTGGATTTGCTTGGAAATTTGTGGTATCATTAAGTGCAATTCAAAGATAATACATTGAAACACCAAGCCAGGTGTGTAGAGTAGCATGTGAGATGACATACATTGTCTCCATGGATAGAATCCCAGCCACTTGCTAAGCCAACAGCAAACACCAAAAACCCCAACCTTCTCTCACATGGAAACAGTATGCTAATATTGTTTAGTAAGTACAAATAAATATGAGTCACTAAACTCTTCTTCACTTTGCTTTCATCTATTTGTTTTTAAAGATTCATTAATATATAAGAAAACTTTTGGGGGAAAAAATCATTAAGCCTAACCCTCATCTATTTCCTTTCCAACTGCAGAGATTGTTTCCAGACTGAATTATTACATTTTAATGATGTTATAAAAATCTTACCTCATTCGTAAAGATAAATAATAGAAATAACCATAAATATTAAAATGATGCACTGATATTTAAAGCACTTTAAATCCCAGAGTGTAAAAATCTAAACAGATTTTTAATAATTTTTATAATTGCACATTTTCATTTTCATGAATTTATACATGTGTAATATTTTGCTGACACCTACAAAGTGCATTTATTGAATGTCAAGCTAGTGCTTCACATGTACTATCACTAATGCTTGAAACAATGCTACAAGCTAGATACCTTTAACTCATTCTACAGATAAGAAATCTAAAGTCAAAGAGCTAAAGTAATTTCTTCTGGGTTGTAATGTTGGTACAAGACCAAGCTGAGATTTTGGAGACCTCTAGCTGATGTGAGTTTTTTTCAATTTATTTAAAAGGCATTGTTAATTAAATTCTTTATACGTGTCAATTGTGAGACTTTCCATGTTGATTTCATCTAATCCTCATAAAAACCCTATATATTTCAGCTAACTATGAAACTTGTTCTACAAAAATAAAAACTTAAGGCACAGAAAGAAGAAATAAGTTATCTACATTCATACAGATCCTAAGAAGTGGGGTCCAGTGTACCGTTCAATAGAGCAAAGTTACCAACTAATTGTTCTATATGAGACGCAGAACATTTGTTTACTGAATTACTCCATACCATTATCATTATTACAACACAATCTTTTAATGCTGTGGAATCTACATATTATGCTCCCAGTAGGCCTTAGGTCTTTAGTGAATATTTTTCTTTGCATTTTATGCTATATGTATTTTAAAAAATTCTTTCAAAGTTTATGTTTCACTGGAATAGCCTGTAGTAGGAAAAAAAAGGCCCAGTAGAGGTCAATTGTAAGCAAGGACAGAGTAAACGTAGCATAAGATTTGCCTGCCATTTGTTAATATGCATGTGGTTTATAATTTTATGTATTATAAACATTAATTCTTTATTCATTTTAAAACATAAACATATCTAACCTTCACTCATTGTATTTAAAGAAAACTGAATAGATTTATGAATGTAAAAATACTTTCTTTTGCTCAAGAACTATACAAAATTAGCAGTTACATAGCTCTTGATTAGTCATTACTTACAAGTCAAACACATTATTTTCTCCCTCCCCTCCACCTCTGACTCACTGAAAGTGAGAAAAATATATGCTTGGGTGGTTTCTACTTTGTTCTTTTCAATAAAATGTTGAAATAAGATGTTTCAAGATAGACACTAAGTTTTTGCTAGCTTTCTTACGTACATGCAAATAACTTACTTATTTTGAAAAATTTTAAATATAATAATTGACTTGACCTTTGAGAAGTGGTTAGCCCAGCACCTGGTATAGAAGACACACAGTAGAAGTTCCTTCTTTGTGTGGTGCCCTCTCTACCATTAGTAGTTTAACAGAAAGAGAATAGTCCTTGGCCATGTCTGAGTGTGGTCACTGCATTGTCAAAATGTGACCTTCTCAGGAACAATCTTTACTAGTGGTGGCATACAACTCAATATCTTATCTATTGGGTGACTTTATTTTTGCCATTCCTAAAAGTATTTCTCATCTCCCAGCTTGTTCCTAATCTTTACCCTTTACACACATCATGTAGATGATAGATTTTTCTTTAGGTCAATTGATAATGCATTACCTCTTTCACTGCCTGAGAGAGAACCAGCTGAGCTTATTGTGTTCATAGATGCATCTCAGCCTTGCTGTAATTTTTCACAATGTCATAAAGCTAGCCAAAACACTGAATAAATGAAATTTTCATCTATTGGTGATCAGAGAATCTCAGAAATTTCAAATCATGAGTCATCTTGTAGCTCATGAAGATCAGCTCCTTCATTTTTCAGGGAAAGAAAATTCATTCTCAAGAGTGGAGGGGCTCCTCTGACACCATGCAGTGAGTGAGGAGCAGGGCTGGAGCTGGAGCTCACATTTTCTGACTCAAAGCATTCTTTCCTCTCAGTTCCAGCTGCCTCCCAATTTCTGCATGATGTCATTAAGGAAGAATGTTAAAAACTGGCAGTCACCACTTTCAACCACTTTCATCTCCTTCTCAATGCATTGTGACAGTTCTGAAAAGTAGTGGGGATCACTGAGAGAGTGAGACATGGGTGTATTCTGACTCCCTATTGTTGAGTTATGTCAGTATAGGCCTCTCCCATTTTGGGGTGCCCCTTTCCCTTCACGTTTGTCTTCACATATATACCATTGCTTTTTTCTGGTAAAGAACTGACTAAGCAACGACACAGGAGAGGGTTGGTATTTTTGTCTGTTTGTCCTTGCTCTAAAGTTGAGGCCACATAGGGGTCATCGTGAATTTGAGCGGATATTAGACTGAAACGTGAGAGCAGGAGAACACTTTTCCAGATGAATCTGTATTTAATTAGGCAGTCAAGCCAATCTAATTCGGACATTTGACAGCCTAACTCTCTGATATTGAAAGGCAATTTGTGAGGTAAAGCATTTGTTAAAAGTAAGCATAAAGGCAAAACTAAGATGCTGACTTTTAAAGTGATGGTCAGCCATACTATAGTATCTACTTTCAATAGAATCATAATTATACTAATTATACCAACTTTATCACCTTAACTTTTCTCAACACTTAGGACAGAGTACTATAAATGGAAAATTCCATGGATGATTTTCAAGTAAGAGGAAATTATACAAAAAATATCTTTTAAAGTTTGACTAGAAAATTACATAGGAAAAATTTCAAATATAAAAGTAAGTTTAAAGTAAAGAAAAATTCATAGCCGGGCGCGGTGGCTCACGCCTGTAATCCCAGCACTTTGGGAGGCCGAGGCGGGCGGATCACAAGGTCAGGAGATCGAGACCACAGTGAAACCCCATCTCTATTAAAAAATACAAGAAATTAGCCGGGCACGGTGGCAGGTGCCTGTAGTCCCAGCTACTCAGGAGGCTGAGCCAGGAGAATGGCGTGAACCCGAGAAGCGGAGCTTGCAGCGAGTCAAGATCGTGCCTCTGCACTCCAGCCTGGGCGACAGAGCGAGACTCCGTCTCAAAAAAAAAAAAAAAAAAATTCATATATAATAATTTAATAATATTTATTCACTTCCACATGGTTGTTTTAATATGCATTTAATTTTGTCCCATATTTTGCCTCTTTATATCAGAATTTCTATAGCAACATCTATGCTAAGTATAAAAGGAAACCAATGTTAATTCACAGAGTAGGAGATACTATTAGTTGCTTACTATGAATAGTTATCAAGTAAATGAAGATTAAAAGAGATAAAAAGAGATTAAAAGAGAAGATTAAAAAGATTAAAACATCATTTGATTGCTATGAAATTTATCAAAAGTATTCTTGTTAGTATAAGTTAAAATTATTACACTTCAAAATTGGTGGTTTAATTGTAAAGTCATTTACAGATGGCTTAAGCTGTAAAAAAAGTTAGCACTCTTTATCCCAGTAGTATCATCCTCTTTAGTTCTGGCTAAAATGTATTTATGTGAAGGTTTTATATACGTGGTTCTTTATAATATTTTTAAAAATGGATTTTGCCAAATGCCTAGCAATTTGGGAACTGATTAAATTAGGGCAAAGCAACTGTCAGCATATTACATAATTATTAAAAATATGGTTGTAAAGAGCAAGTAGTCATACAAAAAGGATTTATATTATAATATAGTGTTAAAAAATAGAATACATGCTGTTGTTTGAAGTACACTTATTTAACCATATGGGAAAAATTGAAAAGTAGAAAATGGAAACTATTTGTTTATGGTATAAGGCATTTAGTTGCTTTCATTATGTTTAGTTCAGTTAAAAATGTGTTGTCTCTAGTATCACAAACAAGCTGTAAGATATGAAATAAAATTTAACATTTCAAGAAAAACATCAGGAATTTCTCTAAGAAATAAAACAGATTAAAGTAATGCTTGCAATGTCATGGGACACAAAATAAATTTCAATAAGAAGACAAATAACGTAAGTAAAGTCATAAACTCAAAAAGGAAGCCGTGGAACAAATGATGCAATCTTTTGAATTTTTCAGAATGTTACTGACATTTTTACAGGGGGACAATAACAATATTTACATGGTTTTGAAACAGATACTTGTATATTCAATTTATGTGTGAAATTAATTTCTCTATCCTGAAGTCATTTCAAAAAATATTTTGAGATAAACCAACTGATTAATCCTTAGATTGCTTACTACCGGCATATATTATAATAATCTGTTATATTTAAGCTATGAAAAAATCCTTGAAGTATTTGGAATAAAGTTTTAGAGAGTCTATTTAACAAATTAGCAATCCAGGTTAACATGGGAAAAACAGTTACTATTCTTAAAAAGAGGTACTTACATATTTGCTGCAATTAAGATTTAGATAGAGAAAAGTGCTTATGTCTACTACATATTACAAATAAGTGTTACTGTAACACACTTGCATCTATACTTCAGCTAGTTTGCTTTTAAAACCGAATTAAATGCAAAACAACATTCTAACATAGCTGTTTAATAAAAATCCCAGGCAATTTTTGTGGGATTCATGAGTAAAAGGAATCTGTGCATTATTTGTGTGGTGGATATACAAGAAGGAGGCAAGACTGCAAAAAGAAAATAACTGTACATTATGTGTAGTCACATGGGACTTTAGACAAGTTCACAGAAGTTTCCTGGTCCCCAGGAGCTGTAGAAGAATCTGTATGCTCCCAGGACTGGCAGAGGAGAAACAAGAAAAGTAGCAGCCAGCCTTGAGGCAGCCGTGGTACCAAGGACCAATGACATCTTATTGTTAACATCTGACGGATAACTAAGTTCCAGAGAAGCCAATGGATGCCTCTGAAGATACTAATCTGAACAGATGCTTTTTAAAGCCAGATGACAATCTGTTTTTTAGTCCCCACAACACCCCAAACAGAATAAGGACCTAGAAAAAAAATACAGGGAATCACCAATTGAAAGAAGAAACTTGAAGATAAAATCTAACTTATAGGCCTGGTGCAGTGGCTCATGCCTGTAATGCCAGCACTTTGGGAAGCCAAGATGGGCGGATCATGAAGTCAGGAGATCAGGACCATCCTGGCTAACACGGTGAAACCCCGTCTCTACTAAAATACAAAAAACTAGCCGGACATGGTGGCGGGCGCCTAGTCCCAGCTACTTGGTAGACTGAGACAGGAGAACGGCGTGAACTCGGGAGGCGGAGTCTGCAGCGAACTGAGATCTTGCCACTGCACTCCAGCCTGGGCCACACAGCGAGACTCTGTCTCAAAAAATAAATCAAATCAAATCAATCAATCTAGCTTATAACTCTTCAACATTTTAAAATTATTTTAACATTTTCATGGAAAATGCTAAATTCAATACCATTTTTATCTTAAAAGATGAGTTTTTGTTTTTTCTTTCTGCCACCTTCTCTATTCCAAACTCCATGGCCTCACTGAAAACATTTATTACAAAGACAGAGAATCATAGGCTTTTAAAATCAGAATGGTTGTTTGAGATGTTGAGTTCATTGGCTGCCAGACTCTCAATGATGCAGATCGTCTGGAGATCCTGTCAAATGCAAGCTTCCCAGGCCTCTCCTGGAAGTTCTGATTTAGTGAGTTTGAAATAAGTCTGAGAATTTGTGCTTTTAGCAGTGCAGTACCACAGATGATCCTTATCCTTAGGAAATTTTAGAAAATATGGAAACTTTGAGCCCAGCTCCATTTCTTCAGAAAGGAGGAGATGCATCCAAAGGTTACATGGCCAGGAAGTCAGCCCCGGATGTGAGACTCCTACTGCGGTATCCTGTGATTTCTCTCTCTCTTTTTCTAACTTCTTAGTGGCTTTGAATTATGATCAGAGTAGGAGTTCTATCTAGATGGTTTCAACAAAAACAAACAAACAAACTTGATAAAGATATGTTAAAAAAAAAAGTAGAAAACATACAGATTTTTCATTGACAACAGTCTATATTAAAACATGTTTTATGTGTACATCGTGCACTGCTTACTTGCCTATGTTGCATTACATAATAATAAATTAATTAAAAAATACATCTATATTCAAATACTAAGACATTTAGCTTAAACTCAGACTTCTGGAACCCTCAGTTCTTAGATCACCTAGGAGTTTCCTGGGAGTGACTCTGTAGGAGTGACAATTGTAGCATAAAAAATATCAGGTTGAGAAGGAGCAGAATGGAGGTTCCTGATGTTCTACACTGCCACAAAGAGTTCCACTTTTATAAATTTTACATGCAAATCTTCAGCATACAATTCCATGTAAATAAAGAGTCCTGTGGCTAAAACCTGTCAGAGGCCATTGCATTACAGCTAAGTTCACCACACAGAGAGACATATTTCAATCTTCAGTATTAAGTAGAAAGTAATTTACCTTCTAGCAATTTGCAGGAGGGATATAATCATATCCTTCCAAAACCAGAACATTTCATATAGGATTTCTATATAAGGATAATACAAAATCAATACCAAAATACACAGTGGAAGTCAATCTAATAATATAGGTTACATACTCATCACTCTATCTTACCCTACACATGCCCGGTACCCATCTCTTCCTGGAATTACATTTTGTGAATTTGCTGGGTAGAGAAGAATGATGAAGCAGGGCTATTCGATTATAACTATTTATTTAATTTGTGAAGCAGATCTCTATACTAATAGGTCCTATATAAAAATGAGTTTCCTAGAGAAAGTCCCTAATACAGCTTCACTCCAGTACAATAAAACTTAGTAATCACATTGGGGATGGGAGTTGGTAACTAGCATCATTAGCCTATACCCAACAGAAAGCCAAAACTCTACTCTTTAACCAAATAGTTTTTATAGCCGAAAATCAACTTTCTAAGAGATTGCATTTTTAGAACCTTAGACATATCAAAGATTTTAAAATAATTGCCTGGTATACCTACTTTACATCACACTTCTTTTCTGTTTTCTTATTCTATTATTACTTTTTATCTTCTCCTCCCCATAAGTTCATCAAGACTTGCTGTCAATTAACTTCAAGGATCATAACAAAAGTTCTGCAAGAGAAGACTGACAACGCTAATTATTGGCAACGGTTTTGGATTTCTAGTTTCCTTGTCAGATCTTGCAGTGCCATCTTAAATGGTTAGATATTTTTTCAGGCGTATGTGGTTTTCAAAATCAAACTGATTACTGTTGACTTGATTCTCTATGCAATACAAAGCTGAGTAATTTTTAAGGAGAACCTTGAGCAGAAATTCACATCAGGATGTCTGGTTGCAAAACAACTGAAAATGATTCTGGCTAAAAAGCCTCACCTCTTTTCACTGCTGATAAGGTTTGACTCTGTGTCCCCACCCACCTTGCATTGTAATAATCCCTACATGTTAAAGGTGGGACCAGGTGGAGATAGTTGAATCACAGAGGTGGTTTCCCCCATGCTGTTCTCATGAGTGAGTGAATTCTCATGAAATCTGATGGTTTTATAAGGGTCTTCCTCCCTTCACTTGGCACTCATTCTCTCTCCTGCCGCCCCCAGAAGAGGTGCTTCTGCCATGACTGTGAGTTTCTTGAGGCCTCCCCAGCCATATGGAACTGTGAGCCAACTAAACCTTTTTTCTTTATAAATTGCCCAGTCTCAGGTATTTCTTCATAGCAGCATGAGAATGGACTAATACAACTACTTTTCTCAACAAACCTTAGCTACTTAATGAGTGCTTACTATCAGTTACTTTTCACTTTATAAAATTTAAATTTGATATGTTAAATGTTATTATTTCAATAATTCTTTCCTTATCCCTAGAATAGCAGGGAATAATTTCATTTGGATGAATGCATATGTTGCTTTTGAACTGGTCTACCTTAAATAAATTAAAATATTTCTCTGGAAGAAAGATGAACTATAAAATCCAGTACAGACTATAAAGCACAGTAGAGAGGAATTGACAGGGTTCCAATCAATGACTCTCTTTTACTATATGATGCTGCCTTCCCATTAGTAAGGGAAAGAGTAATTCCAAATTGGAGAGGATTAGATTCACATGGGGACATGAAAAAATTACCAACTAAATACCAAAAACAAACAAGCAAGACAGTGTCATTAGGAAGATGCTAGCACTCCAGAATTGCTATTGCTGGTTACTCATTGCTGGCCACTGAAGTACAACATTCTGGTGTATAATTTCTAAATGGCCTCAATCTGCATGGAAATAAAAGTCTAGAAGAAAGGCTTGTGCAGAACTTTGTTCCATTGTCCTCTACTGATGTGGCATTTCAAGGTAAGTGTCTTCCCTCTGGTTTGTAAGGAGATGTGGTTCTTACCAGAAACTTATACCTTCAAAGTACCAGCTAACTGAACTGCTGCTCTCAGCATCACCAACTTTAAAATATTGCCCAAAGACGGTCAAATAGCCAGGACCCAGGAGGTTGTTGAAGTATCTTGGTTGAATTGGATTTACTTAAACTTTCAAGGGATTATCTACATTTCCAGAAATACTCTTCTTCAATGATATTTTAGATTTTGATGTTCATTATCAATTTTTTTTTTTTTTTTTTTTTTTTTTTGAGATGGAGTCTTCACTCTGTCACCCAGGCTGGAGTGCAGTGGCGCGATCTCGGCTCACTGCAAGCTCTACCTCCCAGGTTCATGCCATGCTCCTGCCTCAGCCTCCTGAGAAACTGGGACTACAGGCACCTGCCACCATGCCCAGCTAATTGTTTCTGTATTTTTAGTGGAGACAGGGTTTCACCGTGTTAGCCAGGATGGTCATTATCAATTTTGATCACCCTCTATGACTCAAGAGATGATATATTATTTAAACAGCAAACATTAGGCTCTACGTCTACGTCCTTACTTCTTCAGCTTCATTTCTTTTACCATAACATTGGTTTAGGAAACACAAACAAAAATGAACAGGTGAGGCATCATAGCTGAGTTTGAAGGCAGTTTTCACTTTGATAATTTAGATCAGTTATTTTAATTTCATGCATTAGAGAGAAATTTTCTAAACATGACCATCTTCCTGGTATAAACTATTTCAGTCATTGGTCAATTTTAGAAAAAATTAAGGGAAATATTACATTAATTGGTAAAATGTTTTAGTTTTGAATTATTCATTATTTGTTTAAACTAATGTCTCCTGATAGAGGGTAAAAGGCATGTATTCAGATTGATGTCACCACATGTTAAAATCTCTAGATCTCTGATGTTTCACAATTAAGCCCTGATACTAAGTATGACATCACTCTTTGCAACTGGTTATGTATACCATTAAAATTATTTATAATGACATAATTTCCAATTTTTAAATATAAACTCACAGCTAACAATTTAGTCAATAAGACATTTATTTGCATTATTTCATTTAATAATCTTTACAACTATATTATAGAAAAATATCATTATTGTCTTCAGCTCAAAGATAAAGAAACTTAAGCTTGGTAATTTAAATAACTTACCCAAGATTGCACAGCAAATAAATCTTAGTTTCCTAGACTTTTTCAACTGTGCACCTGCAACAGGTACACATACATATGAAAAAGCTATAATAAAAAGCCTTTGTCAGTGCTGTTTCAGACCCCAGACAACACTACTGGGGGATGGACTTGTTTAGGATATGTATTAATATCTCTATGCAATTTTTCTCATATATTTTACCACATGTTGACCTCTGCAATGGCCATGCTAAAAGAAGATACTTTGAGTAGCTTTGGTAAATTACTGAGTATTTATCCTACAATATAAATTGTTCTAACTAATTTTAAATAAATGAGGCCTGGTAGTTCAACACATGTTTCAAAATAATCTTATTAGCTTGGTTTGTGAGGCAAATCTTAGAGTACAGTCTAATTAAGCTGCCTTAGAACACAAAAACACATCTTCATTGCCATTGGAACCGCTGATTAGTGGCAAATCACTCTTTTCATAATGAACCTTGGGTTTCACTGCAGGGCTGAGAGAATTTGAAAAGAGCTAATGGAAAACTCAGCCTGCTAACGTTCTCTAGTGCCTTTATTTATGACAAAATGTACAATTACATTCATTCGTATGTGAAGAAAAAAAATAGGCCTTTAAAGGCTTTATGAGGAGACTAATTCCTAACAAAAAGAGCATTAGCCATTTGATAATTTTTCAACTGGTTAACTATATTTTCCTGAGCTTATTAAAAACTTACTCTGAGCGTCTGGAGAAACCTAGAAAAAATATGTGCCAAACAAGGCTTCTTTTGTATCAACTAAGGTCACGATAAGTATCAAAAAAAAGAAAACTTATATACAATTTGTCTATTACTTGCCTAAAATTACCATTTACCCCAGGGTGTCTTCCAAACTTGCTGACTCCCATCCCTAAACAAATTTTTAGCATGTTACCCTTAACATATGGGATTTTAAAATTTATTTATAAATTATAGACATGTCCTATTCTGTGGAAAATGTGCATTATAAGCCATGTACAAATATGGAATTTTTAAAGGATGAGATAAACTTATTTTAAATCATTATTTATTTTATTTTTAATTATACCAAAAAAACCCACTTTGAGTTGTCGTGAGAAATAGCTTCTGGATGCTCAGATTTAAAGTGTCTGCCAATCAAGTGTGCATTTATTATCATTAACTGGTGTAAAAGACAATGCATACTCTTAGGATGAGTTTTTTTTTTTTTTTTTCCATTAACAATGTTTGGTAAATATCCCTGTTTCAATGTTCTTCTTAATAATTTCAACTTTTTTGCTGACATCTTGACACATACCATTAGGTTGTCATTCTTATTTCACAATATGGCTGAGAAAGCAAGCACTTGTACACAGAGTAGAAGAAATGTTTGCTTTACCATTTTTTTGTATTTTGCTTTTACTTTCATTGTTAGTATTGTCTTACATCTGCAGCTTCCTTGCTGGAAGCTTCATAAGCCACGTGTCCATTTGATAAGAGTGAATTTAGTTTAAACTGGATAATATAACCTGTAAATTCATGTTATCAGTCATACAAAGATAAATTCATTATTATAGGCAGAAAGAGAACAGGTGGGGGACAATTTTCCAACCTTTGGCATGATGACACACCCATCTTCCCTTAGGATGCCTTGCATACACGATGATTACTTTCTGACATAAGGATCTAGTGAGAGCACCAGTATCATCTATATTAATAAATAAAAAACAATAAATTGAAATAAATTAATACATATT
>NW_012101255.1:414884-420353 GCF_000951045.1 Mandrillus leucophaeus
TTTTTTTTTTTTTTTTTTCATTAACAATGTTTGGTAAATATCCCTGTTTCAATGTTCTTCTTAATAATTTCAACTTTTTTGCTGACATCTTGACACATACCATTAGGTCGTCATTCTTATTTCACAATATGGCTGAGAAAGCAAGCACTTGTACACAGAGTAGAAGAAATGTTTGCTATACCATTTTTTTGTATTTTGCTTTTACTTTCATTGTTAGTATTATCTTACTTCTGCAGCTTCCTTGCTGGAAGCTTCATAAGCCACGTGTCCATTTGATAAGAGTGAATTTAGTTTAAACTAGATAATATAACCTGTAAATTCATGTTATCAGTCATACAAAGATAAATTCATTGTTATAGGCAGAAAGAGAACAGGTGGGGGACAATTTTCCAACCTTTGGCATGATGACACACCCATCTTCCCTTAGGATGCCTTGCATACATGGTGATTACTTTCTGACACAAGGATCTAGTGAGAGCACCAGTATCATCTATATTAATAAATAAAAAACAATAAATTGAAATAAATTAATACATATTAATAAATATTTTCTTATTGCTTTTAAAGATAAAGACTATGAATTAAATTTTCAATATTCTCTCTAAGATCCCAAGAATACCACTATGCCACATCTTAAAACTGAAAATGCGGGCCAGTTGGAGGAAGAGGAAGAGGAGGAGAAAGTGAAAAAGTTGTTTCCATAATCACAGCAGCAAAGCCAACCATGCGACCTGAGCAGGATTTGTTAATGATGTGGCTGGATAATAATATTATTCAGATTCCCTGCCAGGTTCATCTGGCCACATGAGAGAGGTTTTCGTTTTTTTTCCCTTTACATTTATTTCAGCACAGTTTTAAATTGGCATTAATACCCAAATCATCTGCTGAAATACTTAAGGTTATTTTATGTACTGTGTACAGCACAAAGTTGATAAATATGAGTGAATAAACACTATGGCTAGATTTACCCAAACTATAGCAAGATCATGCCCTAAAATAGGCAAAGACTATTTTTACTTGGAATTCAAACAACCAGAAAGGACAGGTTTCCCCTACCCCTACCCCCACCCAATTTTAGAATACTTATCTTTAGACAAACCTGAGACCCAGAAGTGTTTGTCCAAGGTCATAGCTAGTGAGAAGTGAAGCTGGAATTTGGCCCAGGTAGTCTGGCTCCAAACTCTATACGGGTAACCACCATACTATAGAATAAGGATATATCTACTTCATAAAATACTTATGGGATAAAAACAATTAACATGTATATAATGTGCCTAATACAGTGCTTGACTTACTGTAAATAATCTATATGTTGAAGTTTTCGTTATGGGAGAGTGAATGGAAAAGCATGCAGATTTTGCAGGCAAATGGGCCTGCATTTGGATTTTTGTTTGTTTGTTTCACTTAAAGTTCTGAGATACATGTGCAGAAGGTGCAGGTTTGTTACACAGGTAAACATGTGCCATGGTGGTTTGCTGCAACTATCAACCCATGGTCTGGGTACTAAGCCCCACATGCATTAGGTATTTATCCTGATGCTTTCCCTCCTCTCCCCTCTGCAGACAGGCTGCACTGTATGTTGTTCCTCTTCCTGTGTCCATGTGTTCTCATTGTTCACCTCCTACTTATAAGTGAGAACATGCAGTGTTTGGTTTTCTGTTCCTGTATTAGTTTGCTGAGGATGATGGCTTCCAGCTTCATCCATGTCCCTGCAAAGGACATGATCTTATTCCTTTTTATGGCTGCATAGTATTCCATGGTGTATATGTACCACATTTTCTTTATCCAGTCTATCATTGGGTTGGTTCTATGTCTTTGCTGTTGTGAATAGTGCTGCAGGAAACATATGTGTGCATGTATCTTTACGATAGAATGATTTGTATTCTTTTGAGTATATACTCAGTAGTAGGACTACTGAATAAAATGGTATTTCTGCTTCTAGATCCTTGAGGAATTGCCACACTGTCTTTCACAATGGTTGAACTAATTTACATTCCCACCAACAGTGTAAAAGCATTCCTATTTCTCCACAGCCTTGCCAGCATCTGTTGTCTCTTGACTTTTTAATAATCGTCATTCTAACTGATGCGAGATGGTATCTCAGTGTGGTTTTGATTTGCATTTCTCTGATGATCAGTGATGTTGAACTTTTTCTCATGTTTGTTTGCCACATAAATGTCTTCTTTTGAGAAGTGACTGTTCATACTCTTTGCCCACTTTTTGATGGGGTTTGTTTTTTTCTTGTAAATTTGTTTAAGTTCCTTGTAAATTCTGGATATTAGACCTTTGTCAGATGAGTAGATTGCAAAAATTCTCTCCCACTCTGTAGGTTGCCTGTTCACTCTGATGATAGTTTCATTTGCTGTGCAGAAGCTCTTTAGTTTAATTAGATCCCATTTGTCAATTTTGGCTTTTGTTGCAGTTGCTTTTGGCAATTTCATCATAAAATTTTTGCCCACACCTATGTTCTGAATGGTCTTACCTAGATTTTCTTCTAGGGATTTTATGGTTTTGGGTTTTACATTTAAGTCTTTAATCCATCTTGGTTAATTTTTGTATAAGGTTTAAGGAAGGGGTCCAGTTTCAGTTTTCTGTGTATGGCTAGCCAGTTTTCCCAGCACCATTTATTAAATAAGAAATCCTTTCCCCATTGCTTGTTTTTGTCAGGTTTGTTTAAAATCAGATGGTTGTAGATGTGTGATCTTATTTCTGAGGTCTCTATTCTGTTCCATTGGTATGTAGGTCCGTTTTGATACCAGTACCATGCTATTTTGGTTACTATAGCCTTGTAGTATGGTTTGAAGTCAGGTAGCATGATGCCTCCAGCTTTTTTTTTTTTTTCCTTTTGCTTAGGGTTGTCTTGGCTATACAGGCCCTTTTTTAGTTCTATATGAATTTTAAAGTAGTTTTTTGAATTCTATAAAGAATGTCAATGGTAGTTTAATAGGAATAGCATTGAATCTATAAATTACTTTGAGCAGTATGGCCATTTTCATGATATTGATTCTTCCTATCCATAAGGATGGAATATTTTACATTTGTTTGTGTCCGCTCTCATTTCCTTGAGCAGTGATTTGTAGTTCTCCTTGAAAAGGTCCTTCACATCCCTTGTTAGCTGTATTCCTAGATATTTTATTCTCTTTGTAGCCATTGCAAATGGGAGTTCATTCATGATTTGGCTCTCTGCCTGTCTATTGTTGGTATATAGGAATGCTTGTGATTTTTGCACATTGATTTTGTATTCTGAGACTTTGCTGAAGTTGCTTACCAGCTTAAGGAGCATTTGGGCTGAGATGATGGGGTTTTCTAAATATAGGATCATGTTGTCTGCAGACAAAGACAATTTTACTTCCTCTCTTCCTATTTGAATACCCTTATTTCTTTCTTTTGCCTGATCGCCCTGGCTGAGACTTTCAATACCATGTTGAACAGGAGTGGTGAGAGAGGGCATCCTTGTCTTGTGCTGGTTTTAAATGGGAATACTTCTAGCTTTTGCCCATTCAGTGTGATATTGACTGTGGGTTTGTCATAAATAGCTCTTATTATTTTGAGATATGTTTCATCAACACCTAGTTTATTCAGAGTTTTTAACATGAAGGGATTTTAATTTTATCGAAGGCCTTTTCTGCATCTATTGAGATAATCATGTGGTTTTTGTCATTGTTTCTGTTTATGTGGTGGATTATGTTTACTGATTTGCTTATGTTGAACCAGCCTTGCATCCCAGGGATGAAGCTGATTGATCATGGTGGATAAGTTTTTTAATATGCTGCTGGATTCAGTTTGCCAGTATTTTATTGAGGATTTTCACATCAATGTTCATCAGAGATATTAGCCTAAAGCTTTTTATTGGTGTTTTGTCTCTGCTAGGTTTTTGTATCAGGATGATGCTGGCCTCAGAAAAGGAGTTAGGGAGGAGTCTCTCCTTTTCAGTTGTTTGGAATAGTTTCAGAAGGAATATTACCAGTTGCTTTTTGTACTTCTGGTAGAATTTGGCTGTGAATCTGTTTGGTCCTGGTCTTTCTTTGGTTGGTAGGCTATGTATTACTGACTCAATTTCAGAATTGTTAATGGTCTATTTAAGGGTTTGACTTCTTCCTAGTTTAGTCTTGTGAGGGTGTATGTGTCCAGGAATTTATCTATTTCTTCTAGATTTTCTAGTTTATTTGTGCAGAGGTATTTATAGTATTCTCTGATGGTAGTTTGTATTTCTGTGGGGTCAGTGGTGATATCCCCTTTATCACTTTTTACTGTGTCTATTTGATTCTTCTCTCTTTTCTTCTTTATTAGTCTAGCTACTGGTCTATTTTATTAATTTTTTCAGCTGGCTCCTGGATTCATTGACTTTTTTTTTTTTGAAGGGTTTTTTGTGTTCTATCTCCTTCAATTCTGCTCTGATCTTCATTATTTCTTATCTTCTGCTAGTTTTTGGATTTGTTTGCTCTTGCTTTTCTAGTTCTTTTAGCTGTGATGTTAGGGTGTCAATTTTACATTTTTCTAGCTTTCCAATGTGGCTACTTAGTGCTATAAATTTCCCTCTTAACACTGCTTTAGCTGAGTGCCAGAGTTTCTGGTACATTGTCTATTTGTTCTCTTTGGTTTCAAAAACTTCTTGATTTCTGCCTTAATTTCATTATTTATCCAGGGGTCATTCAGGAGCAGGTTGTTTAATTTCTATGTAGTTGTGTGGTTTTGAGTGAGTTTCTTTATCTTGAGTTCTAATTTGATTGCACTGTGGTCTGAGAGATTCTTTGTTATGATTTCAGCTCTTTTGCATTTGCTGAGGAGTGTTTTACTTCCAATTAAGTGGTTGACTTTAAAGTAAGTGCAATGTGGCACTGAGAAGAATGTACATTCGTTGGTTTTGGGTGAAGAGTTTTGTAGATGTCTATTAGGTCCACTTGATCCAGAGCTGAGTTCAAGTCCTGAATATCTTTGTTAATTTTCTGTCTTGTTGATCTGTCTAATATTAACAGTGGGATGTTAAAGTCCCCCACTGTTTTTTTTATTGTTGTTGTTTGTTTGTTTGTTTTTTTGAGACACATTCTCACTCCGTTGCTCAGGCTGGAGTGCAGTGGCATGATCTCTGCTCACTACAATCTCTGCCTCCTGGGTTCAAGCAATTCTCCTGCTTCAGCCTCCTGAGTAGCTAGGATTATAGGTTTGCACCACCATGCTAGGCTAATTTTTGTATTTTTAGTAGAGACAAGGTTTCACCATGTTGGTCAGGCTGGTCTCAAACTTCTGACCTCATGATCCACCTGCCTCAGCCTCCCAAAGTGCTGGAATTACAGGCATAAGCCACTGTGCCCAGCCCAAAGTCCCCCACTATTCTTACATGGGAGTAAAAGTCTCTTTGTAGGTCTCCAAGAACTTGTTTTATGAATCTGGATGCTCCTGTATTGGGTGCGTATATATTTAGAATAGTTAGTTCTTCCTGTTGAATTGATCCCTTTACCATTATGTAAT
>NW_012101255.1:426755-429589 GCF_000951045.1 Mandrillus leucophaeus
TGTCTAATATTGACAGTGGGATGTTAAAGTCCCCCACTGTTTTTGTTTTTGTTTTTGTTTTTTGAGACACATTCTCACTCTGTTGCTCAGGCTGGAGTGCAGTGGCATGATCTCTGCTCACTACAATCTCTGCCTCCTGGGTTCAAGCAATTCTCCTGCTTCAGCCTCCTGAGTAGCTAGGATTACAAGTTTGCACCACCATGCTAGGCTAATTTTTGTATTTTTAGTAGACACAAGGTTTCACCATGTTGGCCAGGCTGGTCTTGAACTTCTGACCTCATGATCCACCTGCCTCAGCCTCCCAAAGTGCTGGAATTACAGGCATAAGGCACTGTGCCCAGCCCAAAGTCCCCCACTATTCTTATGTGGGAGTAAAATTCTCTTTGTAGGTCTCCAAGAACTTGTTTTATGAATCTGGATGCTCCTGTATTGGGTACATATATATTTAGAATAGTTAGTTCTTCCTGTTGAATTGATCCCTTTACCATTATGTAATCCCCTTCTTTGTCTTTTTTGATCTTTGTTGGTTTAAAATCTGTCCTGTCAGAAACTAGGATTGCAACCCTTGCTTTTTTCTGCTTTCTATTTGCTTGGTAAATTTTTCTTCATCACTTTATTTTGAACCTATGTGTGTCTTTGCACGTGAGATGAATCTCTTGAATACAGCACACCTATGGGTCTTGACTCTTTATCCAATTTGCCTGTCTGTGTCTTTTAATTGGGGCATTTAACTCATTTAAAATGGGCCTGTATTTGAAGCTAGCTCCGCCACTTACTATATGTCTGACTTCGTAGAAATTCCTTAGTCCATCTCTTCTGCAACACAGGGATAATAACTCCTGTATGCTGAGTTGAGGAAAGTTTAAAATAAGGTAAAATATAAGCAATGCCTTGTAAGTATAAAAATTATACATATTATCACTATTATTGAAAGCGGACATAATTCAAACACATTTTTATTGGCTTTTTACATAGATTATATTTTTGAATTATATTCATCACTTAAAATCATGAATTTGTTTTTCAAAAAGCAGTAATTTCATTGCATATTTTAAAATCAGTTCAGACTTTGTAAGTTTGGCATGATAGAACTCATGCTCATAATGGCAATCTCTCAGATACTAAAAAGCCACAAGTAAATTTTGAGCTACCAAAAAAGTATCTTTATTCATTTATTCAATATATGTTAAGTGTCACTGTGTGTACCAGGCACTATTCTGGGCTCTGTCTGAGTATACAGCATTGAACCACAAACTAAGATTCCCAAGCAGGTAGTAAATGGCAGAGCTAGCTCCACATACAGGCCCATTTCACTGCAAGATTTTGGCAGGCCCATTTGACTGCATACTTTTCCATTCTGTAATGAAAACTTCAATGTATAGATTATCTAGAGTAAGCTAAGCACTGTACTGGGCACCTTATATACATATGCTAATTGTTTTAATCCTATAATTATCTTATGAAGTAGGTACTATATCTACTTCTGTATCCATAAGATTTGAACTCTCATGGAGTTTAAAATCTACTGGAGGGAAAGAGACTATAAACAAAATAAATAAGTAAAATATATAGTATATTGGAAAGTGATGAATGGCAGTGGGGAAACTAAAATGAGGAAGAGGAATAAGGTTATTGACATTTTAAAAAGGGTTATTAGGAAATGTTTCTCTGTGAAGTTAATATTTGAATAGCAATCTGAAGTGGAGAAAGCAGGTCTGATCAGATGTAATGGTGGAACCTTGAGGTGGTCAGAGTGACTGGAGCAGAGTGATTAAGGGAACATACTGAGAGATGAAGACAGGTGCAGGCCATTGTACATCACTGAGGATTCAGGTTTTTAATTCACATTAAATGGGGGGTGCCTTGGCCAGCTCTGAGTAGGAAGTCACATAATCTAACTTTAACAAAATCACTCTGGTAGCTGTGATGAGACTAAAAACATTAGGGAGACTATGTAGAAGGATTCTGCAATCATCTAAAAGACAGATGATGAGGTTTTGACCCACCATTTGGTAGCAGAGGAGGTTGTGAAAACAACCCAAGGTGGAATGTGTTAGAGTCCATGAAATTCACTGATGAATTGGTGTGAAATGTGAGAAGACAAAACTGGGAGGAGCAGATTCTGGGGGAAGGTCAAAATCTCAGTTTTGGACATGTTAAGTTTGAGGTGCCTGTTAGAATCCAAGGAAGTATGTCGATTTGGCAGTTGATAATGTATTTGGAGTGGTCCCAGTGGAGTTATAAATATGTTAAATATAGTTCAATGTTACATATATTTCATTTTGAGCCTATGCAAATTGTCCACCAGGTCAGATTAATATATAGCAAAGCAACTCTTTTTTAAATAGAACAGTAAATTAAATAGATCACTTTGCTCCTCAATTTGATTAAATGATGAGGCTAACAACAGAAAGCCCACAAAAACATCTGAGCGTCACCATTTATGTATTAAATTAAACCAACATTTGAGAATAAAATTATCACATTTTATTTTGCTTGTTTGGTGCCCTTAAAACAAGTAAAAGTGAAACTGGAGAGTGTGACTTCAGAATAATGACACTGACAAGTCAAACAAATGCTGAAGAAAAACCCTTCAATACAGGTAAAATTTGAAAAATCCATCAGGAGCAATAAAACTCGGTTAATAGTTTGATTAACATTTAGCAGATTAATAATGTATTAACTGACGCACCAAAATGAAGTCTATTTCAGTATCTTGTGTGTATGTGAGCATGTAAGAATATGTGTGTGTACAAACTAACATATTCAAGGTGCCATTCTCAAAGCAGAAGATTTCATCATACTATTGCAGTGGTCACATTCCATGTAATTCA
>NW_012101255.1:429639-587230 GCF_000951045.1 Mandrillus leucophaeus
AAATTCACTGATGAATTGGTGTGAAATGTGAGAAGACAAAACTGGGAGGAGCAGATTCTGGGGGAAGGTCAAAATCTCAGTTTTGGACATGTTAAGTTTGAGGTGCCTGTTAGAATCCAAGGAAGTATGTCGATTTGGCAGTTGATAATGTATTTGGAGTGGTCCCAGTGGAGTTATAAATATGTTAAATATAGTTCAATGTTACATATATTTCATTTTGAGCCTATGCAAATTGTCCACCAGGTCAGATTAATATATAGCAAAGCAACTCTTTTTTAAATAGAACAGTAAATTAAATAGATCACTTTGCTCCTCAGTCAATTTGATTAAATGATGAGGCTAACAACAGAAAGCCCACAAAAACATTTGAGTGTCACCATTTATGTATTAAATTAAACCAACATTTGAGAATAAAATTATCACATTTTATTTTGCTTGTTTGGTGCCCTTAAAACAAGTAAAAGTGAAACTGGAGAGTGTGACTTCAGAATAATGACACTGACAAGTCAAACAAATGCTGAAGAAAAACCCTTCAATACAGGTAAAATTTGAAAAATCCATCAGAAGCAATAAAACTCGGTTAATAGTTTGATTAACATTTAGCAGATTAATAATATATTAACTGACGCACCAAAATGAAGTCTATTTCAGTATCTTGTGTGTATGTGAGCATGTAAGAATATGTGTGTGTACAAACTAACATATTCAAGGTGCCATTCTCAAAGCAGAAGATTTCATCATACTATTGCAGTGGTCACATTCCATGTAATTCATTTAAATCCAGTAAGTGTATATTAGCCCCCATTTATGTATATCTCTAGTCATATTTCTAGTTACTAGAATGCAGCTCCTTTAGTCAATTCCACATACCATAATTCCACTCATTTTTCAGAGTCCTTTCCCTTCATGAATTCTTTCTAAAACTTTCTAAATTTACATGATATCCTCCAACTCTTCCTAACCTTTGAACTTTTTGAAATACTGTATTCAGAGTACCTAGAAAACTGATTGCAGTAAGCACTCAGAAAATATTTATTGAAAAAATGGGTAAATAAATAAATTAAAAAACAAAGTGTACTCTATCCTCTGGTTTGCAATTAATAATGGACAATTTTGCATTAAACCTTCTGAGAAGTTGTACAGTGAGGATATCCATTTAACTTTGTCTTTACTAAGCTTATTTGACCTCCTTATTTTTTTCTCTCTTAACCTACTTACTTAGAACTCTTTCTGGGAAACATGCTTTGGGTAATGCAAACTTAGGGAGATGGGCTACTGATGCACTACAAAAAAATCATACTTTAAAAATATTGGCGACTTTATAATTTTTTTCCTATACTAGTTTTATTTTGGAAGAATGCAATGGTATTTTTTTTTTGCCGGTGGGGAGACAGAATCTTTCCCAGGCTGGATTGCAGTGGCGTGATCACAGGTCACTGCAACCTTGACCTCCTGGGCTCAAGCTATCCTCCCGCCTCACCCTTCCAAGTAGTTGGGACCACAGACGCTCACCACCATGCTAACTTTTTTATTATTTGTAGAGACAAGGTCATGCTATGTTGCCAGACTGGTCTCGAACTCCTGAGCTCAACCATTCTCTTGTCTTGGCCTTCCAAAGTGCTGGAAATACAGGCATGAGTCACCACACCCAGCACTTTGTAATTCTAAAGTTCAATCAAAGAGTGATGGCCTAGGTTTTGTGTTACAGTCTATATCATCACAAAAATATTTATAATTTCTAAACATCTGTGCCTCCTTTATGCACATCATGCATTAGTGGTGTAAGATAAGAAGACAATATGCATTTTTCTGTACTGTGTTAGAGGTAAATTCCTTGTGTGATAAATCAGCAGTCATTAGAAGTGATTAAAGGAAGCTAAATTGGAATCGATTTGGAGTTATATAACCAAAGCAAGACAATCACTACAAGCGCTCATTCAATTATGTCTACAGTGTAAAAGCAGCAGAAATTGAAGATGTCTTAAGATAACTGTAACTCATTAGTTTTAGCTTTTGCTAAGTAGTCAAACTGAAAGTTTGAATTGCTCTGTTCTATAATTGAAGAAAAAAAGTTGGTGGGGGGGGAGGAAAAGAAAAAGAAAGAAATAGAAATAAGATAGAAGACTTGCCCCTCTTTTCGTGTCATTATTCCTACAGAGTAGAGGTCAGCACACCTTTTCTTGAAAAGACCAGACGGTAAATATTTGAAGTTTTGTGAATCATATGGTCTTGGCTGCAGCTCTGCCATTGTAGCACAGAAACACTGAAGAATGGACATGACTGTGTTCTTATACTATGTTATCTATGAAAACAGGCAGCTAGGTAGATTTGGTCTAAGAGGAATAGTTTGCAGTCCCCTGCTGTAGAGGACAAAAGCTCCCCAAGCTACAGCACTAGTCAGTCATCTGTGACAGAGCATGATGTATCCTCTAGTACTTCGGGATTTAAGAGGTTCCTCAAAGTCAAATCCTTTCTTACATTTGGTCAACCTTAGTGCTTTACATTCTCATTATGGTATCATCATTTTAGCCACTTACTTGGTTTAACACATTTCCACACTAAATCTCTTCTTGAGCACAGAACAGATTAACATACAGTAGCTCATTCATTTATTCACTCCTGTCAGAGAGATCATTGGTAGATGGCCTACAGATAAATTTTATCTGGGGAGTTGTGGAAAGGGTGAGCCTGAGGAAGTGTAGCTGAGGGGCATCTAGGCCTTTTGTGAAATTTCAGGCTTGTTGGAAAAGAACCAGGTGAGAGAAAGGTACACAAATAAAGTCAAGCCAAAGCTTGCCAAAATTAGACCTCACTGCTTCAGTTTTCCTAAGACTGTCTTTGGTAGGTCAGCAGAATTTAATTTGACCTTAATTCTGTTTCTGTAAACAGAGATATGGAATGTTGTTTGTGAAGTATGTTTGGGGAGGTAGGAGAGGAGACAAATGGAGAGTAAGGATTTATGCCCTACTTTTGACATTTGCAGATCTTTTTTCTTATTCTCTTATATATGGAAGACACTAAATAAGTGCTTCATGCATTGAATTACCTCACCCCACTTCTGAAGAGAGGAAAAGTTATCCAGTTCTGTTTTAGCTTTTCCTCTCTTAATCTATTCCTATATTACTACTTTCTTTTTAACTTTTGCTCCTTCATCCTAATGACCAAAGTGGCAGAAGATGGGGAAAATGAGGGAGAAAAAAGCAATAGGATATGCTTAGGTAAGGGACCAACAGACAAGAACAAGAAATAGGACAATTTTGACTTTCCCCCTTTCTAATCACAATTTCTCCCATGACAGGAAAACATAATGACTTTAATCTACAGAAATAAGCACTATGTTTACCTTAAAATATCTTAGCAAGCATTGGGAAATATTATTATTTAATTCCAAGAAAAGAAACACACATTCCAATAAATACTTAGAAGGATTAATTTTTCATGTAATTTTAATAAGTATAAAAGGGTATGAAAAGCTGTCTATGGTTTACTGTAGATAAATTTCAACTTCTCAATCTTTAATAAAAGTCATCATTATGCAACTGAATTTGTAAATTCTCTGTTAAAAGATGCTTTTTGTGATCAAAGTAAATGAAATACAGACCCCATGAACCACGTATGTTCCTAAGTGCAAGTTTCTGGTATAAAATTTATATTGTAGCACTCCAAATTCATCTTACCTGATGAGTAAAAACATAAAGTTAATAAAATATCTTGTAAGAAAATAAGTGTCACTTATTTTTAAAATGAACTAATTTTATGGAACATAATCATATGTTTATAAATGCTTGGGATATGAATGTCTTTGCCAAACATTTAATATAGAAAATGCATTACAGTGAATATGAGTGTTATTTGCAATATAAATGAAACATGAAATGTGAATCAGGAATGCCAACAAAAATATGATGCATAATTCTCCCATTTTGCTAGTTTCAAGTTTCTTGCATGGCCTCTAAGCTACAACACCTAGAACTAGAAACAATATAATGCAGACCTGAAAATTAATAAATGCAGATTTTCATCGTTAAGTACAAATCCCTTTTCACATGCTTACATATGTTTTCATTTTATTTTTAATGTTTTTCTCCAGAATGAATTTTGGACTTTCCCCTCCCCATTTTCACACGGCTTAACACTTAATGATGAGCTAAAAGAATTTATGTACTAAATACAATAACAGACCCGAGTTAATGATCCTGTAATGCTCTTAACCTGTCTGATGTGATCTGAAGAAGTGTATTTTCACTTGTTGCACACTTATGCACCACAGAACTTTTAATATGAGGGACTTAGTCTTCTCTTCAATTGGCTATGAACTTATAAGTGGATAGAAGTGACTTAAAGAAGTCATTTCATGCTTTCTTTGGCATAATGACACGTAATCATCAGATGAATCCTCAAGAAAGCTCTTCGAGAAAACAGTATATATATATATTGGTTTTAAATATATATATATTTAAAGCCAAAAAAAGAGAGAGGTAATACTAAACAACCTTGTAAAATCTATTGCATCTTCTAATCTGATCTCACTAGCCAGACCCCAGGAGCCTCAACAAACAGGCCATGAACATAATTCTCTAATGACCTGATTCACCACTGCCAGCAAAGGTGACATTGAACTCAGACAGCATTTCCATATCCTAACACCAGTAATAAAATAAATCCCTTTCTCTTCTGCAGTGATCTATTTCAGTATGTAATATGGTTTCATTAGTATCAGGCTTTGAGCATTTTCATTCTCATAACACATGTATTTCTCATAGTGTTCACCTAGTTTTTGCTCAGTCCTCTCAATATTCTAAAGTCTGTCTCAAATCCACCTTTATTCCAAGATAGTGCTACCCTGAAGTAAGTTTCCATTTCTCAATCTTCTAGAACATCTATTATAACAGATACTTTGGTATTTTTAAAATATTATGTATTTAATCTAAACATTTCACCAGTATAAATCTTATTTTTCTAAGTAATGGAAATTGCATTTAAGTTTCTATCTTGAAACATATATGCATTTGGAAGTAGATTATTTAATGATTACAGCATGATGTTTCAAACAGGCATTTTGAAAGGTGAATGGAGGAGGAAATGTTTATAACAGTGGTTTTTTTTCAATTCCTTTGTAAGTGTTTGACAAAAAAAATAGATCCAGGTTGATTGATAGAATGGAGAATATCACTATAATTAGAGAAAGTTGTTCAAAAAGAAAAATGCTGAAAAATTTCAGAACAACTTTTTTCTTTCAGTTCATCTGTCCCTACAAATGTTAGAGGTTTTGTTTTCCTTTCTTGCTCTTGTGCTTGATTTGTATATATTTTCAATCTTTGTTATTTAACATATAGACATTTTGAACATTATTTATATTGATAACTTTGTAAAGAGAGTTAGATTTGTGTTGAACTTAAACCAAACTTCTAATTATTACTTTCATGTTTTTACTCTAAAATTCTACTGACTAAAGACTAACCATTAACTTTTTAATGATGCATCCATCTCTATTACGGACAGAAATATTTGCAAGAGCAATGTTTTCATAGATACTCCCATCAAAATACAAAAGAATCAATGGCTTGACCTCTCAGGTTTCCAATTTATAGATTCTCGGAACAAAGTCTTCCTACTCTTCCTAGGAATACTTAAACTTAATGTGTGCTCTTAAGGTTATTCAAACTCAAGTCCAGATTTACAAAGATAATCTACTTACAAAGAATTGACCTCACAAAGGTTGCCACTCCTAATATTCAGAAGCAAATTCTTTCCTGGAAATAAGCATGTGCTTTTCACCAGAGAGAAAAATAAAAAGTAAAATTGGTGTCAGTCATTCATCTTGTCATTCTTTCATTCAGCATTTGTGAAACATTCATGTTTTTCACCCAGACGGTATAAGTGTACTTAGCCAGATTTTGTAATCTACATAAAGAGCTAGAATGCCACATCTGACATCGAAGGGCTTCCCATTTAAAGTATGAAATTTGGTTCATTGATTTTCAAATATTTATTATGAATCTACTCAATTCAACACTCTTTCAGATGTGTTAAGGATGCAACTTTGAATCAGAGGAACCTGATTTTGCCCTCTCTGAATTTAAAGTTCATTGTAGAGGATGTACACTAAAACCTGAAGGACAAAAAGTAACTAATCATGCAGGGATATTGGGGCAGAACATTGCTAGCAAGAGTCTGGCTCTAAGGTAGAAATGAGCTCTGTATATTTGACCCAAAAAATGAGTATGGCTTAAACATAGAAAACAATAAAAAATATATTTCTGTTCAGATTGTAGTGGGTGAAACAAAAGAGGTGGAAGATAGAATTTTGTGACAAGAAAAGTTTCCTAGACAAAATTTCATAAAGTAGAAACTCATTAAATGAAAGGTGAATAGAAGTTCATAGGGTAACAGAAGGGAAAGGGAATTTGGATGGGCACTGCTGGACCCAGGTAGAGGTATGAGACAGAAGATGCATTTTAGGAAATGCGCGCTGGCCTGTATAGCTAGAGCATAGAGTGGTGACAAGTGCAGCAGAGCACAGTGGCAAAGGAGGAGAGGCAGGCGTGTCAGTGAGGATTGCTAATGGCTACAAACAAGAATGCAAACAACAGAAGCTTAAATAATTAAGAATTTACTTTTCTAAGAAGAAGTTTTGTGGTAAGCAGTTATTGACTCTGATCAGTAGCTTAATTATATCAAGAATAAAAGCCATTCTCGAGGCCTTCCCCTCATGGGATCATCTCCAGGCCTTCCCCTCATGGGATCAGCATGGCTGTAGCAGCTCCAATCATGTCATCCTAACCCCATGGTAAATGTAGGAAGTAAGGGATTGAGGGGCACAGAAAAGAACCTTTTCTCTTACAGCATTTTTCTTATCAGGGATAAAAATTCTCTTCCAGAAACTCTCCAGAAAACTTCTTCTTCTACCTGGATAACATGCCACCTCAGATGAAGAATCTAGATTTCCTAAGATCAAGGAACCTTGTTCTGATAAGTCAAGGTTTTCTTAGCAAGGAAAAAGGAGGGGTAATAAGCATCATCCTGGCACTGATAGTGTCTGCCAGAGCAGGAGCTGATGATGGAGGGCCTTGGAATTTTGTGTGCTGTGATAGGCTTCCTCCTATGGGCAATGGGCCTCTGGTTGAAACCTTAGCTAACAATCACTTAATGATAGTCACATTTTTGTGTTCCTTTATATTTCCTAATTAAAACATTTTTGCTGCCATTTGTACATGACTTTACTTCTTCCCCACCTTGCCCTTCCTCTTTCTATGGGTTTTATAGATAAAATCAATATAACCTTAATTATATTATTGTTTTATAAGCTAGTACATTTGAATCTAATAAACAAAATCCACCAGAATTGAATTCCTTGTAAGAAGTTTCATAATATAGCTTTAGTCTATTAGGATAGACTTTTCTCTTGGGTCACAAATGTAGACATAAATATCATTTCTATTACCTTATTAATCATTATATAAACCATGAGTCATATATATTAATTTTACTTTGGTAGGATCACTCTGGTAAGATAATGTGGAAAACATGAAGATTGATCTCTTACTTTGCTTTCACAAGCAAAATAGTTAATGACCTATATTTTTTACTCAACTAAGAAAAAATACAAAACTAACAAGTTCATTGATGATGAAAATACTTTCCCACATTTTATTAGCTTTGCTTTTTCATGCTACATTAAATGGAATCTAAATAAATTCCCACCTGCTTAAAAAGTTCCTTCCATTTATGCTATAGGCAATTTAGTTTGATGTTTGCTACTTCCACCCTAAGAAAGAAAAAAGTTAATAAATTCTTATTATAAGGAACCATCTACTAATGAATGCATTGTCCATCTGTTATTTGTAACAGTATTTTATTGAAGCATGGACTATAGAATAACATCATGCTTAGTAGCCAAGAGCTGTTATAAATTTGCCAATTAGGGGTTGCATCATGCCCAGGATGAAGTTCTAGCTTGTGGCAGCAACTATAGGAAATGGCTTTGCAATAGTGGGAGAGCAGTAATTGGTCAATTTAGTCCTTTGACGATCCAGATTCTACCAAGGATTTCTAGAATCTCCTTTAGTAATTCCTCACTCAGAACCCCGTGTTACTAGGGATTTCTTAACTTTCTCAGCTTGAGGACTTTTCTCTCAGAAACTTATGTGTTGTTCATCTTGCATCATGTTCATTTAGTATCTATGGTGAGGAAACACAGAATGATAAGAAATTAACATATAGCTAGAAATATTTAAAAATGTATTTGCTGACTGGGTTAAATGTAATGGTTTGATCATAGGTAATTACATCCTTTCTCTCCCAAACACTGCAAAAATAAATTAAGAATAGAAAATTCCTTAATTAATGAGGACAAAGAGAAAAACAGAAAATGTAACATCAGAAAAAATCCTTACAGTAATATTTTAGAAAGTGGAATAAGATGGAGGAGAGGTAACAGACATAGTGGAGCAGAAAATGACAAAAACTGATTGATCATACAGATGGGCTTCTAATGGCAAGTGGGCTTTTTTACGTCACAAATCCCCTGAGAGTCTCTGATTGTGGGGAAGCAGGTTACCTGGAAAGCAGAAGTCGGTTTAAGACTGAACACTCAGAGACTGTTTGAGAGTCTCTTTATCCCTCCACAAATACACACTAAGAGAAAAGAAAAGTCTAGTCTCTGGAGAAGTTGATTCAGGAAGCAGTGAACACCGAGAAACTGGTTTAGGGTAAAACAAGGTGATTAAATTGTTCTACACACGTCCATTATACTACCCACAGCCCTTTCCTCTGCTCTGTTTCAAGAATACTTATTGCCATATTTAACTTTTGCCTGAAGAAAACTGGTGGATAGTCTGTGTAAAAATTGTTTTTGAAAGGCCCCAGATATAGACCTCTAGAGATTTAGGAGTTGCTTGAGATGTGTAGGAGTTCACTCTAAGTGAAGTCAACCGGTTGGACCTTGTCCCACACCTCAAGCATCTCCCCCACCACCCAGAGCTTCTAATAAGTGCTTTGTACTTTGATTGTGTATACAGATGTTTCTTGAAGAGGTAATGTATGTGATACGAAATCCTTTCTCATGACAAAGAGTGACTAAAATGTTTATGAAAATGGGACCCAATTAAGACATATGAACAGCTCAAATAATATCACATACATAAAACAAGAAGAGGGAACCATTTTTAAAAAGCAATCAGAGATAAAGGGGCACTGCAAAACAAAGTAAATTACAGTAAAAAAGAAATCATTAGAAGTCAGGAAAATCTATAAAGTATGTGGAAAATAAGAATAAAGAAATAATAAAAATAGATTAGGTGGTTCAACATCCAACAAGTACAATTTTAGAGAGAGAAAGAGAGTATAAAAAAAGGAGAGAAAATGATCAACATGTGATCAAAAATACCTCCAAAATGTAAGGGCTTATCTTTTCAAGTTAAAAGATCCCATTGAATTTCCAGAAAAAATTAATGAAATAATATAGTATTCAAAGGCATATTATTATGAAGTTTCAGAAGACCTAGGTTTAACGGCAGATTTTTTTAAAAACTCAAAACATAACTGTTAGACTAGTAACATGAAAAACCAAAAGATAGTATAACAATAGTATTAAAAATTCTGATGAAAAATTACTTTCAGCCTATAATTTTATACCCAAGCAAGGTATAGTATCACTGAAATGTGAGGATTGAATAAAGACACTTTCAGATCTGCAATAATTCACAAAAATGTGCCTCCTATTACTCTTTCCTTGGAAGCTACCACAATATATAATTCATGAAAAATGAAGTAGTAAATCAAGAAAAAGGGAGACAGGGGATTTGAGAAACATTGTCTTCTATATGAGAGAGGACAAAAGGGACATTCCAGCATGACTACTGTGACTTAAGTCTAAAAACCTAATAGTCTAGATTGAAGCAAGAAATAAAGATCTATCAGAGCCAGATCTTCAATTAGAACAAGAAAACAAAACAAAAATGGAACACCAGGGGATTGATAGATGATTTGAAGTATTTGAGCCTTTGGAGTAGTGTTGCCTAATGTTTGACATATCTGTGAGAACATTTTCAAAAAAGAATCAGTGATAAATAGGTAAGCAGATTTTAAAATAACGAAGTAGTTATTACCTTAATATAAAAAGTGATGTAATAATAAAAACTTAATAAATATGCACTATTATTTCAGCAGTACATAATATTTACACATAAAAATGATGTAAAGGTTGGCTAACACTTTGGCACAGATGAGAGAAAGGAACAGTGAGGTTAGTTAAGAGAACAAAAATCCCGATTATCTTCAATACCCCCAAACACTTCCAGTTTTCTTAACATCCCTATGTTTAGTACAGTAGTTCCATCTTCAACTTTGTTCAGATACCCTTTA
Source organism: Mandrillus leucophaeus (assembly GCF_000951045.1). NCBI lineage: Eukaryota > Metazoa > Chordata > Mammalia > Primates > Cercopithecidae > Mandrillus > Mandrillus leucophaeus. The sequence goes on from NW_012101255.1 coordinate 440,005, forward strand.
TTAAATCTCTACAGTTCTGCTGGGAATTTGGCCTAGTACACAAACAAAGGAAGGATTCTGGATGTCCTGCCAGTTTATCTTTTTTTAATTAATTATTTTTTAAATTGACAAATACAAAGTATAAATATATATACAACATATGTATACACAACATAAATATATATATACAACAAATATATATTTACAACATGATGCTTCGAAATATGCATACATTGCAGAATGGCTACATTGATCTAATTAACATAAGCATTAACTTTTAAGCGAAAGCAAGTTTATTAGAGAAGTGAAGAAACAAAAGATTGGCTACTCCATAGACAGAGTGACCTAACATTAACTTATATATCTTTTTTTTATTGTAAGAACACTTAAAATCTTTTCTTTTACCGATTTTCCAAGAATACAGTACATTGTTATTAACTATAGTCACCGTGTTGCATAAAAGAGCTCTTGAACTTATTCCTCCTGTCTATCTGAAATTTATATTCTTTGGCCAGCATCTTCCCAACCACCCTAAAATGCATCCCCTGGTAACCACCATTCTAATTTCTGCTTCTTAAACAGTTTAACTTTTTAAGATTCCACATGTAAGTGAGATCATGTGGTATTTGGCCTTCTGTGTCTGGCTTATTTCACTTAATATAGTATCCTCTAGATTCATACATCTTGTCAAAACAGGATTTCCTTGATTTTTAAGGTTGAACAGTATTTTATTCTGTATATATACCATATTTTCTTCATTCATTCATTTCTTAATAGACACTTTTAGTTTGATTCCTTACCTTGGCTATTGTGAATAATGCTGCAAAGAACATGACAGTGTAGCTATACATAGTGATTTAGTTTCCTTTTTGATTCATGATTTAATTTCATGTATACCCAGTAGTGGGATTGCTGGATCATATGGTTGTTCTATTTTTAGTTTTTAAAGGAACCTTCATATTGCTTTCCATAGTGGCTGAAGTAATTTCAGTTACATAGTTTGGTGTACATAGTCTCACCAACACTGTGAGAGTCACCTATTCTCCACATTCTCACCAGTACTAGTTATATTTTGTCTATTTGATAGTAGCCATTCTAACAAGTGAGAGGTGATATCTCATTGTAGTTTTAGTCTGCATTTTCTTGATGATTAGTGATGTTGAGCATTTATTCTTATTCATGTTAGCCAATCGGATGTCCTCTTTTGAAAAACTTCTTCTCGTCCTTTGCCCATTCTTAAATCAGGCCATTTGTCTTCCTTATATTATTTCAGTTTTTTATATGTCTTGGATATTAACTCCTTATCAGATGCATGGTTTGTATATATGTTCTTCCATTTCATAGGTTATCTTTTTCTCTGTTGCTTGTTCCCTTTGCCATGCAGAAACTTTTTAACTTCATGTAATCCCATGTGTCTGTTTTTGCCTATAGTTTAGAGGTCACATCCAAAAAATTATTGCTCAGACCAATAATTTTGTGGAGTTTTGCCCATATGCTTTTATCCAGTAGTTGTACAGTTTCAGGTCTTATCTTTAAGTCTTTAAACCATTTTTACATGATCTTTGTATATGGTGTGAGATGACGGTCTAATTTCATTCTTCTGCATGTGGATATCCAATTGTCTCAGCATCATTTATTGAAGAGACTGTCCTTTCCCTATTGTATGTTCTTGGCTCCTTTGTTGAAAAGTCAATTGACTGTAATTTCTTGGGTTTGTTTCTGGGCTCTCTATTCTGTTCCATTGGTCTATGTGTCTGTTTTTAATGCTAATACTATGATCTTTTGATTACTACAGCTTTGTAGGATATTTTGAAGTGAGATATTGTGATGCCTCAATCTTTATTCTTTTTGCTGAAGATTATGTTGATTGTGCAAGGTTTTTGTGGTTCCATAAAAATTTTTGTAATTGTTTTTTCTATTTATGTGAAAAATGTCATTGTGATTTTGATAGAGTTTGCATTGAATCTATAGATTGCTTTTGGTAGTATGCACAGTTTAACAATAATAATTCTTCTAATCTGTGAACATGGTATATCTTTGCATTTATTTAACTTCTTCAATTTCTTTCATTGTCTTATAGTTTTCAGTTTATATATTTTTCACCTCTTTGGCTAAATTTATACCTAGGTGTTTGTGTGTGTGTGTGTGTGCATGTGTGTTCATGCATGTGTAGCTACTATAAATGGGATTGTTTTCATGATTTACTTTTTAGATAGTTTATTGCTAGTGTATAGAAGTGCTACTGATTTTTCATGTTAATTTTGCATCCTGCAACTTTAATGAATTCTTTTATTAGTTTGAAGAGCTTTTTGGTGGAGTCTTTAGGATTTTCTATATATCAGGTTATTTCACGTGCAAACAGGGGCAATTTAACTTCTTTCTTTCTAATTTGGATACATTTCATTTATTTCTCTTGTCTAATTGCTCTGGCTACAACTTCCAGTACTATGTTGAATAGAAATGGCAAGGGTGGACATCCTTGTCTTGTTCCTGATCTTAGAAGAAAAGTTTTCAACTTTTTACCATTGAGTATCATGTTAGCTGTGGGCTTTTCATATATGGCTTTTATTGCATTGAGGTACATTTCTTCTATAGCTCATTTGTTAGAGCTTTTAATCATAAAAGGATGTTGAATTTTGTTAATTTTTTTTCTGCATTTATTGGGATGATTTTTTTTGCCCTTTATTTGTTAATGTGGCATCACATTTATAGATTTCCATAAGCTAAACAATCCTTGCATCCCAGGGATAAGTCCCACTTGATTATCATGAACTGTCTTTTTAATGTGCTCTTGAATTTTATTTACTAGTATTTTGTTGAGAATTTTTGCATCAATGTTCCTCAAGGATATTGCCTGTAATTTCTTTTTCCTGTGGTGTCCTTGTCTGCCTTTGATAATAGGATAATACTGGCTTTGTAAAATAAGTTTGAAAGTATTCTCTCTTCTTTAATTTTGGGGAAAAATTGAGAATATTTGGTGGTAATTCTTTAAATGTTTGGTAGAATTTAACAGTGAAACCATCATTTTCTGGGCTTTTCTTTAATGGGAGCCATTGTACCAGTTATTCAATATTCTTATTCATTATTAGTCTGTGCAGATTTTCTACTTCTTCATAGTTTAGTCTTGGTCAATTGAATTTGCCTAGAAATTTATCCATTTTTTCTAGGTTATCTAATTTGTTGGCATGTAATTGTTCCTAATAGGCTCATGATTCCTTCTGTGGTATCAGTTGCAATGTCTTCTTTATTTATGTGAGTCTTTTCTTTGTTTTGTAGGTCTATTGTTCTTTTATCTCTCTCTTGCTGCTGTAAAAAAAAGGTAAAAGTTGATCAATTTTGTTTACCTTTTTAGAAAAAACAACTCTTAGTTTTGTGGATCTTTTCTATTGTTTATCTAGTCTCTGTTTAATTTATTTCTACTCTGATCCTTGCTGTTTCCTTCCTCTTACTAACTTTTTGGGCTAAGTTTGTTCTTTTTCTAGTTCCTTAAGATATGTTAGGTTGTTTATTAGAAATCTTTCTTCTTTTGGATGTAATTCCTTACTGCTATAAAGTTTTCTCTTGGAACTGATTTTGTTGTGTCCTAGAAGATTTGGTATGTTGTGAGTCAATTTTTTTGTTTCAAAGTATTTTAAAATTTCTCTTCTAATTTCTTCTTTGACCCATTGGTTGTTCAGAAGCATGTTATTTAATTTTCATGTATTTGTGAATCTTTCAAAATTCCCCTGTTCCTGATTTCTAGTTTTTTACCATTGTGCTCAGAAAATATATTCGATAAGATTTCAATTTTTTTTTACATTTTTAAGACTTGTTTTGTGACATAACATAGTATCTATCTTGAAGAATATTTTATGTGCACTTCAGAAAAATGTGCATTCTTCTGCTGTTGGATGGAATGTTCTGTATGTGTCTGTTAGGTCCATTTGACCAAAACTGTAGTTTAAGTCCAATATTTCTTGATTGATTTTCTGTCTAGATTATCTATCTATTGCTGACAGTGAGGTGTTAAAGTCTCCTACTATTATAGTATTACAATTTATCACTTCAGATCTATTAATATTTGCTTTATGTGTTTAGGTACTTGTATATACCTTGCTTCTATATAGCTATATGCTTCTATATGCCAGAAGCGTATATATTTATAGTTGTTAAATCCTATAATGAATTGGTCCTCTTTCATTATTCAACGACTTTCTTTGTCTGATTTTATCATTTTTTTAGTTAAAGTCTATTTTATCTTATGTATCTATATCTACTCCTGTTCTCTTTTGGTTTCCATTTGTATGGAATATCTTTTTCCATCCCTTCACTTTCATTCTATGTATATCCTTAAAGGTGAAGTGGGTCTCTTGTAGACAAAATATAATTGAGTCTTGTTTTTTAATTCACTCAGCCACTTTATGTCTTTTGATTGCAGAATGTAATTCATTAACATTCAAGGTAATTATTGGTATTTACATACTTACTATTGCCAATTTGTTATTTTCTGATTGTTTTGTAGATCTATTGTTCTTTTTTTCTCTCTTGCTGTTGTAAAAAAATATCTGAAACAATGATACACAAGACACTGGTTATCAGAGAACAAAGGGCAGTGATCCTTGACAGTCACAAAACAAATAAATTGAGCCCTAATATTGTCCAGCTTACTCTCTAGGGACTTGGCAAGAAGAGAAAAGAAACCCAGGCAGAACCCAGCAGTCACCCTAAATTGATGGGATGCAATGGCAAGTCCAGGAAGGTCAAAGCAGCTACAGATTATAAGGCAAAGTACCCAAGATGTGAGAACCCTCAAGAGTTCATTATACTACTGGTCAATATATGAATGGTAGTTCAGGAAAAGAACCACATGGAAGGATTAAAGGGAACAACACTCAGAGACCACACAGGGTCAAAACAGAGCCCAGGATCAAAACAGTGCCTCTATGCAACAGCCAGATTAGAAAACCTCATAATTTAGAGGGCATTGGCAAGAAGTATTAGCTATGGGGAAAGCTGAGGTGGAAGGATTGCTTGGGCCCAGGATTTCCAGGGGCCCAGGATTTCCAGGCTGCAGTGATCATGCCACTGTACCCTAGCCTGGGTGACAAATTGAGACCTTAAAAACAAAAGTCTTGCCTCATTATTGGAGAAATATTAGCCTTAGTTCTTCTCTGGTCTAACAATGATTAAAACTAAAGTCCAAAAGGATCAAACTCTTGCCAAATAACCACATGCAGAACAAAAGTCAAGAATATTCACAGGAATACGAAAATATCTAGACATAAAAGGGTTAAATTCACACTGGCAACTGAACTAAAAAAATTGCAAGACATAGAACACCATGAAAATACAACTCATGAGGAGAAAAATTGTTCCACTGAAGCTGAATTAAAAATGAAGTGAAATAGTATAATATCACTGCCTTATTTTTATAATACTCTGAGGTAGTCGAGATTGCGATTTTTTTCAGTGAGGTTAATCAAGCATGGAAAAGGAAATGGTGATTAAATGTAAAGTAGAAGCATAAAATTTAGTGAAAGTAAAGCTTAAAATCTTTAAGTACTCCTAATTATTTTGTAGAATGCTTGTTTTCCCTCCATATAATAAGAGGGTGGGAGCAGATTTATTAAAATCTTTAAGTGCATGGTAGTCGTGGTAGGCTGCAGGATTATGTATGCTGGCAACTGATGTCTGGGTTATACAAGCAAAACCAATCTCATTTTAGAATAGGGAGTTCTAAAGTGTGGCTAGAGAAATAGCATCCAGATTTTGTACCAAAAACCCTCGGGGTGATTTAGGGTCATTTGAAGAGTCTTGAGATTCCACCTGGCTCTAATGAATACTGGACACAATTACATAGTACTAACAGGTATTAAAGGAATCTTCTTTTTCCTCCCTCTTCACTTTCCTTTAAGAGGTAACAAGATATAATTGACAATTTTATCTTATCTAGTCTCTGCTCATTACCAGAAAGACTTAAATAGCCATAAACCTATTGCTTTGAAACTGAGATATCCCAACCTCCCCCAAACCCAACTTTGCTTCACTTGTTGGAAATGGTGGTTTTGGAATTAAAACAAACAAACGAACAAAAACAAACAAACAAAAAATCTACTAAGCTTACTGAGGTTTTACATGGGCTTTGACCTTGGCCGTTCCACTATCCTTGCCTTCTCTTGTGGTATTTAACAAGGCACCAACCCTCCAGCCATCATTGCTGCCTTTGCCTTTGTGCGACTATTAGCATTGACCTATGTTGAACAGAGTCCCACAGATTCCCTGGCATGGCCCACATTAGTGAATAAAGCTCCTTAACAGCTACCCTAAGAGGCCATTTACAACCTGCCCAGGAATGTAAAATAAATGCAGAATAAAGCAAATAAACTTAACCACAACACAACTTGGTTGATTCATTCATTTAACCAATCCTTAGGGAAACAATTTTCTTTCACTTTAAATGTTAACTTAGATTTTGGCAAAAACACAGTTTTTTTTTGAAACTTGTTTTCTAGTCATGATAACAATAAAAATTGCTGATATTCTGAAGGGCTTACTTAGGTAGCAAATTTAAAATATTAGATTCAACTGATTATAGCTAAGAAATACCATTTTAGCAAGAAGAATCTTCACCTTTCCCAAATAGCAGGTAGAACTGTAAGATCTTGACCAGGACAGGATTAAGGGTCAGTCAGCTGGGCCCTTGCCCAGGGCACTGATCTATAAGGACACAAAACAATCACTGTCCGCAGTTGGAGAAAAAAGATTATTTATAGAACTCCTCTCTGTGAGAGTATAATATGAGGCCGAAAGGACTTCTTTTTTCTTTTTTTTGAGCTACTTGGAATGGGACACGTAAGATCCCAAAAGATGTTGCTGAGAAGCCTGGCAAAAAGTGAAAACAAAGTGTTTATTTTGCCCAGTGGGGAGGGGTGAAGTCTAAGTTCAGAGACAGAATGGAATTGACGCATGATGGATAAAGTACCTCATCTCCCACCAACTGCCTTTTCTTAGTTTCCTTTCCTACAAAATCCCCATCCTCACCTTTAAACTCTTTGTTTGAGACAGAATCTCACTCTGTCATCCTGGCTGGAGTGCAGTGGCATGATCTCGGATCATTGCAACCTCTGCCTCTCGGATCCAAGCCATTTTTCTGCCTCAACCTCAGAGTAGCTGGGATTACAGGGGGTTGCACCATCATGTACAGCTAATTTTTTTTTTTTTTTTTTTTAGAGACGGAGTCTTTCTTGCTGTGTTGCCCAGGCTGGAGTGCAGTGGAGCGATCTCGGCTCATTGCAAGCTCCGCCTTCCGGGTTCACAACATTCTCCTGCCTCAGCCTCCCGAGTAGCTGGGACTACATGCGCCCGCCACCACGCTAGGCTAAGTTTTTGTATTTTTTTTTTAGTAGAGACGGGGTTTCACCGTGTTAGCCAGGATGGTCTCGATCTCCTGACCTCGTGATCCACCTGCCTCGGCCTCCCAAAGTGCTGGGATTACAATTGTGAGCTGCTGCGCCTGACTCCTCATCTTTGAACTCTATTGAACAAATATTTTTAAAAAATCAGTGTGAGAGGAGGTACATGATATTTATCTGCATGGTGCACAACATCATTAAGTCACCACATCCCTTAATTAATCGTTTGTTTGTTTTAATTCCAAAACCGCTTTTCTGGGGCTTAAGAACTTTAATCTTGTATCTCTGAAAGACAGAAATACAGGTAAGGTAATAGTTATATGACTAGCTCACATATTGAAATTAATGCATAATAAAAAACCATATTTTAGCATAAATAACACAGTAGAAGTGTTCAGTATTTATAATAGGTTCATTCTACCTGTCCTAACGTACTTTCTAACTTAACTGATAAGAAGTATTAAAGCGTTATCCTGGGCATTTTATCATTTTGTTTAACTGCTCTTCAGGGTAGATTTGTAAATTGAAAAAATATCTTAGAGGCAGGTAGTCAGCAAAGAAGGTGGCAAAAACAGAGGACTGATTTTTGCAAAAATTGTAGGGAAATATGCTGAAAAATTAATTGACTAGAGTCATTTAGCATTAGAGTTCAAGAAGGAATATGTTGTGTTACAACAGATAGTAGAATCTATACATATGCTTATTCGTCCATTTAACATATAATATTTGAGCACTGAAGTCTACTCCAGGCATTTGTTTATGGTACTGAGAAAGAGCAAAGAACAAAACAAATCCTGTTCCTGTGGAGATTTCTTCCTAGAGAGAAAAGAGAGATAGCAATCTATTAACTACATAGTATATCAAATAGCAATGAGTGCTAAGGGGAAAGATAAAGAAGGGAAATAGGGAAAGATTATACTGAGTGAGATGTTGACTGATTTGCTCTTTTATTCTACTTGGAGGGATCTGGGAAGACATCACTGGCAAGGTAAAATTTAAACAGATCTATAAGAAGCAAGGGAGTGAGGCATGAGCTCAGCCAGGGGAATGATTTCAGGTAAAGGGAGCAGAAAGCTCAAGAATTAAAGGCATTAGAGATTTCAACTAGGCGGAAGAAGGTCAATATGTGTGGTCATCAGAACAAGAACAAGAGTGGTAAGAGAAGATGTTGGAGAGATAGCAGAGGGCCTAAGTCATGTAAGGCCAACTGTTTATTGTAGGACTTTGTATTTTACTCCAAGAGAGATGGGAAATCACTGGGTTGGGGACAGTTGGGCAGAAGAGTGAGGTGATCTGAAAAATGTTTTTAAAGGACCACTTTGCTACTGTATTAAGCCTATGATGTAGAAGAGAAGCAGGGGAAGATGCACAGAATTCAGCAAATAACTATTTAGATAACATATGGGAAAAAAAAAAAAAAAGACAAGAGCATGGACTAGGATGGTGAGAAGTGGCCATAATCTGGATATGTGGTGATATGGTTTGACTTTGTGTCCTGACCCAAATCTCATCTCAAATCATAATCCCCATAATCCCCACGTGTCAAGGGAGGGATCTTTTGGGGGGTGATTGGATCATGAGGGTGGTTTCCCTCATTCCATTCTCGTGATAGTGAGTAAATACTCATGAGATCTGATGGTTTCATAAGCATCTGGCATTTCCCCTGCTTGTGCTTCTTTCTTTCCTGCTGACTTGTTAAGAAGGTTCCTGCTTCACTTTACACCATGACTGTAAGTTTCCTGAGGCCTCCCCAGCCACATGGAACTGTGAGTCAATTCAACCTCTTTCCTTTATAAATTACCAAGTCTTAGGAAAGTTCTTTATAGCAGTGTAAAAACAGACTACTACATGGGGTGAAGGAAGATACTACAGAATTTATTGCTGGTTTAGATATGGGGTTGAAGAAGAAGAAGAAGCAAAGGATAAAAGGAGAAAGGATCCCAACAGTAAGGAAAAATTCCTTATCTTCATTTAAGATGGCTCCAAATGTGATAATTATCAATCTATTTAAAGCCTTCTCCTAATGAAAAGCATATACTTGGGAGTAAGTATACCCTTCAGAAAGATCCATGAAATTATTACTTAGAGAGATATTATTAGAGGAAAACAAATTTGAGGTGAGCCCACACCTAAAAAGTAAATTTAAAGCAGCAATTTAATACCTATAAAGCTGGAGATAATTATATGGTTTCAGTAATGGTCGGTCATAGGTAAAGGGTTTCACTAACAGAACATTAATCTAAGATAATACAAATATAGAATGGAAACTTATTTTGTCACAGATTCAGTTAAAATTATCTGTGAAGAGGTGAAAGTAAGTGGTTTTTAAAACAAGACCATGACTTCAAAATTGTTGGGAGATAAATCTGCATTATGACTACTTTTAATGTTCAAACATGTATCTTAAAGATTTATTTTATCTTTTATATATAATAAAAATTCCACAAGTACCAAGAAAAAAAGATTATGAAAGCAGTCAGAAATTTTGATGTCTCCCAAGGTAGGTGAGAGATTCTGCTTTGTTTATACGGTTGTTGTTTGTTTGTTTTTTGCTTTTCTGTTTTTATTTTTTAATAACTTCCAAAAAAATCCCAAAGATGTTGGCAGGGAGAAGACTAAAATTCCATGGACAATTAAAAACGAAGTGTATATAGAAGCTGACAACAACATGTGTTGGGCTGGGTTAATAAAGAAAATATTGTGGTCAGTTCAAGGCTAAGTTGACAACTATTATTTCTTTTGCCAGGAAAAAGCCATAAATAGAGATCACTAATATTGACCTAAGTGAAGGCAAGGGACAAAAGGAAAACTGCCACATGTTAGAAAAGGGTATTTCCTTCCTTGTGGCCATATGACATTACTTTGGGGAAGCAAAATGAATGACAAAATCTAGACAATGACCTGTGGAAGAAAGCTCAAGACTAAATGCAGAAAGATGAGATTAATGAATGCTGAAATTTGAACAAGAGGATAGAATGATGAAATATCACATTATTTTATCTACCAAATTGCTAGAACCTAAAATTCCAAAGAATTAGACAAGAGTAAATTTAATAGATGTTAATATGTGTCTATGATTTGGTGGCTCAGGGAGTGAATACTAAACAACAATAAGTTAATCTAGGTAATGATCAATTTTTATTGACCATTATGGGTTACACATGTTAAAAACATTATCACATTTAGTTTTACAAATACATAGGTCATTTTCCCTATTTCACAATTCAGTTAAAAATTCAGAAAATCCAAGCATCTGCACACTTTTACCCCCATAGTAACCACCCAGTCTGGTGTTTGGGCCTCATCTTATTTCCTCTAGCACGTAGCGTTGTTTGCTACGACAGGCAATCTCTCAATATTAGGATTTAATAATTGTCTTTTAGGAACAAAAATATTTTGAAAAGGAATCATATAATGGCTGAATTTCTAGCTTTCGCTCTCAATCCCCTACTGTCTTCTTTACCTCTCCAAAGTTCCAACTGATCCAGGGATCCTGGAAACATTAAACAAAATCTGATTGGAGTCCCTGCATATTTAGCTGGGTTCTCACTGCTGCTTGAAAAACACTTCATTGACGATCTTTTGTAGTTACAACAAATAACTGAACTATTCTTTTCCCTACTCCACTGAGCCCATCTCCCTTGTATTCTGAGATTACTATTATTTTTTATTTTTAAATAAAAACTTTGAGTCTGAAGTAAGAAATTTGAATTCACCTTTTTTCTATTTTAAAAGCTCTCTGTGTCATTACTCTCCTTTTTCTTCCATTAAAACCTTCTCTGAAAGAAGGACTGTTCTTTTCAGAGATCTACCATATCATCTCAAGACCAAATTGGTTTCTGGAGTAATTTCCACATATCCTCATATTCCAACCAGGACATTTTGCATACCCCCTACTCCACACCACGTTATGTTGTAGTTTTCTTTTCCCCAGTTCGTATAAATAAGGTCCCTTCCCCAGTCTCCTTACATTACGGATCTATCTTCTTCATGTCCCAGCTGAATTTCTAACAGTAGTCACAATTCATCTATTCCTTATTATATACACTTTATCTGCTTGTAATTTGCCTCTATTTTACTGAAAATGCTGTCATGAAGGTAATCTGGATCTTCTTATACATCAACTCTGTTGTTTTAGGAGTACACAATCTCTTCTGTCTTCTGCAGCATCTGGACATGCTGATAGAGATTTTTTTTAAATCTCTCTTCTCTATGAATTTTCGTTTGCAGTTCTTCCCTGTCTCCTCGCATAGTTCTGTCCTCTAAATGCAAGTCTTTCCAATGTTGTATCACAACTTTCTTCTCTGTGTTGACATTATTTCCTTTGTATTGTCATTTACTTCCATGATGTCAACTCTTACTTTTAAAGTTTCTGAAATTTACTTTCAATTCATTTTTTAAAATATTTTTATTTCCAGAAAGTTTATTCATCCATGTATTGATTCATTCAGAGATGTATTGGTACCCATTAAAGTCTGGACAGCATCATTACTTAGTGAGCACTGATTTCAATTTTTAGTTCACTATGGCTTACAATAAAATACAAACTAAAATATAACCAATAGAACAAAATAAAATGATAGAATCAATGAAAGAGGCAAGAAGTGTAAAATAAGTATATGATTGTCTTAGTCCATTTTCTGCTACTATTACAGAATATCACAGATTGGAGAATTTATAAAGAAATTTATTTAGCTCATCGTTCTAGGGGCAGGGAAGTCCAAGATTGAGGGGCTGCATCTGGTAAGGGCCTTCTTGCTGCATCATCCCATGGCAGAAGGCTGAAGCAAGTGTGCAAGACAGAGAAAAAAGGGGGCCAAACTCCCTTGATAACTAACCCACAACTGAAATAATGGCATTAATCCACTCTTGAAGGCTTTGCCCTCATGATGTAATCACCTCTTAAAGGTCCTATCTCTTAGTATTGTCACAATAGTAACTAAATTTCCACACATATTTTAGAGGAGACATTCAAGTCGTAACATGACAATCTAGGATAAAGGAAACTTGTAGCTAAATACAAAAGTAGGCAGAGATTCCTAGTAAATATAGTTAAAAGGGAAGCACACTAATGTACACTTCTCATTACTTAATAAAACAGCAAATGTGAAATCATTAAGATTGTATTCTCCATGAAGAATTTGTACCACAAAGAAAATTTTCACGTTATGACAACAAACAATAAACAATTTCATAAGTATGAATAGTGATACACAAATGCTTAAGATACTATTTATTTTACAAAAATTAGAAATATAGATGCACAGATAAATTCACCAAGCAGATGCTTTTCATTTTAACATGTAACTTCTCAGTGAAAGGAAACTGTCAGTCGCCACTTTGCTAACCTTCTGAGGAATGCCTTCTGAGAATTATAGGAACAGATTTTATAACTGAGGTTTTAAAATTAACATTCCTTTCAGTGAGCTTCACATTGTAGCTCCTTATACTTCAGATATAGTTGATTTGGGCGTGAAAGAAAAAGATTTACACAATTTTTTTCAAATGCACAACCTGAAGCTAGTGAAAGTTTCCCTGATCTACTTTTCTACTGAAGTAGATATGCAACAGCAACTAAATTCTAGTAATCAATTGTTATAAACACACTGGATCAAATTTGGCAAAAATTAAGATGTCTGAAAGGAAAGGGAATAAATACACTTGTACATATATCTATCATGCTATTATTTCATTTGAGTTGCTGTAGGACAAAGATCTGGCATCTGTAAATGTCAGGAGGTTATGACTGAGACATGAATTTTGTGTTCTAACTCCGAGTGGCATAAAATCACATCATGCATTTTACTAATCATCTCAACATATAAATGAACTGTCACTGACGTAAACTTGAGTAGTTTTAGATAAATTTGTATTGCTCCTTTAAGTCATTTATTGTGTAATTATGTTTTGTCCTACGGTGACTGTGGAGTGCAAAAAGATGTCAAGCCAAAGTGAAACCCACACATTTCAGACTTTTTGCCAATTCCTTTGAATGCAAAAGTTGAATTTTGCATTGTTCCACAAGAAAACATAACTTATTCCAGTTAACAGTTGCTTTTTCTTGCAATAACTACCATGCTGAACAACTAATGTTTCAAAATGCACTTTTCAGGAGAAACAGACTTTTGTCAGTTATTTTGAACACCAATGTTCTCAATAGGAAACTAATGTATTTCTCCACAGTGTTGGACCCTAGCCTCAACAAAACAATGCATTACTGTATCAGAATGACATATTTCTTCACTGTTCTCTGAGAAAAACACTACCCAATTACACTGTAAGAAATAAAAAATAAACATTGAGGAAGAAAACAAATAATTTTACTTGCAGAAAAACAAAGTCATAGCTGAATCTTGGCTTATGTTTCAATCTTATATTTTAAATGGTTGTGGTCCTAAAATAACTCCATTTGTTTACCAGCTACCAGGAAAAAAACCAAAAACAAAAAAAGCAACAACAACAAAGTGTGATTCAACTGCCCTGTTTAAATTTCAATTGGTTTTTCAGAACTAACAAAATTGGTCTTTAAATTGATACATGTAAGGTAATTGAGAATTATTTGTAAAAATGGCATTTCTTACATGATTTGGTATGATTATTTCTCTTTAAAAGATTTGTGATATTAAAAAATAGAATGAGCATGCAGAAACAAGCAACCCATCAGCATCACATATATAATAGGTAGCCTAAGAGAGGAATGAGGAAAATGTATATATCTTTTAATACAATTTATATACAAAAATTATTATACTGTTAATTAATTAAAGTTTATTGATAGCCATAAGCAAAGTTTTCTCTTAGTGTTATATCTCCTTGTTAGGCTTTTGTGAAGTAGTAGTCTTTTAAAAACAGAAAAATTAGTACATTAAAAAAAAAACCCATGAACTGATGAAATTAGTGAATTTCGCTCCAATAATCACATTTCATTGTGGTTATAAGAGGGGTATTTCTTCACACACCCAAATCTATCAAGAGGAAAGTCATTCCCTCTGCTCTGCACATGGAGAATCACAGTCAATGGGAAGCCTTTTCACAACATTTTGCATAGCAGATGGATACCACCGGAAAGGAAGTTGGAATCAGAGCTAGCCAACTGCAGGATGGGCCACTGATAGGGTATATACAGCTTCAGCAGATAAACTTCCAAGTCTGGCTGAAGCTATGCATATTAAGAAAGACAAGGGAGGTTAATAGATATGCCTTGCCCATCACAGCAAGATCCCAGTAAAAATAGATTAGTGGACTAGCCAATTAATTAGCAGTCTAACAAATAATATAAAATAATGTTGGAAGAAGAAAAATAACAAATGTTTTGAGAGTATATTAAGGATAGTCAAGAAAGCACTAATAAAGGTCCAGAGATTTGCATAAGTTGTGGCAAGACTCAAATGTTTAAATATATCCAATTATTTATAGTTTTTGCTAATTTCTTTCTAGAAGTTACAAAACTGTTGCAAGTATCGGTTTGTAAGGGCTCACAACTGACCCTTCATAGGAGAATTGCTCTTAGCTGATGAGAGTCACCTCCTTCCCTTGGGTAACACAGCCAGTGACTGATTCATGCAAGGATGCAAAAGGCCAACCCCCTTGTCTCAGGGGCCAGCCGACAATGCTCCTGTGGTTTAGGTTTCAGAACAATTCACCTTGTGCATCAGGACATGGCTGGGTTTTACCTGAGACCACATCCTTGTACTGCCCTTTCCCCTTCTCTGGCTTGCCTCCTTAGAGGCTATTCCTTAGAGGACACCCTTCCTTAGAGGCTATTCCTAAAGAGCATGCCTCAAAACAACCCTTGAATGCCTATCTCTGCCTCTGGAAAATCCAATCTAGAGATTCATAATTTAGCTAAGATATCTTTGTATACTACTTTAAATATTAAGTTTCTAAATGGCAATCTAACTCTGTGTTCTGAGCACTTAACGTGGTTCTTGGCATGTATATACCCACGTTTATTCAAGGTAAATATTATCTTACAATCAATTTTAATCTGTTAATAATGTTTATTTTATTTGTATCCTCTATTATCTTTTCCATTAAACCTCCATTATATGGCGCTTTACAAATTCACACAGGCATTAAACCCTTTGGGGAAACAAGTTGATAAATAGATAACATTTCAAACCAATTTACCAATAATAAATCTCTTTGTACTTTTATTTAACTGGAGTCTCAATCATTCTCCATATATAGTTATTTGACTACTTAAATGTTCATTTACCTAGATATTTTCATTACAAATTGATAGACTTTTAAGCATATGTATCAAGATAAAATTTTAGGCATGTAAGTTATTTTAATTTTTTTCCTATTCTGTCAGTATTTACAATGTGCATCACTCTTAATTTAGCATTCCTGTTTGTAGGGTATTTTGCAAAAAAACACTTTTCCAATGTGTATGAAAATTCATGTACAAAAATATTTATTGTAGCACTGTTTATATGATGAAAAACTCTTCAAGATACATTTTCTAGTGAAAGAATCAGGACATAGAACATTGCAACAGAAAATATGTACCACATTGTATAAAATTCAGGCTATGTAACTAAACATTTACACACCCATAGCACATATACACATCTATGTATTAAATGTATAGACAAAGGTTTGGGTAAAATTCACATCGGTTTAATAAAAATAGTTACCTTTGATGAGGAATGTGGAATTTGGAGAGTCTGGTAAAAGGAAATTTCTTGTTATTCTACATGCTTATGTATTGCTTGACTTTTTTTTTTTTTTTTTTTTTTTTTTTTTTTTTTTTTTTTTTTTACAAAGAAAGCATATTTATATAATACTTCTTTAAAAAAAACTTTAAAAACATAGATAGTTGTGGGGAAAAGAGTAAAAATTACCTTAAAGGAAAAAAGAAACTAATGATCTTTTATTGTCCCTGTCAAATGCTATCATTTTCTAAAACTTTTCTCTCCTTCTTCTTAATTCCTCTATACTTAATTAAGTATGTATCATTCTTATGGCATTTATTCAATTCAAAAATATTAAATTTATACTAGATTCAATTATGAAAATATGTTATTCCTATCTGAAGGAATTCACAATTAAGAGAAAGAAATGCATTAACAATAAAGCAATGACCAAAAGCTAAACTATGGCAAACTTGAATGCAATGTTATGGACCTGTGGGAGGCAGAATTTTAAGATGGCCCTCAAGATTCTTGGTTGGTTTGTTACTGGCTTTGGCCAATGGGAAGCACATGCAGGAGATGGGAGACTGAGAGGAAAGGTTCAGGTATTTCTTTCCCTCTTCTTTTTTGTTAAGGCACCCTGCTATTGAGCATACACTATGTGTCATTACCCATACATATTACATATTTAAACTTCATTTCATTTTCATAACATACCATTGAAGTGGCAGTTATTATTACACACATTTTAAAAATGGCATTAGGTAAATTGCTGTAGGTCATGGAGAGAAAAAATGGTGAAGTCAGAATTTTAACTCAGGTAACCTGACTCCAGAACTAATCACTGTCACATACTATAATCATCTTGGATAACCTGAATTGATGACCTTACGGAGGAAAGATAAGTTTTACTATTGAATACACTCATTAGGATCTCAAAATAAATAAATAAATAAATAAAACAGACTTTACCACTAATGTTGGGTTCTTTCCCACACTTGATTATTTTTCTGTATTTGTCATGGAAAGAGATGATATTAAGTATATTTTGAAATCTTACCCATTGTTACAATACAATATGAAACTCTTATACTAACAACTTGCAATGCGTCCATATCACTTCATGGTAACACTCAAACTAGGAATAGAAGGGAACTTCCTTAACCTGGTAAAAGGTACCTCAACCTGATAAAAAAAAAACATCATAATTAATGGTGAAAGACCACAAGTATTCCCCGTAAGATCAGAAGCAAGGCAAGGTTATCCACTCTCACCAATTTTATGCAAATTGTACTAAAGGTTCTAGCCAGGGAAATTAGGCAAGAAAAGGAAATTCAAAAAAATCTAGATTGGAGAGGAAAAAAGTAAAATTATCTCCAATTACAGATAATATAATCTTCTATACAGAAAATTCTAAGCAATGAACAAGAACACTGAGCCATTAGAGCTAATCAATAAGTTAGCAAGGTTGCAGAATACAAGATCAGTATGCAAATAACAGTGGTATTCTCTATACCACAATAAATAATCCAAAAATAAAATTAAAATAAATTCATTTATGATACCATCAAAAATATTTAAATACTTGGGAGTATATTTAACAAAAGTGCCAGATTTGTACTCTGAAAATTTCAGAACATTGTTGAAACAAATTAAGGAAGTTTAAATAAATAAAAAGACATCTCATGTTCTTAGATTGGAAAACTTAAATGGCATAAGTATTATGAATTGGAAAATTTAAATGGCATAATTATTGTGGATTGGCAAACTTAAATGGCACAAATGGCATAAGTGATATTTAAAACTTAAATATTATTTAAATGGCAATAATCTGTAAATGCAATTCTGATTAAAATCTGGCTGTCATTTTTGCAGAAATTGACAAGCTCTTCTTAAAATGTACATGGAAGGACAAATGACTCAGAATAACCAAAACAGTCCTTTAAAAGAACAAAACCACACACTGTGGCTCACACCTGTAATCCCATAACTCTGGGAGGCTGAGGCAGGAGGATCACTTGAGGTCAGGGGTTCAAGATCAGTCTGCATGATACAGCGAAACCCCACTATAGACAGAGATTCCCTTGAGGCAAATGCAAGTCAAAACTATAATAAAGATACTACTTCATACACACTAGGATTGCTATCGTCAAACAGACAGACAATATCAAATGTTGATGAGGATGGAGAAAAATTAGAACACTCATACACTGGTAGTGGGAATATAAAATATTGAAGCTGCTTTGATAAACAGTCAAGCAGTTCCTCAAGTGGTTAAGCATAAAATTACCATATGGCCCAGCAATTACTTCCACACCTCAGGACATACCCAAAATAATTGAAAATATATGTTCACATAAAAATTTATACATAATGTTTATAGCATTATGCACAATAGCCAAAAAATAGAAACAATCCAAATGCACATAACTGATGAATGGATAAACAAAATGTAGTACATTCACACAGCCATATTATTCAGCGACAAAAAGGAATGATGTGCTGATCCTTGCCACAACATGGATTAACTTTGAAAATAGTATGCCAAGCGAAAGAAGTTAAACACAAAATACTACATATTGCATGATTAAATTCATGTAAAATGTCCAGAATGGGGAAATTCATAAAGACATAAAATAGATTAATGTTTGCCAGGGGAGCTAGGGGAATTGAGAATTAAAGAGTGATTGCCATTGGGTTTAAAGTTTCTTTTCAGGGTGATATTATTCTGGAATCACATAGCGGTAATTGTTGTACAATCTGTGAATATACTTTAAAAGACACAGAATTGTGTACTTTAAGAGAACTAATTTTATGGTGAAGAATATCTTACTTAAAAATAGGTATTATGTAAATTACATGGAAATAAGATTCATTTGTAAATGGGTTATGCTGATATATAGTAGGTATTCAACAAATATTTGTTGAAAAAATGAATGCATAGTAACTCTGTTTAAGAATACAAATTATAGAAAACTACACTATATGAAGTATAATTAAGAATTTAATCATAGGTAGCCAAGATCAGAAAACTAAAAATAGAAATATTTTGAGAATGACAACTGGTAAGGGGTTTTAAACCATTTGCCCTTTAAAAAGTACCTTTTTTTTTTCTGAATAACTCAATGTGGAATTACTAAGTAATATCTAAATACAGTGTTGCCAAAAATTACTTGCTAAGGGTTATTTGAAATGGATGTTTAATGGAGTAGACCCTTAAGGTTCTATTTAAGAACTGTGGTTTTTGCAAAGGTTTTAAGTTAAAATGAAATTTTAGGAGAGATTAATCAATTCTGACTTGTTACAAAAGATTGTAATCATGCTAAGCCCTGAATTGTTCTCCAGCATATTCTGTACCTAAAATTGACAAAAACAGACTTTTTTTTCTTTCACCTTTCAGTTAGGACACGTATTTTAAGAGATGGTTATATTGATTCCAAGTTTATTTAGCTAAATATAGTGATCAATTTTGACTTCATTTGAGATGAATATGACAGAAAATGGAAGCTTGGTATAGCTGCTCTTTATTTCACTTCTAACCTCTTTAGTTTCTTTAAAAGTGATCTTATTTGAAGCATGTGTGCATGTCATATAAATATATGTATCTATATCTATGTAGATATATACTAATCTCTTTGTAGATGTGCAAATATCTATGAATTATCAAATTTACTGGTATATATTTAGGCAATTAACCGGTGAGTTAATCATACCAGTTATAAATTTCAAAGAAGAAAGATAATAAAATGTTAACTCTAAATTGCAGGTTATAACTTTAAAAAGATACATTTTTAGACTGTAATACTGCTAGATTAGTCACAGTATTGTGTTAAAATTGACAACCAACTTGACTTAAGCAATGAGTACATGTTCTAATTAAGCTTAATATTCTTGGTGGTAAAGGAGCATTTTCTTAGTATACGTTAAACAGTAGTGAGATGCACTAATGCAATTGCTCTGGAGTAAATACAATTTTGGTGTCAATGTCCTGACTTCATAAACACGTGAGAACAAATGAACACATCCAATCTAACCTGGCTTTGATAATTTACAGAGTCGTTTTTATAACTAATCCACAATATACACCTATTTGCTTGCCAGATTTTCAAGTGTCTCCAAGTTATCTTGCAGTTTGTGATAGCATTCATTCTTTCTGTTAGGATGTTACTCTCCTTAGTGACATCTTCAGATTCAGAGATCACATTCATTTGATTAATAACAGACGTCTTTTCCTAGTTATTATACTTTCCTACAAAAAGAATATAATGGTGCTACCAAAAGAGGATTGCTGCAGCCTAAATACAAACATAATTGAAAAAAACAAGTATACACCTAAAAATACATAAATATTCCTAGGGGGACACCTCCTCGAACCCACTCATTCTGTAAACCAACAAGCAGTGAGACAGGCCCAAGATCACAGATGTAATAACCAGATCCAAGCTCAAGTCCTGGCATCTACCCCTGCATATAGTCCCACAGTTGTGTCTAATGTGCATGTCATTTATATAGCAACTCATCTCTTAAATGTGATGAAGAATGTACCAAAGAGTTTCCTATCTTTTTATTGAAGGTATATGTGCTGTTTTAATTGATTTTATAGTACCAATATGGTACCATCAACATAACCCTAATGAAAGAGATATTTCTCATGATCATGGCAACTTACAAAATAAAATTTTTCTCATTTCTCCAGAAACACTTCTAGAGTCTGGCAATAAGCAGCCTTTTGTATAGTTGCCATCTCAATGTGTCCACAGCTTTGATCTCTGCTTTTCTTACTTAACATCGTAGCACATATTCTCTGTTACTATGCAGATAAAATTATATATACATTTTATATTTTTTATCTTTAAAAGATGCCTAATATTTTAGTATGCTGATGTGCCAAGAGTAATTTAGCTATTCCTATAAGTGGACATTTAAGTTGCTTATATTTTTCAATTTTTTTAAAAATAGTGTTGCAATGAATATATTTCTGAGTTTTTCTCTATAAATGTTATATTATTACCTTAAATTTGATATGCAGATATGGATTAACCTGATGACCTGTGTATAGTTTAAATTATTCTTTATTCTTATATTGCTTCCCAAAAGGGTTCTTCCCGTTAAAATAGTTCCAATAATACATAAGGATATTTTTCATCCGATCTTCACCTACAGCATGTATTATTACTAAAACATTTTTTAAATAGTCCAAATACTGTATTTTATATTAATTTATTTATATGTTCATGTTTGCTAAATTAGGTTATTTTTTCTGTATGTTTTTTATGTGGTTATGGCTGTTATCTCTTAAGTATCAATCGTCTTCTTTCTTGATTCATTAATGTGAATATATTTATGTTAATCTTACATTTAATTTTTTTAAAAAAATTTCACTAATTATTAACTCATTTGAAGAATTGCTAAATGACCAGTACATATAACTGGCCCTGTGCTAAGCCCTGAGTCTTCACAGTCTTTACCCTCAAAGAGAAATAGAGATTATGACACACAGATTGTGATTAAGAGGCAAGGCAAGAAAAAAAACTCCTGCATAGGGAGCTTTATTCGAGGTAGTAAATGAACTAGATGTACTCCGCCTGGAGGAACAGTTGGATCCAACAAATAGTAAGGTCCTGACAGGTAGGAAAGGATGGGGTTATGCAAAGAAGCTTCTTGACTGCTTTTCAATTTCATGTTTGACAAGTGGAATCATATACGTTCCAGGGAGGAAAGTCTCAACCCTGCAGTTTGTTTGTTTGGTTGGTTGGTTGCTTGCTTTTTTTTTTGGATACGAAGTCTTGCTCTGTCGCCCAGGCTGGAGTGCAGTGGTGTGATCTCACTCACTGCAAGCTCCGCCTGCCAGGTTCACACCGTTCTCCTGCCTCAGCCTTCCAAGTAGCGGGGACTACAGGTGCCCGCCACCACGCCCAGCTACTTTTTTGTATTTTTAGTAGAGACGGGTTTCACTATGTTGGCTAGGCTGGTCTCAAACTCCTGACCTCAAGTGATCCACCCACCTTGGCCTCCCAAAGTGCTGGGATTACAGGTGTGAGCCACCGCACCTGGTCAGCTCTGCAGCTTTTTACTATTTCTAGGGGTCCTGTACCCTAACACATACTAAGATCCCTTGTGCATCGGAGGAGGTCTGGAGTTTGTGTACATACTCGACTGGGGCAGGTGGAAAGGCCTCAGGCTTGGATAAAGTGGACCACCCTCATGGATTCCCAAACCAATTCAGTGAAATTTTCTGGGGATAGTATGAAAATCTTAAAAGCGATCAGTATACTGCATCCTTTTTTCTTTTTCTCACTTCTGCAAAGAAGACTATTCACAGGCATATCCTGTCTCCCATGACACTAACCATGTAAGAATATGGCCATACATTGTTATGTTAAAAATGCAATGGATGCGGAAGTGTTTTGAACAGTGAGATGCATCACACACACTAGTTTTTACTTCTGCCTTTTGTGTTACTTCTGTGCTAGAGGTAATGAATTGTGCTTAGCCACCTACACGTTCTCTTTTTACATAAGCTAGACAATACAACCAGATGAGCAGCAGCTTACACTGTAGCTGTGGAAATTGAAATCAAATTATCCTCCTTTATATGGCAATTAGAAAAGCTAACTTCATAGAGGAGCTAACTTTACATGGCATTATATCTGTTTTCATTCATTTTTTAAAAAACAAAGTAAAATAACTTTACTGGAAATGTGTTTACAACATGAAGTGTTTGGAAGATTTTACTCATATCCTTTAGGGTGGTCAAGTATCGTATGAGGGAAAAGAGTGGTTACATCTTGAGGGGCATGATCTAAATTAAAATTTCATTTTCTAAATTTGAATAATGAGAAAAATTCTTGTAAATTGAAATGGAACAGAGAAGGCTGAACTATTAATCATCAACACCAAAAGAAAAAAAAAATAAACAAATGCAGTAATTACTGTATTGGGTTAATTTTAAGAAATATAGAAAATAGTATATAATTTTAGAATCCATAAAAGTGTATGTGTTTCCAAATTGGAAATGCATATGAGTAGTGCAATAACAATAACGAATTATACTGCTCAACTTTATCGCGTTGTGGCTCTTTCTATTCATTTTTTTTTAAATTTTTTAAAATTATACTTTAAGTTCTATGGTACATGTGCACAATGTGCAGGTTTGTTACATATGTATACATGTGCCATGTTGGTGTGCGCTGCCCATCAACTCATCAGCACCCATCAACTTGTCATTTACATCAGGTACAACTGAGATGAGTATTCTTATGGGCAGATGGGTAAAATATTTTCAATATTAATTAGACTTCTGGTAAGTTTTCTTAGGCAAAACTTACATGTAGAAATATAAATTTAAAAGTACACTTTAGACATAAAGGTATTTAGAGAACAGCATGCATAATTGTACTCAAATATTATTTTTGAAAACTGTGGGCCAGGTGCAGTGGCTTGTGCCTATAATCCTGACACTTTGGGAGGCCAAAACAGAAGAATAGCTTGAGCCAGGAGTTGAAGAACAGCCTGGGTAATATAATGAGCTCCCATCTCTACCAAAAACAACAAAAAAAATAAAATTAGTTGGGCGTGGTAGTGTGCGCCTGTAGTCCTAGCTACTCAGGAGGCTGAGGTGGGAGAATTGCTTGAGCCTGGGAAGTGGAGGCTGCATTGAGCCATGATCACGTCACCGCATTCCAGTTTGGGTGACAGAACAAGACTTTGTTTCCAGAGAAAAAAGAAAGAGAAAGAAAGAAGAAAGAAAGAAAAAGAAAGGAAGAAAGGAAGGAAGGAAGGAAGGAAGGAAGGAAGGAAGGAAGGAGAAAGAAAAAGAGAAAGAGAAAGAAAGAGAATGAGAGGGAGGGAGAGAGGGAGGAAAGGAAGGAAGAAAGGAAGGAAGGGAGGAAAGAAAGAAAGAAAAACTGTGCAATATAGACTGTGATTAGGAATCAAGACAAGAAAAATTATCACTACTGCATAGGTAGTCCTACTGCAGACAAATGAGCTAGATTTATACTAGCTGTATGTCACTCCACGTATCTAGTCACAAAACACCTACTTCTATAAATTTCTTCATTTCACAAAAGAAACATTCCTCCTTATTACTTCCTCCAAATGAAAATTCAAGTGATGGAAATAACCTGAAAGCTTTAACTGCAGACTTCCTTTTAGCTCTAAGATTATGTGGACTGTAACTGGCAAGTGTGTTGTGAGGATGTAATGAATACCAGGAGCAGAAATCATCAGTTCCATCATTCTCAGCGTTATTTAAACAGTGGTTTATACAGTGACATGGGCAGCAAGAAATCTGTTCTCCTCCTCCAGCTGGAATAGTCACGCTGAGCTGATCTATTTAATGATTACTGGCTAAATATTTACAACAAGTTGCTTTTGTTTTAAAGCTCAGAGTCAAGATATTTAGAAACTATGAAGAGTTTATTTCCAGAGGTCACAAATTAACATTCTTGGCTTTAGGAAAACGTAACCATACATGGTATAACATTTTTATTCGTGGTAGTAATATATCAGAGGACAAGTCCTGATTGGGTGTAAAATATTGAGCTCTTCTCTGCCAAAGCTTACCAAATAGTTAGAAATCATTTTCATTGTTAATTTGTTTAATGCTTAAACTGCTGTTTGTTCTCTTTAATACATACTGAAGATTATAAAACTTGAACTAATTAATCGACAATCATGTTAAAGCAGCATTATCGGATTGCTGTCTAATCAGATTTCATGAAAACGTGATTTTGTTCTTTTCAATCCTATAGAAAAAAAGGTAAAACTATACATAATGATTTCATTTTTTGTAATGTGCTTTTACAGGAAGAAGCACTTATTGAAGAGATTCCCAAGAATGAAGTGATTGAGTTTTTCACAATAACTTACCACACGTAAGCTAGAGAGCAATATATGTTTCAGCACAGTTACCAGACACTTCAGAGACTGGGCCTCACCGTCCCTCCAGCCCCCAATTTTTTGTCTCCTCACTTCCTTTCCTGTGCTTTAACAGCATCTTCTCTCCTGGTCTGCAACATGCAATTCCCCCTTTCACTTCAAGGAGCCTGTAGGTCCTATTCTCTCTCTCTCTCTCTCTCTTAATAACTTCTCCCTTCACAGATTACCCCCCAAGAAGGATGCAAGCCACTCTCCCAAGTTTGTGGTCTATGTGTATGTGCAAGTGTGTGAAATAAAACATATATAGAGAAGTACACACAACAAAAAGGTATACTTTAATGATTCAGTTTCACTCCTAATAGTACTGATGAATGCAAATTCTTTATTTTAATGTACTCCAATTTGTAATCTTTAATATTTTTGTGTGTTCTACTTCATAAATTTTTCTCTACCCAATGCTGTAGACTGAATGCTTATGCCCCCTTGTCTCCAAATTCATATGTTAAAACTTAGTTCTAAATGTGATGGTTTGGATGTTTGTTTCTTACAAATCTCATTTTGAAATGTGATTCCCCAATGCTGAAGATGGGGCCTCATGGGAGGTGTTTGGGTCATGGGAGTGGAGCCCTCATGAATGGCTTGGTGCCCTCCCTGTGGTAATGAGTTCTCACTCTATTAGTTCATGCAAGAGCGGGTTGTTTAAAGAGTCTGGGACCTCTCTTGCTCCCCTTCTTACATGTGACACACTTGCTCCTCCTTCACCTTCTGCCATGATTGTTGGCTTCCTGAGGCCTTCACCAGAAGCAGATGCTGGCACCATATTTCTTGTACATCTGTAAAACCATGTACCAAAATAGACCCCTTTTCTTTATAATTTACTCAGAATCAGGTCTTCCTTTATAGCAATGCAAAACAGACGAATGCAGATGGTATTAGGAGATAAGGTTATGGCAGATAATTAGGTCATGAGGGAAGAGCTAAGAGCTCTCATGAATGGGATTAATGCCCTTATCAAAGAGGACTTAGAGAGCTCCTTTGCCTTTTCTGTCATGAAAGAACAGAGTGAGAAGGAACCAAAAAGTGGGCCCTCAAAAGACAGTAAATCAGCCAGTGACTTAATCTTGGATTTCCCAGCATCTAAGCCTGTGAGAAATAAATACAGCATCTGTTGTTTATAGGTCATTCAGTCTACAGTAGTTTGTTATAGCAGCCCAAAGACACCAAAGCGATGAAGATATTCTTTTACGTTGCTTTCTAAAATATTGTTTTGCCTTTTGCCAACAGCTTTCCCTTTCAGAATTCAGAATTATTTTTTGTATTTGTAATTTTATTGTTGCTATGAGATAGAAGTCAACATCTTAGGCAGAGAGAACAGCTAGCACTAAGACAGCTGTCAGGATCCTGAGTCTAAGCAGGAAGAGGAAGAAGAGGAGGCTGGAGCCAGTGAATGAGGCAAGAGAGAGAGGAAATGAGGTGTAGAGGCAGCCATTGCCATGTACTGAAGAACATCTTTGACCTTGGTAACCTTTTTAAATTTTGTTCTAAATATATGGGAAGCTATTTAAGAATTAGGAACAGGGGTGTGATATGATAAAGAATCACTGATTATTGTGAGAATAATTAACAGAGATGCACAAGTAGATGCAGGTGAACCAGTTAGGAGGATTCTGCACTTTGGCAGGTGAGAGATCATGGAGGCTTGGACTGGGATCCCAACAGTGGAGGTGGTGAACCGTGAACAGACTTGAGGTTTGTTTTGAAAGTAATGTTAACAAGGTTTTCTGATAGATCAGATATAGGCTTGAGAGAGAGAAAGTCATCAAATACGATTCCAAGATGATGATATTTACTGAGATAAGAAAAGCATCAGTTAACATTTTGTTGGCTCAGCGAAACTCTGATCCAGGTTGTGAATGTTTCCAGAAGTAGTCTATATCACCAATTTTGGACTTGATGATAAAAAATTACCTTGTATTTGATAATGCCTTCCTAGTTAATGTATAAGTTTATCAGTTACTATATCTTAAAGTTATTATACAAAATAACTTTTAGATATTTGTCAAGCATTCTCATAGGCACTATTCATTCAATCATCCCCTTGAAAGGTTCGCAGAGCCATTAGCCCCTCTTACTTTCAGCAGAGGAAGAGTAAATACAATATTTAATAGGTAGCGAAGTTGAATCTTCAACTGTCTAGGACTCTAGAATTCCTTGCTTCTTTTATATATCTTATGTAACCTTAGTAACTGCACTATCAATGGCTAAGTACAAAACCACTAATAAGATGTTTGCTAATTGGTTGATTGAATGGTACACACCTGTTATATCTGGGTAAAAAAGATTCTTAGTGAACTATCTACTGATTACACCAGGAAGCCAAAACCGAATTCTATTTCTTCTACTTGATGGTGTTATCTATTTTTAATTAAGTTTATCTAGAAATATTTAACTTTTAGGCCTAAACATATTTTCTAATTAAAGTATATGAACATACCCTGGAGTTATCTCCCTGCTAATTTTTCCCAATCTGTTTATTTGAAGTCTCCTTAGCGAGGAAGTATGAACTGAAGCATGAATGATAAAGAACGAAATGTTGTTTCTACCTGAACTTAAAAATTCAACAGAAAGAACTCATCAGCAGCAATTAGTGTCAAAACCCAGATGGTCAGAAGAGACAGACCGTCACCTGATTTTATTAATTTATTAAGGAAACGTTTAACGTTGAGATGGGTCTTCAGAAATGTACTCCAAATATGTTATTTTTCCAATAGGCTAATTTAATTAATTCCAACTGGGTTAATTTGAACACATTATCATTGTTTATCTAAAGAGAAAGAACAGGTACAATAAGTTCTAATATAGTGGAGTGAACAGAAGACTGAACCCTTTAAATAATTAACGTGAATTCAAGTAACAATAGTTTAAAATCTGAATGTGTTAAATTGTCCCCTTAGAGTAAAAGTAAAAATAAACTTGTGATACCTGGCATTTGTATAGTGCTTTATAAATTCCACAAAGTGCTTGTACATATTCTGATTTGATATTTACTATCACCCTTAATTATATCTATAGTTTACATTCAATTTAATGACTGTGCCGGGCATCATGCTCAATGTTTTACATACATTATCTTATTACATTTTGTTTGAATAACTTACAAAATAGGTTAGTCAAGTAAGGTTTTTGGTGATCAGACAAATATATACTGTCTAACTTAAAAATACGCCAATTTTAAAGACTGGAACTAAGGCAAATTGAAACACTTTCTTTAAAAGCATCTAGTTCCAATGCTTCTTCAGACTTTATCATATCACATTCTGTCCAAGGTTCACATTTTTATGACAGTCTGTCTGGCCTGACTTGGAGTTTGTACCTATTCTCTTGCCCAGATGTTTCAATCTGATTAAGACTAATTTTTGAGCTTGGAAGGTGGAAATAAAAGAAGATTGCTTTACCTGTAACCACTTTGGCATTGACATAGAAACTAAAGCATACCACATAACATTGAAAGGGAAAAAAATACATGAAAAGTTAATGCTACCTCCCAGATTTCCAGACTCAGTAGAGAGAAAAGAGGAGAAATCTCAGGCTATATACACAGGGCAAAGGAGAGGTCGGGTGGCTCCTGCAGCTTTTAAGTCTCTAAGAAGCTACATCAGTCTCGATAGTCACCAAGAAACAGACCTTCTGACAGCAAGTCCAGCAAATTTAATAGTAGTGGGTGCATCTTTGTACATATATATATGCAAATATTCCAAAATCTGAGAAATCTGAATTCTGAAATCTGAAACACTTCTGGTCCCAAGCTTTTCAGACAAGAAATAGTCAACCTGTATCTACCAGACATGGCATTTTGCCTTTTTATCCAGAACCCTCCAAACCCTAAGGTTTGGTGGACTACTTCCTAGGGTGACTGCCTCCTACCAATTCTGCATTTTCCTGAATATTTAGAGATAAGTAGCAGTTGCTCAGATGATAGCTAATAAGAGTGATTGCTGCCAGTCACGGTGGCTCACACCTGTAATCTCAGAACTTTGGGAGGCTGAGGTGGGTGGATTGCCTGAGTCTAGGAGTTTGAGACCAGCCTGGGCAACATGGCGAAACACTGTTGCTACTAAAAATACAAAAAATTAGTTGGATGTGGTGGTGTGCACCTGTAGTCCCAGCTCTTCGGGAGGTTGAGGTGAGAGAATCACCTGAGCCCGGGAAGTCTAGGCTACAGTGTGCTGAGATTGTGCCACTGTACTCCAGCCTGGGCAACTGAAGTGAGCCCCTGTCTCAAAAAAAAAAAAAAAAAGGTTAATGAATTATGATTTTCTGTTGGCTGAACCTTTCCTCCCTAAGAAATATCTCTCTCAACTCATTAACTGACTAGACTGGGGTCTGGCCTTCAGATTTCCCTAATATTCACTCCAGACAAAATAGCTGATACCAAACCTCACAGGCTAAGATAACTGGAAACCCAATAACTACAGCTACTTTGAATAAAAATTAAAAACTGAAATACATATACCATCTAAGGCAAATGCTATTATTATTAGCTAATCACACACTATTTACACATAACTTCACATGTAAATTCAAACCACTGCATTAAAAAGCTCAAGTTAAAGCTTACACCAATGTGAGAGCTCTTACTAAAAAATGTGAATGCTGGTCAGGCAGAAAGAATGGACTTGTGAAGAACGAAATGATGAAAATAAAGTGCCTACATGCCTAGCATAAAGTAGGCAGTTATTAGTTAGAATTTCTGTCTTACTTTTAGCAATCATACATTTTGTAAATAAAAAGCCAGATTTGTGTCTTTTTTTAAAATTGGTACAGCTTCAGGCACTGTATGAGTTTTCTGAGGCTGCTGTAACAAATGCCACAAACATAGTGGCTTGAAATAGCAGAAATTTATTATCTCACAGTTCTGGAGGCCAGCATCTGAAATCAGTATTGTTGGTCTGAAATCAAAATGTGGCAGGGCTGCGCTCCTCAGGAAGCTCCAGGGGAGAGAATCTGTGTCTTGCCTCTTCCAGTTTCTGGTAGCTGCTGACATTTTTGGTCTTGTGGCTACATCACTCCAGTCTTCATGGAATCTCCCTCAGCTTTGTCTTCACACTCCCATGTTTGTTTCAAATATCCCTCTGTTTGTCTTTTGTAAGGACACTTGTGATGACATTGGGGCAAGAAAATCCAGAGAAATCTCCCATCTCAGGATTCTTAACTTGATAACCATCGACAAAGACCTTTTATTTGGTCATAGAAGGTAAAGTTCATGGGTATTAGGAATTAAGATATGGGATGCCCTTTTTAGCCTACACCACAAACACTTATGCTAACACATAGTAAGGTGTTAACAACTATTTGTTGAATGAAATCTCTTTCCAAAGCCTCTTTCTTCTAGCTCTTATGATCTGTATTATTGATAGCACTTTGTCATATACTCATAGATATGTCACTTGTCATATACTCATAGATATGTTATTTTTACATCTTTTCACTCCTTCCAGTGATCAGCTAACAAAAGTGCTTTTAAGCAACATGATTTTGAAGAAGACATCATAGACATGTTAGACTAGAAGCAGATGCCAGTCTTAATATTTTGAGCCATGATGGAAAGTAGCAAGCAACAAGGGGATGGTTCATTTAAAAATCTAACACTTTCCAAGTATACTCATGTTGCTAGACATTTTTCCAATGAGGGACTAGGAAAAACACTGAGGACTTCTTTAACTTGGAAGTAAGTTCACCATCAGAAATTTAAGATATAAGATTGACATAGTGTGACTGAGTACCCTCATTTTTCTAAGAAAAGGAGAATGACTTATTTTTTTCTCTTCCTTTCTCTTCTCTGTTTTCCTTTGTTCCCCACTTCCTACAGAGCCCTTTAGAAGTGCAAATATAGCCTTTTACCTCCCCTTCACCAGACACTCCTTACAGGGCAAGTTCATCTAACTATGTGCTTAGAAGCTCCAGAGTGAAACTCACCTATCAGGAGACTGTCTCAAGAGAAAACAGTCAATTTACAACCCAAAGTATCCCTGCTATGAAATCCTCTCCTATCTGGTGAGTTTTGGCCACCTTTACAACCTAGTTCTGCCCATGAAGATGCCAACTCAACCACCTGGTAGATAAGGCACCAAAGAGAGTATGTGGACCCCTGACTACTCACTTCCTCCCCTGCATGCCATTTATGCCAACATGCCAGGCCCCCTTTTAAAAGAATATGCTTTCTACTCCAAAAGGGAAGTGGTATCCTTAGGCAGGAAGCCTATACTTCTTCCCCTAAGCTTGTTTTGGAATAAAAAGCCACCACTTTCTTTATACCAGGACTTGATCTTGTTAGTTGGACTCTACAAGTGGCAAGCGGCTGAACCTGTGTTTTGGTTACAATATCATGGATGACACAAGAATGGTTTTCATAGTTGAAGAAATAATGTGGTTATCAAAGGGATGATATGGTTAGCAAGAGTATCCTCACATGAAACATTAGCATAAATGACTTGGTCTTGGAGAGAGGGTGTGTTCTGACTCATGGATCGATATAGTCTCAATGATGGAGCTGTGGGTGAAAACGTGTTCAGTTTCCATACTCTTCAAAAAGGCTGACGTAGTTGGGGAACAGTTTATAGTCATCTCCCAAAACTAAAGACAATTATCGTTTGCCTTTGTCTTCCCATGTAGAACTGTTCACAAAGGGATAATGAAACTTTGTTGGAGATTTTAGTAGTCAGGGAAATGTTATAGCCATAGCTCTCACCGTAAGCAAATAAATTAAAAGTCTACTTGTTTATTCATCCTCCTATTTTGAGCATTCTGAATCCATTCATTAAATCTAAAATATACTTACTAAGCATCTCCCATGTGTCTTGTACATAGTGAGGTGCTGGGTATATAATGGAGAGCTTGATAGGCTTAGCCCCTTTTTGCAGTCCTTTATACTAACAAAATCACATCCTGTAAAACTTCCAACCCATTACAAAAAACAAATGAATAAGCTGATGGATTAGCAAAAATATACCAGCAATAACAACATCAACAAAAGTATCTCCATCAAGTTCTTTACAGTGTAACAAGTAAGGTAACACTAAACTTGGTATCAACATTTATTCATTTATTTGTTCACTGACAAGCATATAATGATACAAAAATGATTCACAAGAAGACCATAGAATATATTTGCTTAATTAAGCTCTGAGAATATTGAAATAAATAAAAATATTGAATCAACTAAATAATATCTTGGTTATCAAAAATAACATATGATAAACAGGTAAATGATATAATTAAGTAATATGGATAAATAAAACATATCTTCAAATTTATTACTGAAAAGAAATGAAAAGAGGACTTAGTATAAAAATGTATGTTCAAAAAGAAGAAAAGTTCCAGAGTTTAAAGGCTTTGGCATATATAGTATTTTCAAATGACAGAGTCTAATCAATAAAATTACAGAAGTTCCTTTATCAAAAAATGTTAAAAGGAGCTTCAAAGTAATTAATTTCCACATGAGAATATATAGTGTAAGCCAAGATGCAGAAACTTTAACTGTAATTAAGAGCAATTAGATTATTATCTGAAGGAGAGCAAGTGAAAAGTTACTTCTGGAGAACTGGTATGACTCACGTGACTAATTGATTATGTAACATACATGACTCATTTTTCTTTCCTGCTACTAAGAGTGGAATAGACAGGCATTGACAGTGTCCCCACTAAATGAAACATTCTTCAACATCTTTATGTCCAACTCACCCTAGACCTCTAGGTTTAATTGTAAACTGTTTCATTTAGCCTGTTGGAATCATAGCCACCTCACACTCCCAAACACAAAAGTCCCTAAAATCACCACAGGAAGCCAAGCAGCTATCCTTGGTCCAAATGGTTTACTATTGTATGTAAATTTATTGTCAATTGTTCTACTTGCTTGGGCATTTTATTTCACTTAGTAACCTGATTTCTTCCCCCATTACTCTGTTGCAGATGAGACAGAGTCAGAACTGCTAAAGGCACAGAAGTGACAGCTGGGAGTGAGGAAGGAGTCTAAGGAAACACCAAACAAAATCACAGTTGTCCATGGCACACCGGCCCCTGTATTTCAGAAATCTCCTAGGGCAATGTTGGATTGCAGCATTCTGCTTGAAGTATAAGGAGCAGCCTGAGTCATCCAGAAAATGTCAACCAATGTTCAAATACTCCTTGTTCACGAAGACCTGGGAGTGGGTAATAAACTAATTTAAACTAGAAAGCTTTGTCATTTGGCTTCACTCTAAACAATTTGCTTGGCTGAACCTTCATTTCTTATAAAGCACGTATGAGCTTTCACCAAAAGATACCTCACTGAGGGCTCTGAGATAAAGTTTACATCTCTAGGAAGCTAAAATAGCATTTCCTGAAATCTAAAGTGCCTGAGACCCAAGGATGATATTCATTATATGAAATAATTTTTAAAATGAGTTTATTACTCCCATGTACTTAATAATGATAATAGAAATAATAGCAGATAATGCTCACTGTATGTCAAACACCCTGTTAAAACCTTGTAGAGATTATCAGATTTACTCTCTCTACAACCCTTAGAAGGAGACATTATTATAATTTCTGAAGTACAAAGGAGGAAACTGATGCTTTCACTGGCTCAACCCAGGTCTCACTGCAGACAAGGGGCAGAGCTGAATTTGAATTCTAGCAATTTGACTCAAGAAACAGAAGAAATATTTGATTCAAGTAGTTTTCTTTGTCATTGTACCGGGTATGTACATTTCTTTACCAAAAATATTAATGTGCTCTCTTAAAACTAAATCCATTCAGAAAACATATTTCTGTTACTTCAAAACGGAGTCAAATTTCTTGATGTAAAAAAAATACCTAGGGAATCAAAGAAGGTATGCAAGAGAAATTCATTCAGAATGTTAAGGTACACTTTCAGTTAATAAAAATCAATGAAAACATGGTTTCATCAATTTCATGAATAGAGTCACCAAACCCATTCAATTCTATGTAGCTTATTAAATTGCTTCATTCAATAAAACCTGTAACAAACAAACTTGCTAATTGATGGAACAAATAGCTATTTAGAAAATATGTGAATGATAGAAAAATAAAGACTTTCAGATTTATTACTTTTGAATATAATACACATGCATAGTTATCAACATGCATAGTTACTATACTCTTTTTAACAAGATGTTTTGAAGTACAGATTCTGTTTTGAAGTTCTGCTTCCAAAAAAATTTAACGGTTTTTTTTAATAGATATCGATTTGTTTACAAAATAGCATAAGACTCGAATAAATTTAACCTCTTAGATGCCCTGCCATACAATTTCTTCTGCTCCTTTGCTTAGCAAATTCTTATACAAAGAAATTGCAAACACATTTTCAATCCAGATTAAATTATCACATATTCCTAATTAGTGGAACTTGAAATTTTATGTGAGTTCTAATTCATAAAATATTTTGACATCTTTGTGTAATTGTGCAATTACGCTTTGAATATCAAAGATAGAGGAAGATGGGTCACAGAAAGGATCCAGAATTATCTGGGAAGTCTGTGTTTATTTGAATGCTAAGGAAAATTTAAATGAATGTAATAGCTGCAAATTGCACTGATGATTCAGGCTCCTGTTTAGTTCGGTATTTTCAGGAAAACACAGTTACCTTAGCAACTAGTATATCACATGGGACATGCTGTAGCATGCAGAATGTCTCAAAGTCAAAAGCTTTTCCCTCTGGAAGATATCATACTAAGAAATAGGAAAATAAAGTAACCAAATCTTCCATTTAATGAATTATGTTATTTATCTCCTTGACAGGTAGAAAATAATTTATACTTAAATCAGTTTTTTATGCTATCCAAAATGATAATATTTATATTACATGGATAAAGAAAAAAACAAACTACACGCCCTAAGTGCACAAAGTAAGTCTTCAGTTGAACTATCTGAATAGTACATTGACTGACTTGTAAACCACTGCAACTGAACGATCTCTTTCTTTGGAGAGGGGTATTATAAATAAGATCCTAAAAATGTTAAATAGTAAGCTATTATCACTAAACATTAAGAAACGTAAGTTTTGTTTCCTGATGGCAGTAACTCTAAAGTTATAAAATAATCGTGTGAGAATTTAAAACTATACTTTCACGAGTCTAAAACAGCCTAGTTGAGTCAAATATGAAATCAAACTGATTGCCATCAGCACTGTTACAGAGACTTAACTCATATTAATGCAAAGAAAAGTAAGTGGCTTTTTTTTTTTTTAAATTCTCAAACGTGTACATTGTTGGAGAAACAAATATTTACTGCATGTCTCCCTAGTGCAAGAATTTTCCAGAAACAAGAAAGAAAAGGTGACTGCCTTTGCAGTTCATGCTGTAGCTGAAAGAGACATACAAAATGAACGAAAGAAAGAAAGAGAGAGAGAGAGAGAGGGAGGGAGGGAGGGAGGGAGGAAGGAAGGAAGGAAGGAAGGAAGGAAGGAAGGAAGGAAAGAAAGAAAGGGAAAGAAAGAAAAAGGGAGGAAGGAAAGAAAGGAAGAAAAGAACAGAAAGAGAACGAAAGAAACAAGATAAATAACATTGTGGGGACTGCCATGAAGAATATGGAACAGAACTCATCTTCATCTACTTCTCTTCCCTTCCCTTCTGGACATTTCAGCCCTAAAACTATTCTATGGAGCAGAGTAATGTAAGGGGAGAAGGAGTTTGATCACTTAGTGTAGATTATCAGAGCCAGAACAGGGTGAGAACACCTGCAGTAGAGAGGGATAGTGGAGATTGGAGACTGGTTACATATAGGATAATTAATCATATAAGAAAATACACTAGAAACCATAGAAGCCAGATTTCTCACCTCGGGAAAACAGAGTTACAATTAGTAGAAAATGAGACAACTAGAATGAATCATGTACAACTGGATTGGAATGAAAACATGGCTTTCAATGTATTTCCAGATAAGTATAGAAATAAATATGTAAATAGAAATATACTTTAGTAATATATAACAAATATATCTAATATCTAATATAATTTTATACATAATATATAATTACATATTATGTGATTATATGATATATAATTATATATTTTATATATATTCCTTGACTCTTTCCACTGGGAAGTTTCGAGCACCAATACCACAATAGCAGTAAGCACACTTGAAGCCCAGATTTTGGATTCTAAATACAATTTTCTGCCAAAAGACAACAGGCTCTTTGAAAAGATGGCTAATTCCAGGGCCTGGGAAGGGAAAGTACATGATGAGTCTGGAGCATCTTATTGCACCAGAACTCAAAGAGAGACTCAAATGATAACGAGAATATCTCATAAGGGAAAATAAGTCAGCTTGAAGAGGCTCCTACTAGTCAAATCTGGGACAATTGAAGCATCAAAATAAATACCAATAGTAATGGGTGAAAACATGTTGAATAAAATAGAGAATGATTCATTGATACAGATATAAATTAATAAATGAAAAAACTGGAAATTCAACAAGGAAAATGATATTTATACTTTCAAAATACCTCTCCGCAAAATTTTTACAAAGTACAAGGGGAAATGAATGACTTTATAGTGAAGAAGCCTGGGAGATACCACCTTCATCAAGTGATCAAAGTGAACATCACTTGTAAACAGCAGAATCCAACCCATCTGCCACCTGAGAGGATGCAATGAGAGGAACATGGTGTCATTTCTGTGATATTTCTGTCAATTATGCATAATTCAACCTAATCATAGGGAAATATCATGCAAACCCAAACTGAGGGCACTTTTTACAAAGTAACTGGCCTATAATCTTAAAGAATATAGTCATGAAAGTCAGGGAAAGAGAAACTTTTCAGATCAAAAAGACTACAGAAAACTAAATACAATGCATGGCTTTGAACTGGATCTATTTGTTATAGAAGATATTATCGGGACAATGTGAATAGAGCCAAACAATTAAATGGTAGTGATGTATTAATTTTAATTTTCTGAGGTTGTTACTTATATTGTGACTATTTAGAAGACTATCTATGTTTGTGGAAAATACGCATGAAAATCACAGGGAAAGATTGGGTCATGATGTCAGAATCTTACTCTCAAGTAGTTCAAGGATAAATTCCCTTCTACAGTATTATCTCTTCTGCAATTTTTAATTGTTTTGAAATAAAGTATTTGTAGAAATTTAATATGATAGATTAATACAGTACTGCACATGGGCAACTCTCCTATTTGTGTTGTCCAGAAAATATTCTCTGAAGAGCTGACATTTCAAGCTGAGAGCTGAAAAACTATGTCATTCAAAAAACTGGATGAAGAGGGTTCCAGGCAGAAGGACCAGCTGGTGCAGAGGCCCTAGACATGAAGGAGTTTAATGAATTCCAAGACTAGAAAAATAAAAGTGTCCAATGTAGCTGGAGGCCTGGGAGGAGTGAAGAAAAATGCATAGACAGGCTCTCAGGAAGGGCCACACTGGTGATGATAAAAAGTTTAGAACTTTATTGAGGTGCTAAGGAAAACCAGTGAAAGATATTACCAAGGCAGTAATATGAACTCATTTGTATTTTTAAAAACCACTTGGCAGAGAAAGGGGACAAGAATGAATATAAAAGAGATAAATTTAAAGGCTATTTGCAGTAGGAGTAAAAGATGGAGAAAAATGTCAGATATATTTTGTAAGTAGAAGTGATAGGATTTTCAGATGAATTGAATGAGGATGTTGAAGAAGAGAAAAACAAAGGGTAATGAGAGCAGCTGTTCCTTATTTAGAGTTTGCTGTGTGCCAGGCTGCCTCTAATCACTTCACACACATTTATTAACTCATTTAACCCTCATAACAATCCTATGGGACAAGTACTATTGTTAGCCCCATTTAAGCTTACTAAGGCATGAAAATGTTAAGTGACAAGACTAAAGTCACACAGTAGGTGGCAGAGC
This sequence comes from Mandrillus leucophaeus, assembly GCF_000951045.1. NCBI lineage: Eukaryota > Metazoa > Chordata > Mammalia > Primates > Cercopithecidae > Mandrillus > Mandrillus leucophaeus. The sequence continues at coordinate 477,799 of NW_012101255.1, forward strand.
TGTGATTTGAATCCATAAACTGCATACTTAACCACACAGTACATATCTTTTTCTTTCTAAATCAACTTTTTGAGATATAATTTACATATAATGCAACACTTGTAAGTGTACAGTTCAATGAGTTTTAACAAATGTATGAAACTGTGTAACTACCACCACAATCAAGACACAGAAAATATACATCGCCTAAGAGTTTCTCCTGTAAACTTTTAGACTTAATTCTCCCCACCTTGTCCCTGATCCCTTCAGCTCCAAACACTAGCCGGTTCTGGATTTATTGATTTATTTAGAGACGGAGTCTCGCCCGGGCTGGAGTGCAATGGTCCGATCTCCGCTCACTGCAACTTCCGCCTCCCGGTTCAAGCAGTTCTCCTGCCTCAGCCTCCCGAGTAGCTGAGATTACAGGCACCTGCTGCCACACGCGGCTAATTTTTGTATTTTTAGCAGAGACAGGGTTTTGCCATGCTAGGCTGGTCTTGAACTCCTGACCTCGTGATTTGCCTGCCTCAGTCTCTCAAAGTGCTGGGATTACAGGCGTTGAGCCACCATGCCCAGCCTAGTATTTCATGTAAATGGAATTATACAAGTATATACTTTTTGTGTCCGGTGTCTTTCCCTTAGCTTTAATTAATTAATTAATTAATTAATTAATTTATTTATTTATAAGACAGAGTCTCTTTCTGTTGCCCAGGCCAGAGTGCAGTGGGGCAGTCTCGGCTCACTGCAACCTCCGCCTCCCGTATTCAAGCGATTCTTCTGCCTCAGCCTCCTGAGTAGCTGGGACTATAGGCCTGCACCACCATTCCTGGCTAATTTTTTTGTATTTGTAGGGGTTTCACCATATTGACCAGCCTGGTCTCGAACTCCTGAGCTCCTGATCCACCTGGCCTTGGCCTCCCAAACTGCTGGGATTATAGGCATGAGCCACCGCGCCTGGCAGCTTAAATATTTTTCAGCCTCCACCATGTCGTTACATGGATCCAGAGCTTGTCTATTTTACTGTAGCATGCTATTCCAGTGTATGGATATAACAAAATTCGCTATCCATTTACTAATTGATGAATATTTGGACTTTTTACAGTATTTGGCTATTTTGAAGAAAGCTGTCAGAAACATTGGTGTACACGTCTTTTCATATAACTTTTTTAATGAAAAAAATTTGAGTATATATCTTTTCATAAAACTTTTTAAAATTACATTTTGAGTAAATGTAAGCCTAGGAATAGAATTGCTAGGTCATATATTCAATTTTTCAAGAAACTGCTAAATAGTTTTCCAAAGTTGTATCATTTTACATTCTCATCAGTAAAGTATGAGAATTCCTCTTGCTCCCATCTTTGTCAACATTTGGTATTGTCAATCTTTTTTAACTTTAGCTATTCTAGTGCATATATAATTTATATTTTTGTGATGGCTAATAATGTTTAATATTTTTAATGTCATTATCGGCCATTCATATATTATCTTTTACAACTGTGTTTACTTTCCCCACACTTATTTTTTTTTCTTTTTGTCTTATTATGTATGTATTGTGAATACTTTTTCCCCATCTGTGTCTGACAGCATTTTTGTTTTCTTAATTGTGTCTTTTGAGGACCAAAAGTTTTTAATTTTGGTTAAGTTCAATTAACATTACTTTTTTTCTAAGAACTAATGCTTTTTGTTGTCCTCAAAAATTTGCTTACTTCAAGGTTGCAAGTATTTTCTTCTATGTTTTCTTTAGAAGATAACTTTAGCTTTTATCTTCGGTTTATGAATCATACCTAGTTTTGTGTATGGTTTGAGGTAATGATACTTATTTTTTTCTGATATGGATATCCAGTTGTTCCAAAACTATTTTTGAAAGGACTATCTTTTCCCCCATTACATTAGCACTTTTATTAACAAGAAGAAAAGAAAAGAAATTAATTGATCATGTATGTGGGGGTCTATTTATGGGCTTTTTTCTGTTCCATTGATTACTATGTCTATCTTTATGCCAATTGTATAGTCTTGTTTATTGCAATTGTAATTGTATAATAAACGTTGAAATCAGATACTGAGACTCCTTAACTTTGTTCTCTTAGTTTGTAGAACAATTTTAGATTTTCAGGAAAACGAGAAGAGAACAGAGAGATTTCACATACCGTGCACCCACTTTTCCATGTTATTAACATCTTACATCAGTATAGAAGAATAGAATTGCTAGGTCACACGTTCCCTTTTGCAAGATGACACAGTTTGTAAACTACAGTGACAGACAACAGATTAGTGTTTGGAGTGGAAGGGATCAGGGGTAGAATGGGGAGAAGTAACTCTAAAACGTTACAGAAGAAACTCTTAAGTGATGTAAATATTCTGTATTTTGATTGTGGTGGTAGTTACATAGTTTCATACATGTATTAAAACTTATCTGCCACAGCTCATGAATCAATATTGATACACTGTTATTAACTAAGGTCCACACTTTTATCACATTTACCTAGGTTTGCCTACCTTTTTTTTTTTTTTCGGGACACCACATGACATTTGCTTGTCATATCTCCTTAGACTCTTCTCGGTTGTGCCAGCTTTTCAGACTTTTATTTTTTGATGACCTTGACAGTTTCATAAGGTATTGGTTAAATATATTTGTTGGATGCCCTTGTATTGGAATTTGTTTTTTTAAAAATCATGATTAGATTAGGGTTATAGGGTTTTGGGAGCAACATCACATCATATGAGGCCTGCATAGTATAAATATAATTTATTACCATTCATATTGACCTTGATAGCCTGGCTAAGTAAGGTAGAGTTTGCCAGGTCTCTTCATCATAAAGTTATTCTTTTTCCTTCTTTCCATCCTGTACTCTTCGGAAGGAAGTCACTATTAAGGAGGTGGGGGTTGCATTCCACTTCCTTGAGAGTGGAGTATCTACATAAATTATTTGGAATCATGCAAAGGAAATTTGACTCTTCTTCCCATTTATTTATTTATTTATTTATTTATTCAATCATGTACTTATAACTCATGAATATTTATTTTATGCTTTGGGTTATAATCCAATACTGCTTTATTTGTTGTTCAAACTGTTCCAGCTTTGGCCACTGGAAGCTCTTTCTGTTGGCTTTTGTGTCTTTTTCACGCACCTCCCATAGACATTGGGTTGTTTGTAGGTTTTTTTTTTTTTTTTTTAAGCACTTCTTACTTTTCAGCACAGCGAGATGCTCCAGGTTCATCTAGTGTATTCCCCGTGTTAGTCCAAGAACCATCAATTTCTCCAAGGACTGCTGGTTCCTTTTATTGGAAAACAGTATTAGAAATCAATATTTGAATGTTAGGTATGCTCTATCATTTTTCAAAATTGTTTTAGATTTTTAATATCTTTCACATTTTTATGGAAAAACTCACTTATTTTGATTGAGAGCATATTGAATTTCTCCTAGGTTTTAGCTTGGACTCTAGACAGATTATTATATCTTTTATTGAAGTTAGAAAATCAGTGAGACAATTAGATGGGGATAGGGAATCAAAAATTCTATTTGGAGCACTCATCTAGGCCCTGTCAACCCTCCAAAATCTCAGGACCAGATTATTAATGCCTATTGTGAGATAATAGAGGCAACATGGGCATAACTAGTTAATTAATTAAAGAATGACTTAAAACCTTTAAGCCGCTGGCTGGCAATATCCAAATCATCAATTTATCAGCTGCTGATTTATGTATGTTTTTGACATAAGGGACTGTGAATTTATAGCTGCAGCTCTTTCTCTGTAGTTACATTGAGTCTTAGAAGAAGGGAAAGAATACAACATTTCTTAAGCAGCAATCATATCTTTTATGTTGTTCAAGTATTTTGCATGCAAAATGTATTTAAAGACTTACAACCACCTGAAAAATAGCTATTATTCTTCCTACTTGTCAAGTGAAGATTGAGGTCTGAGAGAATAGGTAACTTCTTAGTCATGCAGCAGGGAAAGGTGGAGCTGTGGTTTAAATCCAGAATAGCATTTCCTGATCAAATATTGCATGGGACAGACACAAAAACTATCCATTGTTTATCTGAAATTTAAATATAACTGGGCATCCTGTATTTTTATTTGCGAAATCTGGCAACCCTAATCCAGGGCCATCTGGACTCAAAGGCTGTACTCCTTTCGTCCCACAATGTGCACTCAATACATCAGGAAATACATGCAAATTCAGAAAATATCTTTGCCCATATTCTGTCATTTAATTCACTTTAGTTGCCATATATGTAATATATATGAAAGTGGCCCACAATCCACACTTTGGAAAAAAGTTTAATTTTGATCTGAAGATGAGGAAGGAGCTTTTTAGGGTTTTTATTTGGGAGTAGACAGCTACATATGCCTTTAATAAAATTAACCTTTTGCTTCAATCAACTGTCATCAAATTGGAACTTTTTCCAACCCAATAATTCCATTACACATTTAAGCTGTTCTGTAGCACTTAAAAATACAATCTAAAATATCTGAAAAAAAGAAAGTAGACACAATGTCTTGTCACATTTGATGCTGTCAATCTCTAATTAAAAATACCCTACCAGAGAGACTACTGATGGTATTATTCTCCCTTTGGAGACAGAGCAACCTCTCAGTAAACTAGAAGAAATAATTAGTATCCTTACTTGCAACATACAGTGTAAATTTAAGTTCTTCATAATAAATCTTCAAGGTTTTATGACAAAAATCTCTTTCTAGCCTCATAGTCCTTAAAATTATAATTTTCCTCTTTAATATGCCTCCTGTCCTCTATTTCAGTGTGTAAGGATATTCTTATTTCCCACACTAGTAGATTCCTGTGCCTCTTAGTTTTATAAATATGAGAACAACATAAGTTCTTAAAAATTACATCAAAGTTTTCACAACCTTGGAGTACCAGGAACAATTTCCAAATAATGTATCAAAATTTTAAAAAGGCATAAAGGAGAAGGTTGGTAGATTTACTCTACAAAAGTGTGGAGCATTAGTATAGTTAAAAACACAGCAGGCCAGGCGTGGTGGCTCATGCCTGTAATCCCAGCATTTTGGAAGGCCGAGGTGGGCAGATCATCTGAGGTCAGGAGTTCGTGACCAGTCTGGCCAACATGGTGAAACCCGGTATCTACTAAAAATACAAAAATTAGCCGGGCGTGGTGGTGGGTGCCTGTAATCCCAGCTACTTGGGAGGCTGAGGCAGGAGAATTGCTTGAACCTAGGCGGCATCTCTTGAACCCGGGAAGCAGAGGTTGCAGTAAGCTGAGATCATACCACTGCACTCCAGCCTGGGCGACAAGAGTGGAGACTCCAACTCACAAAAAACAAAACAAAACAAAACAAAAAACCACAGTAACAAATTAAAACATCAATTGGTCAAAATATTTGCATATAGACAGATAATAGTTCCTAAACTATTTATTAGTTTTTTTCTCTGGTTTTATATTTTTTATTTTTATATTTTATTTTATATCTGGTTTTATATTTTTATATTTTTCAAAACATATGACATTCTGTTATTATTTTTGCCAGCATATTTGAAAATTTCTGTTCTTTTCATTGTTTCCAATATTCCGTTTCTTCTGTGATGATTTGCTTTTCCTCGTTTTGAACTACTTCCTTTATTAACTATTTCAGTAAGAGTCATGGATGGTAAATTCTCTTGGCCTTCCATATCTGCATTTATTATTCATTTCTTGAATGATAACTAATTGTGTAAAGTTTCCAAGGTTCAAACTTCATTCTCTTCTTTCTTCATTCATTCAGATGAATTTAGTTTTTTCCTCTGATATCTTTTAATGTTTTTGCTTTACTTTTGATGTTCTGCAGTTTTGCTATGATGTCTCTAAACGTGGATATATATGTGTATATTCTGCTCAAATTTTGTTTTCCTTTTTTCACTTAAACAATAAAAAATGAAAATTTGGGCTACTTTATATCTGTATATTAATAAGCAAATATTGAAACTACAACATGTAGGGGTCAAAATATATTATACCTAAAATAGACCCAAATTCAGAGGCCACGTCATATTGAGGGGAGGGTCAAGATTCTGTGAGTATAACCATATGCAAAACCAGATATAGGGTCACCTGTATGGGAAATAAAAGAGAGAGGGATTTGGAAAGTCATCTTTTAGTCCCTGGGCATGGACTCTAAACTTTCAAATAACTCTTTTGAGGAGAATTTAATTTCAGAAGTCGCAGCTCAGGGAGATGCACTGAGACCTCAGGCATATTTGGAGACTATTTTGAAATAGAAGACTGTAGCTGAGCCAGAAAGTGAAACCTCAACACATACGTGAAGCTACCATCTGCTGGTAAGATCCCAGGAAAGATGAAAAGGTCCCTGAGGCTCCATCTGCACCTTTATCCCTCTTCAATCATTGACTGATGGCCAGAGATTAGACAGTGACTTGGGCAAATGAGAAGCACAGTGGGAGATTTGGGCTGGGGCTACCCTGCTGCCTTCTGTCTGACAGCTGCTAAGTGCCTCCACCCCAGGACTGCAAGTCTTATCCATACTTTATGCCGCCTCAGGGGAAGCATTGCTTGTAGTTTTGACTAAGCTTCCCATTGGTAAAGGAGGGCCCCTGAAAGGATAAGCATGGAGCTAGGAATAGAAAAAAGCTCCACATTCTGGGGAAAGTGTTAAAATCCTTTATCAGAGAAAGGTGAGGACTTTGCACAGTATCAAAGTTTCCCTCAATCAACTTAAAGGGATGAGAATAACAGAACCTGAGAAATTTTTCTTCTGGAAAGGAAAGATATACAGGTGAGCTAAATATCCTTTGTGGGCATGCAAAATTTACTAGGATGAGATTGTAGCAAGAATAATATACTTCAACATATTGCCTTAATCTATGCAGGCTGCTATACAAAACACCACAGTCTGGGAGGTTTAAACAATGCACACTGATTTTCTCACAGTTCTGGAGGCCAGAAGTCTGAGATCAGGTGCCAGCATGATCAAGTTCTGGTGAGGACCTTCTCTTCCATGTTTGAAGAGAGCTGACTCCTCGCTGTATGCTCACATGGCCTTCCCTTGGTGACAGCTTGTGGAAAGCAAGCAAGAACTCTGATGTCTCTTTTTATAATGCCACTAATCCTATTGGACCAGGGCTCCATCTTCAAGACCTAATCTAAACCTAATCAGTGCTCAAAGACCTCATCTCCAAATACCATCACAATGAGGGTTAGAGTTTCAATATATGAAGATTGTGGGGACAAACGTCTGTCCAAAACATACAATAAACCATTGTGTTTAACGTCACCAGTGAAACCTAACTCTTGGTCTTTTCACAGCTTCAATAATAAAAGTCAGCCCCAGGTGACTCCAGTCACAGTGTTGCTTTTATAAGGTGTAGAGTTTGGAGAAATAAGAATGTTATCAGGAAAGAGGAAAGCTCTCCTGATGTTTAGAGGAGGAAATAAATTGGAAAGTGTGGAGTGGAGAGAAAGGAAGGGCCGGAGGAGAGGAAAGAAAGGCAGGAAATCACACTCAAATGTCTGTTCCCCAGAAACATAGCTGGGGGAGATTTCCAAAGCAGAGGTGTTTGTGTCATCTTGACTTTGCTACTTTGGGTCAATACTGCCACTAGTATTGGACTCCAGTATTTGCTGAACTGCAGAAAAGGAACAAAATTTATTGTGGGTGTTTAGGCAGAAAGACAGCTTGAATTCAGGCCTTAGTTTCCTAGGCATGTGTAGTGTTAGCAGAAGATTCTGCGACTACCCCAGTACCACATAACGTGAAGTGAAATCACCAAGAGAACCAGGGGCCAGAAGAGGCAAATCCAGGCAAGAAGCTGGCAGGAGGTGCAACCTTGTGACTGAGTTAAGGGTAGGATCCATGGGTGTTGGAGATATCAGCTACTTGGAGATCAGGAAAGGGAAGTTCTATTAGGGATTGGTGCAGGAAGAAAGGCTGTACTAACCATGTGTTCCCGGTGTTTTCACATCTGGGGCCTTACTGACCCTGGAGAGTCTGCCCTTCCAAAGGCTAGCCAATTTCTGGAGATGGTAAAGGACTTGCTGTACGCAAGTGCACCTTTCATATGCAAACCAACCAATCCAATGCCTACATCCCCAACCATTTCTATTAAACTCTTACATTCAGGGACACTATCCCCCTGCCCTAAACACCCCACCACCAGGTGCCAAATAACTAGAAATAGCACCTAAACCTAGAGGCTGCTGACATTATTCAAACTAGCCAATCCTAAGCTTGCTTACTCTGCCTCATCCACTTCTTCCCTCAGATATCATAATAAAGTCTCTTGCCCATGCTTTTTCCTCAATTCCCTTACCTCCTGATCCTGGTACTTACCCACGTGGCCACACATGTGAAGTGAGGTGTCCCCTTCTCTTGGAACTGTGAGTAACAAACTATCTTTTCAATGGGAACTACCTATTGATCTATTGGCTTTACCTTATCTGAGTAACAATAAAATCTGCATTTTAAAAGAGAGGCCAATACTCAGAAATCAGTGGCACAAAACAGTGTATTCATAGACCAACCTGGAGAAGACTCTCTCATCCTAGACATATTATATTTCTTCTGCAACCTGAACACATTCAGGGAAGGATGATGGCAGGAGAAACTCCTTGACAGGAGGAAATTGTCAGATCTTTGAATTGACACAATGTGTATCTCAAAATGACCCCTTAAACAAGGACAAATTCTGCTGTATTTAATTTGAAATATTTAACTTCTCCTGACCCACAGTGAACTCACATTAGCCACTGAATGGTACATACATTCGAGAGAAAGGAAGCACACTTAGAGAGTAGAATTTTCTACCCTAGGTCCCAGTGTTTAATAGTTTTTAAAAGAAATAAATTCTTTTCATTGGGATTTATTTATAATGATTTATAAGGATTTATTATAGATGAATGCATATTCATTGCAGATAAATTAATTGGAATATTTATAATTCAATATAAAGAAAAACAGCTTGACTCTCACATCATTTTTTAAATGTATCTCTCCACATATTCATTTAGTGACTGTGTTATGTATATTAACAATATTTTAAAGAAATTTTCCATACCATTAAGTGGCTTTACTATTAATCACGTAGTTCATTTAATCAGTACCCTGTGATTAGATATTTTGATTTCTTTCTTTTCTAAAATAATACTCTGATGAATATCCAGGTTTGTAAAACTTTGTGTGCATTTTATATTATTTCTAACTAGATACATTTATGGAAATAAAACGAAAGTTCCATTTTCAAGACTTTTTGATCCTTTGAACATTTTGATGACTTTTTGTTTATATTACCAAATTTTCTCTAGCTGTGCCAATTCATACACCTACCAGCAGTATATAAAATGCCCATTTCTCCCTTCTCTTTAACACATACTGCTTTAAAAACAATTTTTTTTTTTTTTTAAGACAGAGTCTCATGCTGCCGACCAGGTTGGAGTGCAGTGGCACGCTCTTGGCTCACTGCAATCTCCGCCTGCTGAGTTCAAGTGATTCTTGTGCCTCAGCCTCCCAAGTAGCTGGGATTACAGGTGTGTGCCACTATGCCCAGCTAATCTGTATATTTTTAGTAGAGACGGGGTTTCACCATGTTGGCCAGGCTGGTCTGGAACTCCTGGCCTCAAGTGATCCATCCGCCTTGCCCTCCCAAAGTGCTGGGATTACAGGCATGAGCCATTGTACCCAGCCTTCAAAATACATTCTTATAAAATCTTTGCAGATAGAAAAAAAAAGCATCTCATACTTGTAAATTTCTTTTCTTTGATAATCAATGAGGAAGAAAAATTCCATATATCTGAAAATTTCTCGTATATCTCATATATGCCCTTTATTTAAATTGTGAATTCAGATACTTTGTTAACTTTCTTGGGATATATACCTCTTCCATAATCATGTCTAAAAGTTTCCTCTCTGCTGGAGATTATTAACCTTGTTTGTCACATATGATGCAATTTTCCACCTGGCTAGATATTATCTTCTAATTTTGTTTTTAGATACGTGCATTTCATTTTTATTGACAAATTTTAATATATGTATATATATATAGAAATATGAAATACAAAGATAGGTGTATGTTCCACAAATTTCCCTTTAATTCACAATTACTCATATAATGTTAAAAATATGTCCTTACTGGCAGAGAATAATAGCTGTAGTAAATTAAGGAAACAAGTTTAAACAAATGTGTGCTCACTCAAACTCTGCCTACCAGAAGCTGCTGCTCTCTCTGCCCACACAGCATTCACATGAGCTTCAAGAATTTCAACACCCTAAAACATCCTTTTCACTGGTCCTTCAGAGAACAATAGATACAATAATAACTGTCAGTGTCAAGGGTCTTATAGTAATTTCACACTCCTCCACAGGAAAGATCTCATTTAACTCTAAAAGCTTGTCAATATTGTCTCATCTTACATATGGAGAAATGAGCTCAGTGACTTGCTCAGCCACACCTGGGTAGTGAGTAGGATGGCATGTCCACTACAGGCATACCGCGTTTTATTGTATTTTGCTTTATTGTGCTTCAAAGATGTTGCATTTTTAACAAATTAAAGGTGTGTGGCAATTCTGTGTTGAGCAAGTCTGTTGGAGTCATTTTTCTATGTCACATTTTGGTAATTTTTGCAATATTTTAAAAATTTTTTCTTCTATTTGAAGGAGATGCCATCTGGGACTTTCATAGCTAGAAAGAAGTCAATATTTGGCTTCAAAGCTTCACAGGGCAGGCTGATTTTCTTGTTAGGGGCTAATGCAGCTGGTGACTTTAAGTTGGAGACAGAGCTTATTTACCATTCTGAAAATCCCAGGACCTTTAAAAATCATGCTTAACTAACTCTGCCTGTGCTCCATCCATGGAATAATGAAGCCTGAATGACAGCACATCTGTTTACAGCAGGCTGTGCTGAATATTTTAAACCCACTGTTGAGACCTACTGATCTGAAAAAAAGATTTCATTCAACAGATTATTGCTCGTTGATAATGCACTTGGTTAACTATGAGCTCTGATGGAGGTGTACAAGGAGACTAATGTTGCTTTCATGCCTGCTCACATACTATCTGATATGGTTTGGCTGTGTCCCCACCCAAATCTCAACTTGAATTGTACCTCCCAGATTTCCAAGAGTTGTGGAAGGGATCCAGGAAGAGATAATTGAATCATGGGAGCTGGTCTTTCCCATGCTAGTCTCATGATAGTGAATAAGTCTCATGAGATCTGATGGGTTTATCAGGGGTTTCCGCTTTCACTTCTTCCTCATTTTCTCTTGCATCCACCATGTAAGAAGTGCCTTTCACCTCCTGCCATCATTCTGAGGCCTCCCCAGCCATGTGGAGCTGTAAGTCCAATTAAACCTCTTTTTCTTCCCAGTCTCAGATATATCTTTATTAGCAGCATGAAAACTGACTAATATAGTAAATTGGTACCAGTAGAGTAGGGTGTTGCTGAAAAGATACCCGAAAATGTGGAAGTGACTTTGGAACTGGGTAATGGGCAGAGATTCAACAATTTGGAGGACTCAGAAAAAGACAGAAGAATACAGGAAAGTTTGGGGCTTTCTAGACACTTGTTGAAGGGCTTTGCCCAAAATGCTGATAGTGACATTGGACGATAAGTTTCAGACTGACGTGGTGTCACATAGAGATGAGGAACTTGTTGGGAAATGGAGCAAAGGTCACTCTTGTTATGTTTTGGCAAAGAGACTGGTGGCATTTTGCCCCTGCCCTAGAGATCTGTGGAACTTTGAACTTGAGAGAGATGATTTAGGGTATCTGATGGAAGAAATGTCTAAGCAGCGAAGCATTAAACAGGTGACTTGGGTACCATTAAAAGCATTCAGTTTTATAAGGGAAGCAGAGCATAAAAGTTCAGAAAATTTGCAGCCTGACAATGACATAGAAAAGAAAAACCCATTTTCTGGGGAGAAATTCAAGCTGGCTGCAGAAATTTGCATAAATAGCAAGGAGCCTAATATTAATTCCAAAGACCATTGGGAAACTATCTCCAGGCCATGTCAGGGACCTTCACAGCAGCCCCTCCCATCACAGGCCTGGAGGAGCAGGAGGAAAAATGTGGTTTCAGGGACTGAACCCAGGGTCCTGTGCTGTGTGCAACCTAGTGTTGTGGTGCCCTGTGTCCCAGCTGCTCCAGCCATGGCTGAAAGGGGCCAATATACAGCTCAGGTTGTGGCTTCAGAGGGTGGAAGCCCCAAGCCTTGACAGCTTCCACATGGTGTTGAGCCTGCAGGTGCAGAGAAGATGTGAATTGAGGTTTGGGAAACTTCACCTATATTTCAGAAGATGTATGGAAACGACCTGATGCCCAGAAAAATGTTTGCTGCAGGGGGAGGGGCCCTCATGGAGAACTTCTGCCAGGGCAGTGAGGAAGGGAAATGTGGGGTTATAGTCCCCACACAGAGTCCCTACTGGGGCACTGCCTGGTGGAGCTGTGAGAGGAGGGCCCCAGAATGCTAGATCCACTGACAGCTTGCACTGTGCACCTGGAAAAACCACAGGCACTCAATACCAATCCATGAAAGCAGCCCAGAGGGAGACTGTACTCTGCAAAGTCACAGGTGGGGAGCTGCCCAAGACTATAGCAACTCACCTCTTGCATCAGCATGACCTGGATGTGAGACATGGAGTCAAAGGAATTTTAAAATTTGAATGCTGCACTGGAGTTTGGACTTGCATGGGCCATGTAACCCTTTTGTTTTGGCTAGTTTCTCCCATTTGGAAAGCCTGTATTTACTGAATACTGTACCCTCACTGTATCTAGGAAGTAACTAGCTTGCTTTTGATTTTACAGGCTCATAGGCGGAAGGGACTTGCCTTGTCTCAGATGAGACTTTGGACTGTAGACTTTTGGGTTAATGCTGAAATGAGACTTTGGGGGCTGTCGGGAAGGCATGATTGGTTTTGAAATGTGAGGACATGAGATTTGGAGGGGACAGTGGCGGAATGATATGACATGGTTTGGTGGCGTTCCCACCCAAATCTCAACTTGAATTGTATCTCCCAGAATTCTCACGTGTTGTGGGAGGGACCCAGGAGGAGGTAATTGAATCATGGGGGCTGGTCTTTCCTGTGCTAGTCTCATGATAGTGAATAAGTTTCATGAGACTTGACGGGTTTATCAGGGGCATCTGCTTTTGCTTCTTCCTAATTTTCTCTTGCAGCCACCATGTAAGAAGTGCCTTTCACCTCCCACCATGATTCTGAGGCCTCCCCAACCATGTGGAACTATAAATTCAATTAAACTTCTTTTTCTTCCCAATCTCGGGTATGTCTTTATCAGCAGCATGAAAATGGACTAATACATCTGCAGCTTATGGATCAAGGAGTAATTTGGGCTTTCAAGTTTTATTATTTTAAGAAATACAGTTTGTAAGGCTATTGCTGCCATAGATAGGAATTCCTCTGACGGATATGGGCAAAGTAAACCAAAAACCTTCTGGAAAGAATTCACCATTCTACATGTCATTAAGAACATTCATGATTCATGGGAGGAGGTCAAAATATCAACATTAACAGGAGCTTGAATGAAATTGATTCCAACCTTCATGGGTGACTTTGAGAGGTTTGATACTTCAGTGGAGGAAGTAACTGCAAATGTGGTGAAAATAAAAAGAGAACTACATTAGAAATGAAGCCTAAAGATGTGACTAGATGGCTAAATTTGAATGGATAAAGAGTTACTTCTTGTGGATGAGCAAAAAAAGTGTTTTCTTGAGATGGAATCTGCTACTGGTGAAGATGCTGTGAACATTGTTGAAATTACAATAAATGATTTAGAATATTCCATAAACTTAGATGAAAAAGTAGCAGTAGGGTTTGAGAGGATTGACTCTAATTTTGAAAGAAGTTCTACTGTGGGTAAAAGGCTATCAAACAGCGTCACAAGCTACAGAGAAATTTTTCATAAAATAAAGAGTCAATCAATGTGGCAAATATCACTGCTGTCTTATTTTAAGAAATTGCCAGTCACCTTAATCTTCAACAACCACCACCCTGATTAATCAGCAGCTATCAACGCTGAAAAAAGACCCTTTACAACTTGCTAAAGGCTTAGGTGATGATTAGCATTTTTAGCAATAAAATATTTTTAATTAAGATATGTAGATTTTTAAAGACATAATGCTATCGAACAATTACTAGACTACAGTATAGTGTAAACATAACTTTTATAGTTACTGAGAAACTAAAAAATTCATTTGACCCACTTTATTGTGACAGTCACTTTATTGTGGTAGTCTGGAACTGAACCTGCAGTATCTCTGAGGTATGCCTGTAAACACATGCAGTTTTCTTCCCACCTTGAATTCCGTGCTTTTTGTTACAGGACTACTTTCTCAGTGTCAAAAGATTTGTAAAATCTATCCATCAAAGTTGATAAAAGTGATGAGAAATAAAAGCATAATCTCTGGGATAATATGTGAAAAGTGAACATAGATTAGGCTCTTATAAAATGCCAATATTATTGTCAAGATGTGTGTTTGAATTTAAAAGTAACCTGAAACAGACAAAAAATATGGGATCTCCTCTTTCTCATCCTAAAATCCAAGCTCTAAGGAGAGTCCAAGTTTATGACTGTCGTATTCATCAGGGTTCTCTAGAGGTACAGAACTAATGGAATATATATGTATATGTATATGTATATATGAGTGATAAAGTATTAACTCACATAATCACAAGGTCCCACAGTAGGCCATCTGCAGGCTAAAGAGCAAGGAGAGCCAGTCCGAGTTCCAAAACTGAAGAACTTGGAGCCCGATGTTCAAGGGCAGGAAGCACCTAGCATGGGAGAAAGATGTAGGCTGGGAGGCTAGGTCAGTCTCTTTTTCACATTTTTCTGCCTGTTTTATATTCTAGTCACACTGGCGGCTGATTAGATTGTGCCCACCCAGATTAAGGATGGGTCTGCCTTTCCCAGCCCACTGACTCAACTGTTAATCTCCTTTAGCAACACCCTCACAGACACACCCAGGACAAATACTTTGTATCCTTCAATCGAATCAAGTTACACTCAATATTAACCATCACAAGTTTCATATTGCTCTTGGGATTAGAAGAAAGTGGTCATTGTGTGCTCCTGTGGGCTCAACAGTGACGATGCAGGAGCTGGAACATACTAAGAACAGTAGACCTAAGTATAAGGTTGTTTAGTACCTGCCTTGTTCTTGACTGAAAGAACATCTCAGAATTGTCATCCTTTCCCTCTTAACCTGCAATCATTTCCACTATACCTCTTAGTCCTGCTTAATTTCTACATAACACTTATCACCTCTCACATATTATATATTTATTTGGTTACTCGTTACCATCTGTGCCCTCCCACTAAAATAAAAGTTCTGTGAGACTTATAACTTGTCTGTTTTAATCATTATGTTACAGTAATCTCCTGTAATAGTGCCTATAGCACAACGGTCACCAAATAAATATTTGTGATAGAATTAATAAATAAGAACTGAGCAACTCCAGATTTCAGGTAAACCACAAGAGGCCTCATATCCTCTCCTAAACTCTGTACGAGGAAATCTGGAATGCAGCTTCTCCTTACCACTACTCCCATTCCTGGCCACCTCAGTGTACTCCAATATTTTTCCCAACTCCCAGAGTTTTTTGAAAATTAATATTTAAATGATAATACATGAATATGACTACAAAGCATAACTGAGTTTGTTAAATTACAAAACACTTCTGTTTTTACTGTTATTCTAAAACTATATGTTGAGTTTTTACTGTTATTCTAAAAGTACATAATTTAAACAAACATACTGGAACTTATTCACACTTACCATATAGGATGAGATTCCTTTTGAGTCACTGAGGCACCTAATGACTGTTACTTGCAGAACAGATGTGCTTAGTTCTCTCTTACATAAAAGCCTGAAGTTATTCAGTCTAGGACTTGTATAGGGCTGGATCCCATAAACGTTTCAAGTATATGAATTCTATGTGTTGCTACTCTACTATTTATGTGACCTCCAATCTCAAGGTCACCTCATGGGCCAAAGTAACTGTTTTAGTCCAACTATTTTGTCACATTTCAGTCTGTAGGAAAAAGATAGGGACAAAGAAGAAAGGACAAAAAATGCACAGATGATTGTCTAGCAATGAAAATTCAAGGTTGCCACATGACACTTCTGCTTATATCCCATTGACCAAAACCAAGTGGCATGACTTCATCTTGTTTGGAGGAAGGCAAGGAAATGTAGCCTTTCTTCCACACAGTCATGTATCCAGCTAAAAATCAGGGATTCTACTACCATGTATGAAAAGAAAATGGATATAGAGGACAACTAGCAGTTTTTATCAAAGCATCCATCTGAGTGTTTTCCCATACAAAATAAGCATCCCAGGAGGCTAAGTTCCAATAATGCTGTCCTTGCCATATTTTTCAACTTCCATTGGAGTCTACAATACATTTTTATACATATCCTCAGAGGTGTCAAATATTCAGTCTTAAGGAGTAAATTTGATTTTTTGAAGCATCAAAAATTATCTCAGATAGAATTTTCTGAGATATGCAACAAAATTAGTGATGTCATTTGACTTCAAACTTATGTTTCTCTAAAAACAATTTCCAGAGAGGTTCTTACACATGTTTCCCAAGACTGGCATCACCATTTACTCTTCTCCCAACACCATCATCAATGTCATCATTAGTAGTATCACTTAACAAAGACTGAAAACTTATGAAGATGGTGATTTTCATATGTGACACTTTCCACTCAAAATGTAGTACTCAAATAAATGCATTTAGTGCCCCTCAACTTGTAATTTCCAGACTTACATCCATTCGTCTGTATAATATGCTCTAACAACAGATGGTATATCATTAAAAATCTTTATTACACTTTATTACACATTGATACTCTTCTAGGATGCAAAGAAATCTATTTCCAAAATTTACATAAAGATGCTCTAAAATTAGGGACTTACATTTAAAAAGCTACTTGGGATTGATTTAAAATGACATGTAATAGTGTGCTTTCACCAGTTAGCTGGATAATATCACCCTCTGGAGGCAAAGTGGTAATTATTTATGCACTTCATTATGAGGCAGCTCAAAACATTAAATTTCATTCCTGGAGAAATTTTAAATTGGGAAAAATAACAAGTATTGCTTACATTTAAAATCAGTTTTTAGAATGTGATTTCTAATTCCTTTTTCTTTTGAATCTTTATCAGTTGTTCCAAATCAGGAAAGATCTTAGCTAGATCTTCTGGATAACTTGCTGCAGCTTCTATATTATCACTTGCTGCTTCATCTTGTACTTTGATGGTATGGAGACAGTATCTTTGCTTAAACTTCATGATCCAACCTTTGCTAGCCTCCAACTTTTCTCCTGCAGTTCCCTCACCTCTCTCAGCTTTCACAGAATTGAATAGAGTTAAGGCCTTGCTCTGAATTAGGGTTTGGCTTAAGGGAATGTTGTGGCTTGTTTGATCTTCTATCCAGGCCAACAAAACTTTCTTCATATTGGCAATAGGGCTGTTTTGCTTTCCTATTACTCCTGTGTTCACAGGAGTAGCACTTTTAATTTTCTCCAATAATGTTTTTTTCTTTTAATTCATATCTTAGCTAACTGTTCAGCACATGAGACTTAGCTTTTGGCCTATCTTAACTTTCAACATGTCTTTCTCACTAAGCTTATTCATTTATTTCTAGCTTTTCATTTAAAGTGAGAGATGTGTGATTCTTCCTTTATGTGAACACTTAGAGTCCATTGTAAGGTTATTTTATATATTTTTAAGTAATATAATTTACTTTTTATTTAAATAGGTTTTTGGGGAACAGATGGTGTTTGGTTATGTGAATAAGTTTCTTAGTGGTGATTTCCAAGATTTTGGTGCTCCCGTTACCCAAACAGTGTACGCTATACCCAATGTGTAAATCTTTCATCCCTCACCCACCTCCCACCCTTTTCCCTGAGTCTCCAAAGTCCATTGTATCATTCTTACGTCTTTGCGTCCCCATAGCCTAGCTCCCACTTACGAGTGAGAACATAACAATGTTTGGTTTTTCATTCCTGAGTTACCTCACTTAGAATAATGTTCTTCAGGCGGGGCGCAGTGGCTCATGCCTGTAATCCTAGGACTTTGGGCGGCCAAGACGGGTGGATCACGAGGTCAGGAGATCTAGACTATCCTGGCCAACATGGTGAAACCCCGTCTCTACTAAAAATACAAAAAAAATTAGCTGGGTGTGGTGGCAAGGGCCTGTAGTCCCAGCTACTCGGGAGGCTGAGGCAGGAGAATGGCGTGAACCCCGGAGGCGGAGCTTGCAGTGAGCCTAGATGGCGCCACTGCACTCCAGCCTGGGCCACTGAGCGAGACTCTGTATCAAAAAAAAAAAAAAAAAAAAAGTTCTTCAATTCCATCCCGGTTGCTGTGAATGCCATTATTTTGGTGATTATTCCATGGTGTATATATATATACAACATTTTCTTTATCTACTCATTGGTTGAGGAGCATTTGGGCTGGTTCTATATTTTTGCAATTGCAAATTGTGCTGCTATAAACATGTGTGTGCAAATATCTTTTCTGTATAATGATTTCTTTTCCTCTGGGTAGATACCCAGTAGTGGGATTGCTGAATCAAATTGTAGATCTACTTTTAGTTATTTAAGGAATCTCCACATTGTTTTCCATAGTGGTTGTACTAGTTTACATTCCCACCAACAGTGTAAAAGTGTTCCCTTTTCACCACATCCATGCCAACATCTATTAGTTTTTAAAAATTTTTTTACTATGGCCATTCTTGCAAGAGTAAGGTGGTATCACATTGTGGATTGTTTTGATTTGCATTTCTATGATAATTAGTGATGTTGAGCATTTTTTCGTTTTTTTTTCCATTTGTATATCTTCTTTTGAGAATTGTCTATTCATGTTCTTAGCCCACTTTTTGATGGCATTGTTTGTTTTTTCCTTGCTGATTTGTTTGGGTTATTTGTAGATTCTGGATATAGTCCTTTGTCAGAAGTATAGATTGCAAAAATTTTCTCCCACTCTATGAGTTATCTGTTCACTCTGCTAATTATTTCTTTTTCTGTGCAGAAGCTTTTTAGTTTAGTTAAGTCTCATCTATTCATCTTTGTTTTTGTTGCATTTGCTTTTGTGTTCTTGGTCATAAAGTCTTTGCTTAAACTGATGTCTAGAAGGGTTTTTCCAGTGTTATCTTCTAGAATTTTTATGGTTTCAAGTCTTAGATTTAAATCTTTGATCCATCTTGAGTTGATTTTTGTATAAAGTCAAAGATGAGGATCCAGTTTCATTCTTCTACATGTGGCTTGCCAATTATCTAAGCACCATTTGTTGAATAGGGTGTAATTTCCTCCCTTTATGTTTTTGTTTGCTTTGTCAAAGATCAGTCAACTGTAAATATTTGGCTTTATTTCTGGGTTCTCTATTCTGTTCCATTAATCTATATGCTTATCATTATACCAGTACCATGCTGTTTTGGTGACTATGGCCTTACAGTATAATTTGAAGTAGGGTAGTGTGATGCCTCCAGATTTGTTCATTTTGCTTAGTCTTGCTTTAGTTATGTGGGCTCTTTTTTGGTTCCATATGAATTTGGGGATTGTTTTTTCTAGTTCTGTGAAGAATGATGATGGTATTTTGATGGGAATTGCATTGAATTTGTAGTTTGCTTTTGGCAGTATGGTATTTTCATAATAATGATTTTACCCAACCATGAACATGGAATATGTATTCATTTGTTTGTGACATCTATGATTTCTTTCAGCTGTGCTTTATAGTTTCCCTTGTAGAGGTCTTTTACCTCCTTGGTTAGGTATATTCCTATTTTATTTTATTTGCAGCTATTGTAAAATAGTTGACTTTTTTATTTGATTCTCAGTTTGGTCACTGTTGGTGTATAACAGAGCTACTGATTTGTATACATTAATTTTGTATCCTGAAACTTTGCTGAATTCATTTATCAGTTCTAGGAGCTTTCGGGATGACTCTTTAGGGTTTTGTAGGTATGCTATGATGTCATCAGGAAACAGCGACAATTAAACTTCCTCTTTACTGATTTGGATGCCCTTTATTTCTTTCTCTTGTCTCGTTGCTCTGGCTGGGACTTCCAGTACTAGGCTAAATAGAAGTGGGTGAAAGTGGGCATCCTTGTCTTGTTCCAGTTCTCAAGGGGAATGATTTCAACTTTTCCCCATTCAGTATAATGTTGGCCGTGGGTTTGTCATAGATGGCTTTTATTACCTTGAGTTATGTCCGTTATATGCTGATTTTGTTGAGAGTTTTAATCATAAAGTGATGCTAGATTTTGTCAAATGCTTTTATTGCATCTATTGAGATAAGCATGTGATTTTTGTTTTTGATTCTGTTCATGTGGTCTATCACATTTATTGACTTACATATGTCAAACTATCCCTGCATCCCTGGTATGAAAACACACTTGATCATGGTGGATTATCTTTTTGATATGCTGTTGGATTTGTCTAGCTAGTATTTTGTTGAGGATTTTTGCATCTATATTCTTCAGGTTATTGGTCTATAGTTTTCTTTCTTTTTTTTTTTTTTTGTTATATGTTTTCCTTGTTTTGGTATTAGGATAACACTGGCTTCATAGAATGATTTAGGAAGGATTTCCTCTTTCTCTATCTTTTGGAATAGTGTCATAGAGATTGGTACCAATTCTTCTTCGAATTTCTGGTGGAGTTCAGCTGTGAATTCTTCTGGTCCTGGACTTTTTTTTGTTGGTAACTTTTTAATTATCACTTCCATCTTGCTGCTTGTTATTGCTCTGTTCAGTGCTTCTTCTTCTTCCTGGTTTAATCTAGGAGGATTGTGTATTTCCAGGAATTTATCCATCTCCTCTAAGTTTTCTAGTTTATTCATGTAAAGATGTTTGTAGTAGCCTTGAATGATCTTTTGTATTTCTGTTGTATTGGTTGTAATATCTCCCATTTCATTTCTAATTGAGCTTTTTTGGATCTTCTCTCTTCTTTTCTTGGTTAATCTTGCTAATGGTCTATCAATTTTATTTATCTTTTCAAATAACCAGCTTTTTATTTCATTTATCTTTTGTATTTTTTTGTTTCAATTTCATTTAGTTCTGCTCTGATGTTGGTTATTTCTTTTCCTCTGCTGGGTTTGGATTTGGTTCATTCTTGTTTCTTTAGCTCCTTGAGGTGTGATTTTAGGTTAGATTGTCTATTTGTGCTCTTTCATACCTTTTGATGTAAGCATTTAATGTATGAACTTTCCTCTTAGCACTGCTTTTGGTATTCCAGAGGTTTTGATAGGTTGTGTCACTATTGTTGTTCAGTTCAAAGAATTTTTAAATCTCATTATTGATTTCATTTTTGACCCAACAATCATTCAAGAGCAAGTTATTTAATTTCCATGTATTGTATGGTGCTTTTTGTTTTTGTTTTTGTTTTTGTTTTGAGATGGAGCTTTGCTCTGTCACCCAGGCTGCAGTGCAGTGGCGCCGTCTCAGCTCACTGCAAGCTCTGACTCCTGGATTTGTGCCATTCTCCTGCCTCAGCCTCCCAAGTAGCTGGGACTACAGGTGCTTGCCACCATGCCCAGCTAATTTTTTTTAGTAGAAATGGGGTTTCACCATGTTAGCCAGGAAGGTCTTGATCTCCTGACCTCATGATCTGCCCACCTTGGCCTCCCAAAGTGCTGAGATTACAGGCATGAGCCACCAAGCCCAGCCTATTTGCATGGTTTTGAGGGTTCCTTTTGGAGTTGATTTCCAATTTTATTCCACTGTTGTCTGAGAGAATACTTGCTATAATTTCTATTTTCTTAAATTTGTTGAGACTTGTTTTGTGGCCTGCTATATGATCTATCTTGGAGAATGCTCTATGTGCTGATGAATAGAATGTATATTCTAAGGTTGTTGCGTAGAATGTTCTGTAAATATCTGTTAAATCCATTTGTTCTAGGGTATCATTTAAGTTAATTGTTTCTTTGTTGACTTTCTGTCTGGATGACTTGTCTAGTGCTGTCAGTGTAGTATTGAAGTCCCCCATTATTATCATGTTGACATCTATCTCATTTTTTAGATCTAGTAGTAACTGTTTTATAAATTTTGGAACTCCAGTGTTAGTTGCATATGTATTTAGGATTGTGATATTTTCCTGTTGGACTAGTCTTTTTATTATTATATAATGTCTCTCTTTGTCTTTTTTAACTGCTGTTGCTTTAAAGTTTGTTTTGTCTGATATAAGATTAGTTCCTCCTGATTGGTTTTGGTGTCTATTTGCATGTAATATCTTTTTCCACCCCTTTACCTTAAGTTTATGTGAGTCTTCATGTGTCAGGTGAGTCTCTTGAAGACAGCAGATACTTGGCTCATGAATTCTTATCTATTCTGCCATTCTGTATCTTTTAAGTGGAGCATTTTGGCCATTTACATTTAATGTTAGTATCGAGATGTGTGGTCCTATTCTATTCATGCTATTTGTTACTTGTGTACCTTTTTTTTCTTTTTTTTCATTGTGTTATTGTTTTATAGGTCCTGTGAGATTTATGCTTTAAGGAGATTCTATTTTGGTGTACTTCGAGGATTTGTTTCAAGATTTAGAGCTCCTTTTAGCAGTTCTTGTAGTGCTGACTTCGTAGTGACAAATTCTCTCAGTATTTTTTTTTTGTCTGAAAAATACTGTATCTTCCCATCATTTGTGAAGCTTAGTTTCACTGGATACAAAATTCTTGACTGATAATTGTTTTGTTTAAGGAGGCCCTAATCCCTTCTAGCTTGTAGGGTTACTGCTGAGAAATTTGCTGTTAATCTGACAGGTTTTCCTTCATAGATTATCTGATGCTTTTCCTCACAGCTTTAAGATTCTTTCCTTTGTCTTGACTTTAGATAAGCTGATGACTATGTGCCTAGGCAATAATCTTTTTGCGATGAATTTCCTGGGTACTCTTTGAGCTTCTTGTATTGGATGTCTGGATCTCTAGCAAGGTCAGGGACATTTTCCTAGATTATTTTCTCAAATATAAAACTCAAAAAGTTTTCCAAACTTTTAGATTTCTGTTCTTCCTCAGGAACACAAATTATTCATAGGTTTGGTCATTTAACATAATCCCAAACTTCTTGGAGGCTTTATTCATTTTTTAAATCATTTTTTCTTTGTCTTTGTTGGATTGGGTTAATTTGAAAGCCTTGTCTTTGAACTCTGAAGTTCTTTCTTCTACTTGTTCAATTTTGTTGTGGAGACTTTCCCAGGCATTTTGCATTTCTCTAAGTGTATCCTTCATTTCCACAAGTTGTGATTTTTTTTTTTTTTTAATCTGTGCTATCTATTTCACTGGAGATTTTTCCATTCATATCCTGTATCTTTTTTTAAATTTCTTTAAGCTGGGCTTCACTTTTCTCTGGTGCCTTCTTGACCAGCATAATAATCGACCTTCTGAATTATTTTTCTGGCAATTCAGAGATTTCATCTTGGTGTGGATCCATTGCTGGTGAGCTAGTGTGATTTTTGGGGGGTGTTAAATAACCTAGTTTTGTTGTGTTACCAGCATTGTTTTTCTGGTTCCTTCTCATTTGGGTAGGCTATGTCAGAGGGAAGGTCTGGGACTCGAGGGCTGCTCTTCAGATTCTTTTGTCCCATGGGCTCCTCTCTTGATGTGATGCTCTCTCCCATCCCCTAGGGATGGGGTTTCCTGAGAGCCAAACTGCAGTGATTGTTATTTCTCTTCTGGATCTAGCCACTCAGTGGAGCTACCAGACTCTGGGTTGGTACTGGAGAATGTCTGCAAAGAACGCTGTGATGTGATATATCTTCAGGTCTCTTAGCCATGGGTACCAGCACCTGCTCTGGTGGAAGTAGCAGGAAAGTTAAGTGGACTCTGTGAGGTTCCTTAGTTGTATTTTGTTGAGTGCACCAGTTTTGTTTTGGTTGGTGGTCAGCCAGGAGGTGGCTCTTTCAAGAGCTCATCAGCTGCGGTAGTATAGGGAGGATACAAGCTATCCCTAGGGTTGCCTTTGGATAAGTATTCAGGTTTCTCAGGTTGTGGGCAGGGCCATAGAGTTCCCAAGAGGTTATGTCCTTTCTCTTCAGCTACCTGCGTGGCTAGAGAAAGACCATCAGGTAGGGGCAGTGGTAGGTGTGTCTGAGCTCAGACTCTCCTTGCTGCATCTGCTGTGGGGTATGTGGGTGTGGTCCCCAGGCCAATGAAGTTATGTTCCTAGGGGGATTATAGCTGCCTCTACTGCATCACACAGGTTACCAGTGAAGTGGGAAAAGCTGGCAGCCACAGGCCTCACCCAGCTCCCACAGAGCCCACACCCTGAAAGGCCAGTCTCACTCCCACCATGCCCCCTCAACAGCACCAAGTTTATTTCCAGGCAGCTGGTGAGCAAGGCTGAGAATTTGCCCCAGGCTACAAGCCTCCCAGCTGAGAAAGTAAGCAGACCCAGAGTTCCTCAGCTGTCCCATGGAGCCTGCAGTGACAATCCACCTCCTTCAAAAGGTCTATGGATTCTCTTGGCTTTTCTGGTATGTTCCTGTGGTGGTTCTTAGAGCAAAAGTTCACAGTATGAGTCTCTACACACAGTTCTGTCTGTCAGAGTGGGAGCTGGAAGTTAGCCCTGCCTCCTATCTGCCATTTTTTCCCATCATAAGGTTGTTAAACGACCCAATTTCAATATTGTTTATCTGGGAACAGGGAAGTCCAAGGAGCAGGAGAGAGATAGGGCAACAGCTGGTAGAGCAGTCAGAACACATACATGTATTGATTAGTTCACCATTTAATATTAACACAGTTTGTCATGCCCCCCAATTACAATAGTAACATCAAAGATAATTGGTCACAGAGCACCATAATAGATATAATAATATTAAAAATCTTGAAATGTCATAAGGATTACCAAAATATGACACAGAGCACACGCTTTTGAAAAATGGTGCTGACAGACTTGCTCAATGTAGGATTGCTGCAAATCTTTAATTTGTAAAAGATATAGGATTGCCAGGTATGGTGGCTTATGCCTGTAATCCCAACACTTTGGAAGGCAGAGGTGGGTGGATCACTTGAGGTCAGGAGTTCGAGACCAGCCTGGCCAACATGGTGAAACCCTGTCTCTACTAAAAATACAAAAATTAGCCAGGCGTGGTGGCATGCACCTGTAATTCCGGCTACTCAGGAGGCTGAGGCAGGAGAATTGCTTGAACCCTGGAGGCAGAGGTTGCAGTCAGCCAAGATTGTACCACTGTACTCCAGCCCAGGTGACAGAGCAAGACTCTATCTCTCTCTCTCTCTCTGTGTATATGTGTGTGTGTGTGTGTGTGTGTGTGTGTAATCTGAAAAGTGCAATAAAGTCAGGCACAATAAGATGAGGTATGCTTGTATTTCATACACATCTTTAGTAAAGTAAGTATAGATACCTTTGAAACAATTATAATTATTATTGCATATGTATCTCCCTCAATCCAAAAGTCAGCATCAATAAGCTTAATAGTGAACCAATTGTAGAAGGCACAAACACTAAAAGAATGCCCCATTATGTATACATAATGAATACCTCCATTATGTACATCCAATAAATAAATTGTTTTGTAAATACTAGCAAAAGCAAATATACAAGAGAAATGAATGACACAGAAACACTGAAGGGGAAAAGAAAATTACTAATGTTTGTATATATAATAATTGCATATTGGAATAGCAGATAAAACAAAGAGCTATAAACATCAATAAGTTGGATCAAAAGGTAACCCAATGCAAAATATAATAAAAGGAATAATCATGTTTAAAATAACATCCAGGTTCAACTTTTGTTGTATAAAACTAAGAGCTTTGAATAATCTAGAAATGGCTGTCAAAAAAATACGTGGTCAACACACTTCATGGAACTAAGGGAAACTAAGATTGGATTAGATAGCTGCTGATGGCTTTGAAAACTAACTAGCATTAGGGACAGGATTTTGGTAGCCCATGGTGCACAAGGGAAGAAATAATTTGCCACATGAGATAACCTAGAATGAATTCACAGACTCACTAAGTCTCCTATGGAAAATTAAGACATTCTTTGGGAAGAATGGGTCTCCAGTAATTGCAATGGGAGAGTTTTAGATGACTCAGACTACCCAAAATTCCCAGATTCCACTGAGAATGCTTTGCTAGCAGAAGCAACACCTTATCTCCAGTCTATTGCAGAATTTGTTCCTCCTTTGCTTGAAGACAATGTAATGTGAAGTTAATTCTTTTTATGCCTTACCACCACCATCTTTAAAATTCCTAGACTTGTAACTAGAATCAGACCCTACATGACTCATGGTCACAAACACAAATTAAACCTTGAAAGAGAAAGCTTACTAGCAAAGGAATTGCAAAATTTTGATAATTTTTCTAGACAAAACATAGAGAATATTTGAGACAATAGAATTCCAAAGTGCTAGACCAAGGTGCAATATACAATTTTACATCGGTCAGATTCATCAATATATATTAATTCATCAGAGATTTGGAATTCATCATGACAGCTTGAATAGCAGTAATACTCAGTTGACTAAAAACTATATTCAGTGGTGATCCACACTGAATAAAGTTGATATGAGAAAAACAATCAGTGTATTGCAAAGGAAGGCACTCTTAAGTTTTAAATCACATGTGCCATATGTGACCAATGAACCCACTCCCTGTGTCCCCTCAAAGGGGTTGACAGAAACTTATGTCTTCATGATAAATGCACTGGTGAGAAAAGCACCACAGTGCTTAAAAAGTGTGAAGTGGCAGGTTTTTTACAGGTTGAAGAAGCTAGTGAGAGACACTGCAAGAATCTCAGCATGGCAGAAGGGGTGTAGTTACCATAACAGGCAGCAGAGTCAAGTAATTCCCATAATGGTCTTATCTACAGAAATCATTGGTGGTGGCTAATTCATCATAGGATTCCTAAGTGGATCGTAGGATTTCACCAAGATTCTGTCTGGGGTATGTTAACTCACCTGGTGAGCAGATAACTGACTTGAGCCACAGCAATAAATCTCTATAACCTCTCAGTAAGTAGTTACTCAGTCCTGGGGCAGTTCTTAGACGCAAAGCTCACGAATGAAGGGGAGACCCAGCCACTTTGAGAAAAAGCCATAATAACAGCATCAATAATACGTTTTATAATGTTTCCATTTTCCTTTCTCAAAAGGACATGTGCCTATTTGCTAAAGTAAGTACACATTGCGGGTAAAGGAAATGTCCAGACCTTTCTGATGGTTAGCTAACCCAGAATATAACCACCAGTTAGACTGAGCCTTTGGAGGCTGAGTGATAAATGGGATTTGGGTTTGGGACCATCTTGTAGTGGAAATGTTAGGCCCATGTATTTATTCTATAGATATTTTTGAAGTTTAGTGTACATTAACAAAATAAGTATACTCAGCTATGGGCAGAATCGGCATCAGTTACATGTGGCTCTGTGTGTGTGTGTGTGTGTGTGTGTGTGTGTATTCATTTAATTCACAATTTATACAGCAGAGCCCATTGATTTCTCATTTTACAGATAAAGAAATTAAGACACAGGATGAATAAGTAACTTGCCCCTAAGGTCACAAGCCAAGTTTGTGGCAGAGATGGTGATGCTGCTGGCAGCCTGTCTGGAAGGGCATCGAGGGCTGTGCTCTCCATGGAGCTGGTGGGAGGTAGGAACAGGTGGGAGCCACGCCCCCTACTGAGTTGGCAGGGTGGGAGCCCCATGCTTCCAGGTGCAGCTGCAGCCACCCAGCCATGGCTCCTGACTCAGGCAACCTTGCACTCTTGGGGGCCCAGGAAGCACCCCCTGCCCTCACAGGATCAGAAGTGGTGCTCCTGCTCCCTGACCTCTCCCTGCTTCCAATGCCTACTCCAGTTTTGGAGCAAATTCGTGGCCAAGCCTGGGTGCTGTCACAACCCAGCTGAATGTGCATGCACTCAGGGTGGTGCTGACATGCCAGCCCCTGACTTCCTCAGTCTCCTCCTAACTACAGGCACTAATGACTGTGGGAGAGAGGCCAGAAGTGATGCTGAGGGCAGCTCAGCATGGGCCTGTGGGCAACCCTTGACATGAACAGCCTGGGTACCATGGAGAACATGTTGATGGCAGGAGGCAGATGGGTTCCTAGACAGAAAGAGGTGGGTCTCTGGTCTCTTCAAGCCAGGGATGGCCTGAAGCCTGGAGGCTGAGCTGTCAGTTCCAGGTAGAGTCCACCGCCCAGAACGAGAACTTATGATGCTTTCTCTGGGCCTGCTCATGGCCACCCATTGACCAATCAGCATGCACGTCCTCCCTTCTGAGCCCATAATAACCCTGGACTCAGTCAAACTCACACAGACATTGAGACTACCAGCTGCAGGAAGGAGCTACCCATTTTGGTTCTCCCCAACTTGTTGGGATGACCTGCCTACAGAAAGGAGCTACCCATTCTGGGTCTCCCTCCACTGAGAGCTGAACACTTGGGACTATCTGCCTACAGAAAGGAAATACCCACTACGGGTATCCTCTCTGCTGAGAGCTGGACTCTTATTGGGATGGCCTGCCTGTGGAAAGGAACTACCCACTTCAGGTCTCCTAAGAGCTGTTCTGTCATTTGATGAGACTCCTTTCCACCTTGCTCTCCCTCCAGTTGTCCACATACCTCATTCCTCCTGGATGCAGGACAAGAACTCAGGGCCTACCAAATGGTGGTACTGAAAGAGCTGTAACACAAATAGGGCTGAAACACACTCCCTGCTTGCCAAGTTGCAGGTAATGAGAAGAAAAGAACTGCAGCCCTGCAGTGACCCCAGACCTAGGGACTCCCTGAGTCAGGGCTATGACTCCCTCTTTGGGGCTCTGCAGTTCCTTGCAACTCCAAGCTTCCGGGTGCCACTGCATTCCCTAGTGCCTGCAGTGGCAGCCACTTGTGGTATGCCAGGTCCAGTCGCAGTCCTGCAGAGAGCCGACACCTGTGCCTATGCCTGCAGCTGCCCACCCCACCACAGCTGACATGCCTGACTGTGCACAGTGGCCGGACCCCATGCTGGCTCACAGACTGCTTGCCACTCTGCGCCTGGCTCACCCTTAGCAGTTGTGGGATCTGGGCTGGTAGCACGAGTTGAGTGCAGCCTGCCAGACGAAATGGGCAGAACGAGCCCAGTGGGCCTCAGTGAAAACTTGGGCAAAGGCACCACTGGCCACAGAGATTTCTGGCTGGAAAACCAACACCCTAAACATCCCAAGACAATGGGATTTGAATTCAAGCAGGCAAGTTCCTAAATTTGTATTTTAATCATTGTACTATATTACGAAGTATAGAGTACACCCATTTCTCCTGCATCTCCCAAAATACATACATATACATACACACACACACACACACACACACACACACACACACTATACAAGAGGCAAATGACTGGTTATTTTGAGAAGAGTGACAGGGAGGAGGGAGAGGAAAGCTTTTAATTTTTTATTTTACAGATTTTTGTGCTGTTTAAGTTTTCTAGCCATGTGGATAATTTATTTCTGCCTTAATATGAACAGAAATGCAATTTTAAAATGTGTACAAAGGACTTGAGGTAAGAAAGAACGTTCTTTGAGAAACAAAAGGAAGTTTTCATGATTGATGCATAGAGTCAGATGCAGAAGGGAAATAATAATAGCTTGGAAAGGAAGGTAAGTCTTTGTAGGTCATTTTAAGTATTTTGAATCTTGTCCTAAAAGTAATGGGAAATTATTTAGAGTTTTAAGCATGAGAGCAACATGATCAAATGAATGCTTATTTAATAGATCACTGGGTAAACATGTGAATAATAGATTGGAGATGAGCAAAAATAGATGCTAGGGACTGTCTACTAGTGAATTAGAGTAGTGCAAAAAATAAGATAATGGTGACTGAGGCTATGATCGTGGTAGTAGAGATAAAATAAGGAATGATTACATAGCTATTGAGTAGGCAAGGTCAATGTGATTTGGTGATTGATAGGATGACGAAGGACAGGAAAAAGATAAGACTTATTCCCAGTGTTTGGGCTTGTATATCTCATGAGTAATGCTGATATTCACTGATAAGAAAGTGAAAACTGGGGAGGAAAACCTATGTTCAGTTTGGAATATGCTGAGTCAGAGGTAGCAATTGAAATCTGTGATATAAAGCAAAAAAATGGATATATGATTTCGGAGCTCAGAAGAGAAGTCTCTGTTCAGCACTACATGGCTTCATGGGAGTAAACAAGAGAGACATATAGGAAAAAGCGGCTGGTGAGCAGGGAGACTGAGACAGACAGCTCCCAGGAAGGACCCAGAAAGTAATTATTGAATGAATGAATGGAGCAGCCAAGAAGACTGAGGAAGTTTTCCATGAAGCAAGTGAAGGAAAAGATAAGCATTATTAAAAAAAAAAGGAAAAAATAAAGATTGATTAGTTTAGACAAATAAAGCTATGGAACAGATTGCACTAATGTAGGTTGATAAAGGCATTTATTTATTTAGAGGCAGGATTTCACTCACTGTATCCTGGACCTTCTGAGCTCATGCAATTCTCCCACCCCAGCCTCCCAAGTAGCTAGAACTACAGGCAGGCACCATCATGTCCAGCTAATTTTTAAGGTTTTATATAGACAAGTTCTTGCTATGCTGCCCAGGCTGGTCTCAAACTCCCACTTCAAGTGATCCTTCTGCCTCAGCCTCTAAAATTTCTGGGATTACAGGTGTGAGACACCATGCCAAGCTAAGGTATTTACCTTTAAAGAATTCCAGGGCTAGTAGTGATCTGCCCTAAAATCCAAAACCATCTTCAAATGTTGTATAAGTGACAAAAGTATTGTATAAGTGACAAAATTATGATGTTGCTGAGATAGCATAAGTTGTACAAGCAAAGAAAAATTTTATTTTGGCCAATATGCTCTGTTGGAAAATATAGACTAACATATAATTCTGCCAATCATCCAATGCCATCAATCATAAATAATTGATTGATGCCAGTCAATTATTTAAAAAATTAAAATAATCAGTTCATCTAATTTTCAAAACAGATAATTAAACAAAAGGTTTTAAAATTGAACCTCAAATATAATGCGGATAATTTTCAAAAAGTAACATGGTTTCAAGTATGTCAAAAATGTGATTTCTAAATGTGTTAGAGTAGAATTTTTCCAGGTGTCTCAGAAATAATAACTCAGATGATTGACTGAGTTTGTGGTATTTCCATTCTTAACTTCATTTTCATGGTATTTCTAGAGTGATTATCATTCACCAGACAATGTTGTAGCATGAGGGATCTCAAGATAATTTAATTTAGTTCTTGTTCTCAGGAGCTTGCATTTGGGTGGAGAAGATAAAAACATAAGCATTTGTTTGCAAAGATACAAATATTCACAAATTATTGATGAAGTTTGACACCTATTAGAGAGATCTCCTGGGGGATTCATATAAGAACTGAACATTAAAGACTGAATAGGAGTTGGGCAGAAAGAGTAAGGAATCAGTCATAGCAGAAAGACAGAAGGGCAACCTAATCCAAGAAGCAGAAACAAAGGAAAAATTAATTGTGTTCAGTACAAACAAAACCTATTGATATTATTACAGGGTAAATTATTTGACCTGAAATTAAAGCTCTTCTTCAGATTGAATTGCTAAGTATGAGTCTAGGCTTCTTGAAGGAAGAAGAAATATGAACTTTAACCAGGAAGTGAATGGAACCATTGGAAGAGTTTTCTATAGATGGATAATGATCGCACACACACACACAAATCTCATTTATTCATTTATATGAAATCAGATCTCTGTGTTAATATATTTAGAGAGGAAAAGACTTGGACTCAGGCAGTTAAGAAAGAAAGTTCTAATGGTACTTTAGAATAGTTGTGAAAAGAAAGACAAGAGAAGCATAAGGTTAGAGAGGGAGGAATCAATTTGTAGTGGATGTGTAGGATTTTCTGTGCAGCACCCCTTTCCCTGATTCTTCTGATAAAACCGACTTCTCCATTTAGGGATTAAATCCTTGCCCTCCACCATGCCAATAGTGTGGTTCTAACAGGGGCTACTACATGGATGGATCAAATCTGTCAGTTCCTTCTACCCTCTTATCCTCCAGCCTGCCACACTAATTGGGGCCAAGCAAGGGAGACATAACACTAGATAGGTCAATAAAAATCAGTTCTAGGATTGACATTAAAAGAAGAAGGACACTTTCATCTCTATATGAAGCTGTAACTCTGCAATTTCTAGGAAGGATACACAGCCAACACACACAGAAAGGCAGAAAACAGTGTGGGGTAATATGAGAGAGACTGAGAAATTAAGAGACACCTGATAGCATTAATTGCCTTCTCTCCCAATTATATTTCCCCCAATCAAGGTAACATAAGCCTATAGTTTCCCTTTTGCCTAAGAGAAATTGAAGCTGAGTTTTGTTTCAGTCACTTAGCACCTAAAATGTTGTCATTTATGCAAGACCTGGGTAATATTTAGGAAATAAAATGAGAAGGTCTTGAAAACCAATGCCATGTGGGGACGGGAAAGCGAGAAAATGAAAATGATACTAACATTCCAGCTAGTGAAGGATGGAGCGTGATACTATGAACTGAGATAAAGTACACAGAAGAATAAGCAAGTTTTAGGGAAAAGATAATGAGTTGAGCTTTACACATGTTAAATTTAAGGTGCTTATCAGCCATTCAGAACACATTCAGTTGACAGGTGGATATAAAAGTCTGAATAGACTTATGTTCAGTTTTGGCAAGTACAGGCTGAAGAATTATCACATAAAGGTGATAGACAAAAACTTCAAAAACGATGATGTTAGACTTGGAAAATGTGCAAAGTGAGAAAAATGGTGGGATGAGAATGAAAACCTGGAGAATATCAGTGTTAAGGGTCTCAAGTGGAAGAAAGTATTAAGCAGATAGAGAAAGAAGTATCATAAAAATACAAAAAGAAACAAGGGTGCTCAGCAATATAGAAACTAAATGGTAGAGAATATCTTGAAAGAAGTTACTGTTTTAAAAGCTACAAAGAGCTCCAATAGCACAACGTCTTAAAAGTCTTCATGGCATCTGGAAGGCTGTTGGTGGTCTTATAGAGAACTATGTTAATACAATGTGAGAAATAAATAAAGTAAGTTTCCAGTGGGCTGGAATAAACATGTGAGGTAAGAAAATTAGCTATAGCCAGTGCAGTTCTCCAATTTTTGTAAACAGATAATAAGAACTTGGACCATAGTTAGAGGGGAACACAGGCAAGGTTTCACTAGATTAGGAAAGACACCAACAGGGAAACTACACAAACACACACATTATGAGTTATATATACAAATATATATTAAATACACACACACACACACACTTATTAGGCTAGTGCAAAAGTAATTGTGGTTTCAGACCGTGAATTTTAAATCATTACAACTAGGCTCAAACATATCTTTATTAATAAAAATAGGAACCATTATAATCAACAAGTTTTTGCCAGTGAGAAATAAGTTTGTTTATTCCTGTAGCATAACAACCTATGGTTCAAGATTCAACAAACTCTTGGAAAGCATTTTCTGCATTCTGCTGGTTGTGGAAGCATTTTCCCTGCAAAAAGTTGTCGAGATACTTGAAGAAGCGGTGGTCAGCTGGCGAGAGGTCAGGCAAATATGGCGGATGAGGCAAAACTTTGTTCAACTTTTGAAGAATTAGTTTTGCACCATGCAATTGGGAGAAGAATCGGACCCTTTCTGTTGACCAACGCCAGCAGAAGGCATTGCAGTTTTCAGTGCATCTCATCTATTTGCTGAGCATACTTCTCAGATGTAATGGTTTTGCCAGGATTCAGAAAGCCGTAGTGGATCGTAGTGGCAGCAGACCACCCAATAGTTACCATGACATTTTTTTGTGGTGCAAGTTTGGCTTTAGAAAGTGCTTTGGAGTGTCTTCCAGGTCCAACCACTGAGCTGGTCATCGCCCACTGTCATATAAAATCTGCTTTTCATCACACTTCACAATCCAATCATGAAATAGTTCACTGTTGTGAAGAGTAAGAGAAGACAAAACTTCAAAATGACGATTTTTTTATTCTCACTCAGCTCATGTGGCACCCAGGTACGGAGCTTTTTCACCTTTCCAATTTGCTTCAAACGCGGAACAATCATAGAATGGTTGACATTGAGTCTTTTTGCAACTTCTCGTGTGGTTGTAAGAGGATCAGCTTCAAATATTGCTTTTAATTGGTCGTTGTCAACTTCTGATGGCAGCCACTGTGCTCCTTATCTTCAAGACCATTGTCTCCTTTGCAAAACTTCTTGAACCGCCATTGAACTAGGAGTTGGTTAGCAGTTCCCCAACCAAATGCGTTATTATGTTGCCAGTTGTCTCTGCTGCTTTAAGACTGATGTGGAACTCAAATAAGAAAATCTCTCAAATTTGCTTTTTCTCTAACATCATTTCCATAGTCTAAAATAAACATAAAATAAGCAGCAAAAAAACATAAAGTAAGAAATGCCCATTACAATGATGTATAACATTAACTATATTTATTTAAGAATGTATTCCAACATCAAACAGCAAATTCCAACAATGCAAAACCCAGAATTACTTTTGTCCCAACCTAATATCTTCTTGGGCCAGTACTCCTGGGCTTAAGTCTTATTAGTCTTTTGTGCCAGGACAATCTGTATAACTTCTCTGTGCCTCCTTTATCCTATCTGTAAAATATGGATAATGGAGTAATAATGGAAATTACTTAGTGGAATTGTAAGGATTAAATGAGTTAATGGGTGGAAAGAACATAAAACAGATACTGGTACACAATAAGCAATCAGTAAATGTTAGCTATCATTACAACAAAAATGATCCATCTTAGAGAGCTTTTACATTCATTTAGAAACCTCTTCTTTCAAGGCTGCTCGAGTGTGTAAGTGGAGGATGCCAGCACTCACACAAATATGTCATTACCTCTATTCCTTAATAATGGACAGTACTCTTGATGCCAAAAATACTTTGGACAAGCTGACACAGCATTAAGCATTGATTTTCTGGTTTTCCCTGTAAGTCTTTTTGCTCATAATTTATTTCTTTTCCTCACAACTCTAGGTCCTCAGGTGTCTCTGTAATATAATTAGTCTGACATGCATTCTCTTTGACTCCTGGAAGTGCTACTTCTCAATGGCATGGTAGGTATGACATCATTATCACAAAGGCACATGCACTTCATTCTGGAGCTGGCCATTATTGATGGCACCTGCCCAGGACTACTCGATCTTTCTGCAATACATCTAAACTCATTTCTCAAAAATGTTGGATACTGACTCTATAGAATATGAAGAAATTTAAAAATGTATGAAGCATTATTAAGGGTAGAATGCATACAAGATGTTGTAGTAAAAATTAGAAAGCAAAAATTCATCCACACTCTAATTTCAACTCTGAAAATGTATGCATGTATGTATTCATGTTCTGCCTAAAAACACAGGCTGGAGGGAAAAACACCAACAACTTAAACTTGTATATATCTGAATGGTATAGTTTAATTTCCTCTATTCTTTTCCAAATATTTACAGAGGTCTTTTGTTACTTTACAATTAAAGAAAATGTTTTATTTTGTGGGCTAGATATTCAGAAAAGTTACTGACATTCAAAACCATCCTCTTTTGTATTGTTCCCAGGCAACGCTGTAGTCAACTTTCATGCTCCCAGAGCAAAGCTTTTTTGAAAGCCCATCCTGAAAAGTTCCCATGATAATCCAAATCCTAACTCATTTAAAGAGAAAAGTATTACCTATCTCTTCTGGTCCTACTTAAAGTGACTACATTTTTTGGTTTTGACTTTTGGTTTTGACACTCTTTCATGCAACAAATATTTGTGTGCCTATAATGTGCCAGGCTTTATTCCCTGCAAATAAATCAGGGAACAATACAGGCATTAATTCCTGTCTTCACAGAGCATTACACCACAGAATACATTTAACTCTTAATTTTTTTGTAGTAGAATATTTGTCATTTAACTAAGGATGGACGCTGTGATATAGAGGAACACTCCTTCATCTCTGTCACGTAGTACATACACCTCACAGCCCTGTCTATGCCACCATCATTCTCTCTCTAGTTGACCCTGTCATTTCTGCCTGATGATCACCTGTCCCTGGGGTTCTCTGTCAGGGTTTCTGTTGACTCTTATTGCACAACTGGTTGTTCTAGTGTGGGGAGTATCTAGTGATCAAGAAAGAAAAAGATAAAAGAACTATCAAATTTCAAGCGTATTATTTCACGTAATCCTTACAGTTTCATGGAACAGGCAATATTAACTGCCTTTTATAGATGAGGGAACTGGTTTAGTGAGCTGAACATTTAGTGAGCTCTTTTCATCCTTCATTTATTTATTTTTTCATTAATTGACCAACATGTATTTGTAGAGTACCTAGGTGCTAGGGATAAAATGAGGAGTGAAAATAGATCATAAGCTCAAACATGGGAAGATAGGGAAAATAATTTTGTGAAGAGAATAGAGAGAGCAACTTTTAGAAAAGAAGTTCTGCCTGAGGAATCTGAGGGGCCCTCCAGGGAACCCTACCTATGGGGCAGGAAGAGAAAGAACAAGAGGCTCATGGGGCTCAGAAAAGGGAAA
Organism: Mandrillus leucophaeus; assembly: GCF_000951045.1. NCBI lineage: Eukaryota > Metazoa > Chordata > Mammalia > Primates > Cercopithecidae > Mandrillus > Mandrillus leucophaeus. The sequence continues at coordinate 514,287 of NW_012101255.1, forward strand.
TTTCCCGGATACTCTTTGCCTCCTCATTTTATTCTCAGGACCCTGGCTCTAAAGTTAGTTGCCGTCTGAAGTCTGAGTTTTATTTTTAAACAATTTTTTTTGGCATAATTTTATTTAGCCACAATAAAATTCATTCATTTTAATTATACAGTTGGATGAGTTTTGACAAATGTATATACCCATGTAACCAAGCCCCCAGTCAAAATATAGAACATTTCCATCAGCCCAGAAAGCTTTTCTACTGCCATCGACGTTCCTTAGCCCCTAAACACTCACTGACCTAATGTCTATCACTCTAGATAGATTTTTGCCAGGTTTTCAGCCAGCCCCTAGGTGGATATCTATCCATGGTGACTATAATGTCTCATTGGCTATGACTTTGCCCAGATTCCTGGCCACTCAGTTTCTTGGAAAAAGTACAGTCATTAAAATCAATGGCACTATTTCAGGCATTGTAAAGCTACAGAAGTCACTTTCGACAAGTACCTACAGAACCCATTATCCTACAGGTGGAGACTTCTAAGAGGCTGAGCCAAGACTGAGCCTGGCTCCACAACCCTAGTTTCTGGGAATGTGGCTGAGTTGATTAAGGAGGTCTTCTCCCTTTTGTTTCTAGGAATGATAGTCACAATTGTCCAAATAAAAACTCTTATATGTTTGAAATTATGTTGAATGCTGAGTGCTGAGGTTGTTTAACTTTCTTGTAAGAACTTTAATAAAAAATTTATAAGTGTTTTAGTATTCAAAAAATTGATCTACTCAATGATTTGCTGTCCTGGAGTATCACTCACAATCCTAGAGGTCTTAATATATTGGTAATTGTTACAGAAGAAACATCTGCTAATTAATAGGCAAGTGTGTATGTTTACCTATTGAGACATAACAGTAGAGATATCAGATATTCTTATCATAAGGTCCTCTGCTATGAAATACTTAAAATTCATACACCTGCCTTCTCTAATATTTTCTTTATGGGAAGTACGTGAGATACCCTTGTATCTTCTGAGACAAAGAAGGGGGAATTATTGGAATTCACCAGATTACATTACTTCTATTCAGTCTCCAAACCTATACTCCTTTATGGAATTAACACTTACAAGGAACACAAGCTAAAAAGAAAAAGAAACTTGGAGATTTTTTAGTTTGTTCAGTTAGTAATGCTGATAATATAAAATTTTATCAGTTCCAGGAAGCAGTTCTTTCCCTTATTGTTTTTTCAATCTATGTAAGAGTAGTTGCTTTCTACTAACCGTTAGAGCTGTAATATTCATTCTTCTGGTATAGAAAACGGCAATGAATCCTTATGCTTCAAAAATGCTTAGAGCTTCAAGAATTGTCAAATCCCAGGCAATCTTTGTAAGCCTATATTGTGAGCTCAAAATTAACATGAGCAGAGAGTTAGGGTGTTAGCACCATATATCTAGTGGATTTACAGGAAGACCAAAGCTCTCTATTTCCAGCCCAACCTTAAAAAAAAAAAAAAAAAGAAAAAGGAAAGCAACACCCTATTTTTCTCTAAGAGTGTTACAAGTACATCTGGAAAAAGAAAAATGAGACAAAAGAGGAGGAGACAGAGATGCAATCAAAGAAATCTCCAGTATTCTGGATTCCACATGCCTCTTCTAAACCAGTCCTAGAATCTGTGGGATATTAAGAGTTTTGTTACTCCAGGAAGAAGGCAGCATTCCTTGACTGGTCCAGGTAAATTCCTAAGGCTTCCCATTTGAAATTTGGTTCTATTTCTTTTTCCTCTCATAATACTCTTTACTCTTTATTTACTATGACAATGAATATGGAATTGCCAATGTGTTCTAATTAATTACACATTCCCAATGGGAGCCCAGTTATCTGTGTCTTTATCGCTCCTCTTTGCTTCTCTCTGGAATTCTGATTCTTGCTTTACTCTTTCTTAGGCCGCAGATAAGATGGATTTGGAAAGGCAAGTGGGGGAAAACAAATTGTAAATCGCATTTGAATACAATCAGGATATAGGGGGCCAAACACTCTGAAGTAATGAAGTAACATCCTCATTGACTGCTGTGATCATCTTTAAGAAAGATCACATAGGGAAGCATAAAGACCACAGAGAAAGATACGTGAGACCCTATTTTACCCTTTGAGTATGTATTATTTATATTTATTTTCCTGTCTTTACTTTTTTTTCTTTTTATAATTCACCTCAGATGGATGGAGAGACAGACAGTGAGAGAGAGAGAGAGAAAGGGCGAGGGGGGGGGGGGGGAGGGAGAGAGAGAGAGAGAGAGAGAAGATGATGTCTTATTAGGGAAGACTGGAGGATCTTTTTAGGAAGAATGTATTAGCTTGCTCAGGCTGCCATAACAAAGTACCATAGTCTGGGTGGCTTAAACAACAGAAATTTATTTTGTTACTCTTCTGGAGGCTACAAGTCCAAGATCAAGATGCTGACAAGGTTGGTTCCTTCTGAGTCCTGTCGTCTTGGCTTGCAGATGGATAGCTTCTCACTGTAGCCTCACATGGTCTTTCTTCTGTGTGCATGCTTCCCTTGTGTTTCTTTGTGTGTCCAAATTTTCTTTTTTATAAGGACATCAGTCAGATTAGATTCAGGCCCCCCCACTGACCTCATTTTAACTTAAATACCTCTTTAAAGGCCCTATTTTCAAGTACAGTTACATGTTGAGGTATTGGAAGTTGGGACTTCACTTATTAATTTTAAGGAGGACACAATTCAGTCCATAGCAAAAGGTATAATGCTTTTGTCAGGGAAGACAAGAATACGCATTGATGGTGGTGATAGGAAAAAAAAATGGATTACAGATAATTTTCTAATGTAGGATTAAGATAATTTAATGATGGATCTAACATGGAAGGTGAGGTACAGGAAGAGTTGAGAATGCCTCCAAGTTTTCTAGCTTAGGCAGCTAGATATACAGCTGTAAAATTAACTAAAATTTTAAAAATACTGGACAAAAGACAGGTTTGGGAGTAAACCAGGATATTTATTAATTCAACACATATTTAGCAAGTTTTGACTACATCTCTAGCACTTCTCTAGAAAAAAAAAAAAAAAACTTCTAACATCAAGTTTACACTCCAGAGCTCTCTGAACATGTAACACTTGTATCTAATAGATACATGTAACACAGTATCTATTAGATACTGAAAAGATTGGAAACAGTAAAGTAAGACTTTGAGTAAGCAGTTAAATATATAAACCTGAAACTCAGGAATTGGGTCAGCCCCGCAGATATGAATTTGGCAGTGAGAGTATATCTACCACTAAAGCCATAAGTCTGAGTGAATTCACCTGAGAAGCATGAATCCTGAGAACCAGTCTCTGAATCAGGCAAATGCATATGGGTTATAAAGAAGAGGAAAGACTAGTAAAGGAGATGGAAAAAATAAATCAACCAGCAAAGCAGGAGGAAAACAAATGACTTCAGTTTTGACTATGTCCAGCTGAGACTGCCTGTAGAATTGTCATATATATACACATATATATACACACACACACACACACACACACACACCTTCAAATTAGCATCACAGAATGTAATTTTTACATGCACACTTTATGTGTTCAGGTCTTACCAGTAACTCTAATGAGTCTAAACTTAGAAGTTCTAAGGAAAGGACTTTATGCATTATCTACACCAATCTATAAGCAACAGGAAGCAGCGCAAGTCCTTCAGGAGCCTGTTCTCTTTCCCAGATCTCTTTCCCAGACGTTTCTCTGCCTCTGGCAACCTTGTTTAAAATACTCATTTGCTAAGCAGAGACTGTGCAAGGGTAAACTGGAGCTGACCAGCCCTCGTGGGCACCGACCTTAAATACCTTGTGCAGTACTGACATAACTCCCACTGACTTTTGCTTGTCCATCTAAATTTCCCTTGTTTCCCATTAATCTCACTGAGACTCTCCACACTGCACTAAGAATCTCTTTCTTCCACATTTAAAGCCTTTAATTACTCCCCCAGACATCCCTTCCCAGTTTGGCAGTGCAAAAGCAGACTTTAGGGAAAGGTTTCCTAGAATTAAACAAATAGATTACATCACTGTTTCCTGTTCTTTCCAGAATTAGGGCAAAATTATGTCTTTGTCGTGTTAGTCCATGTGAGGTCGGGCCAAAGAGGAGGTTGGCAATTATTCCTTAGGGGGAATGCTAAGTGGTCCTTCATCAGCAGTCACAGCTGATAATGATAATTTTCAGAAAAACAAAAATGAAACCTCTGTGGCTCCTGTGATAAGACCTTCATTTCCTTTCAGATATTGTTCTCCTTTCACCATTACCACATTCATGCTGCTAGTGAAGTGCAGCTCTAATGTGTCCTTGTTCAGTTTTCTCCCCAGTGTTCCCCATTTTTAAGGTCGTCGTTCCTATTTTGTTTTTAAGCATGATCTACCTTTTGACGAGTAATCCTCTTTTCCAAATTCCTCCCAAATTTTGCTTTTCTCAAACCACACACACACAAAATGAGTTCCTTTAAAAATACATACATAAACATAATTTTGGCTTTTTAAAAACTTCCTCTTAATGATAAGGCTATCACACACTCTCCACTTCCTAAGGGGGCCAAAATTTGGAGGAGGTTCACATTTCTGAAGCCTATTCTAAATGAATGGCATACTATAAATTAAATACAGACAAAGTCAATATAAATTTAGTCAGACAGATGAGGGAGAAAAGCCAAAATTCGGATTGCTTCTCTACCATTTTCTCTTAATTCCCTGGTTGTTTCATTTGGTTTGTTTGGTTGATTGTTTGGTTTCTCATCCCCTTTCTTTTTCTCTCTCAAGCATCTCACCTCAACTTGAGCACAGACTGAAGACAAACCTCAGCCCTCACCCATGGTGCAGGCCCAAGTCCAGAATGCACAAAATAGTCCTGGTCTCTCTTAAAGTGGTAAAGTAGGGGCAGCGGGCTAAGGAAAACAAAGCCGGGGTGGACACTCAAGGTCCCATTGACTCAGGGAAATAAGGTGCCTGGGAGAGCACTTCATTCAGGAAGAGCATATTATGATGTCTCCAGGGCCAAGAATGTGGCATAAATGAGCAAAGCCTAAAAAAACGAGTGTGGGTCGCTGCAGAGAATATATCCCATGTGGACAGAGCTGACAGTATATATTTGCAGCCAAATATTGCCATTTAGAACTATGCGGTTAGTGCTGTCCGATTTCTAATTACTACTCTGAGAAAACCAAACAAGAATTTTTGTACGTGTGTAAAATAACCCAGTTTTGTAGTCAGTTAATTTTTCTTTAACATCATCATCTTAGAGACCACCAGTTTGAAATCTCTAGTTTTGCATTAAGAAACCAGAATTCCAGATGTCCGCCCATTAGCAATATGCTGATTAGCAGGCAGAGCCCAGATCAATGTATAAATCCTATTTCTCTTGAATATTCTTTAACTGTTATTGGAATGAGTTTCCCAATTTATCATATTTTGGAAAAGAAGATACAGAAAGCAATAAAGATTTTAAAAAGAGAGATTAAAAAGGAAAAATAACAGTATTTTCCCTCCTTCACATGTTATTTTGATATATGCTTCTTGGTTTCTTTCATTCTATGTCTTTTCAGAAAATAGTTACACTCCCAGAGAGATAATTAATCCATTTTGAGGGCCTGCCATGTGCCAATCAACTTCTTTAGGACTTTTGGTAGGGTTTGTCTTTTAATCGTATTTAAGAAATTGGAGAATAAAGTAGATAAACAGTAAATAAAATGAGATCAAAAAACTGAATGTAAAACTTTACACAAAAATTTAAAAAGAATTAAAGAATAACTAAAAAAATGATGTGAGACTTTAATTTCTTAAATATGTTGTAGGGCAAATATTGGGATGTAGGACAACTCTAAACTTGCATAGGATTATTTTAAAGTTATCTCTGATGGTGAAGGTAAGAACTTCCAGCTTTACTTGAGGAACTGAAGGCACTTCTAAACACATATAAGATTAAGATTTTCTAAATTGCATATTTGAATACAGCTCTACTTAGAAACAGGCTGAGACTGAATGAATACAGATAACTAAAGGCTAAATTTTCTGTGTTAAAATGAGCACACTAGGAGAAAAGTAGAGTGTCTTGCCAGCCCAGAGCTAGTATATCTGGTACTTGTCATTTACTCATTTTTGCCTTCATTCATTCAACACATATTTATTATATTCAGCACAGTTCAAATACAGAGTGATACAGCAATTGAAAAAGCCACAGGAGATCCTTACCTTCATGGAGTTTATATTCCATCAAGAAGAGACAGACAACAGACAAGAAAAAAATAAATAAATAAATGATGTAATTTCCACTAATGCTAAGCACTAAGAAGAAAACAAAGCAGAATATTAAGAAAGAGTAGTAATGCGGGGAGGGAGATGTTTTAGATAATTTACATCAGAATCAGTAAAATCCAGAAGAGGAGACATGACAAAAGAGAAATACAGAACTGGAAGTGCAAAGTCTGGGAATTAGAATGAGCTTAATTAAGTTCAAGGGACAAAAAGAAGGTCTATGAGGCTGGAGGATATAGCTCACTGCAACCTCCACCTCCCAGGTTCAAGCGATTCTCCTGCCTCAGCCTCCTGAGTAGCTGGGATTACAGGTGGGCACCACCACGCTGAGCTAATTTTTGTATTTTTAGTAGAGATGGGGTTTCACCATGTTAGTCAGGTTGGTCTCGAACTCCTGACCTCGTGATCCACCCACTTTGGCCTCCCAAAGTACTGGGATTACAGGCATGAGCCACCGGGCCCAACCGCCATTGGATATTTCAAGTAAGGAAGCACTCTGTCCCTTGGGGGAGACTGAAAGGGTTCCAGAACTCCAGAAGAAAGACGAGTTTCTGAGCTGTATGTGCCAGTAACACATTACAGACTCCCAGAAACCTTCAAGGGAAGAGTCTGACTTCAGCTGTTTTGTGCAAAGAAATGAATTTGACTGAGTAAATACTGGCCAGAGCTGGAAGAATGTCCAAATCTTACTTGTAAAATACTACTCAGCCCACTAAACAACCAATCTGAACATGGACCTAAAGACATGGTTGGACCTGAACAGAGACAGTCCTCACCAAAGACAGCAATTATCACTGTGGATACCTGTGAGACTGTGCACTGCCGTCATTAATCTGTTCATCTTACTTTCCAGCCTTTGGTTGATTTTCCCCCTTTAATATAACCTCTTTAGTGTTTGCACACATTGTTGGTGGGAGTATGTAGGCATATGCATCAAGAATGATAAAACAATTTTATTATATGAATTTATCCTAAGGAAATAATCAGAGGTGCTATAATAAGATAAACAGATAAAGAAAGGATAAATACCTACCAACAGTACATGGGTTAGGTGCATTATGAATACTCTTACAGTCATTCAATATCATGTTCTGAGAAAATACTTAAAAACAGCAAAAAATTCCACAAGGTAATTTTAAGTAAAAACAGAGGCTACAAAATACTATGTACAATATGAGCCTGGTTTTGAAAGTATGTACATTTATATGTACATATTTTATTTCAATTACATATTTTAATATATTAAAGTGTTAATAGTGGTTCTCTCTTGATTGTAAGTTGAACTTTCAATTTTTCTTTCTCCTTGATTATTTTATGAAGCTTTGATAATGCACATAATTTAGTTTTATAAATTTAAAATAACTCTTTCAAATGTACTAATACTTCCCTTGAAAGCTTTGTGTCTTCTAGCTTACCCAGCAGGGTTCTAGGAGGCCATCATACCCAAGAGAACAGTGAGAGTTCTGAAGTATAATCCAGACCCTCCAAAGTCTACCTGTTACAAAAGGGTCACAAATACAATGTTCCCATGGCCCTTAGAAAAAAAGAAGAAAAATCAGCTGCAACCCACTCCTACTTTGTAATTCCAACCATTTCATTTTACTTTTTTTTGTTGTTTTGTTTTGTTTACTTTCTTCTTTTTTTTTTTTTTTTTTTTTTTTGAGACAGAGTCTAGCTCTGTCGCCCAGGCTGGAGTGCAGTGGCACGATCTCCACTCACTGCAAGCTCCGCCTCCCGGGTTCACGCCATTCTCCTGCCTCAGCCTCCCGAGTAGCTGGGACTACAGGCGCCCGCCACCACGCCCGGCTAATTTTTGTATTTTTAGTAGAGTCGGGGTTTCACCCTGTTAGCCAGGATGGTCTCGATCTCCTGACCTTGTGATCCGCCCGTCTTAATTTTTAAAACTTTTGTGCGTTTGGCAAAGATATGCTTTTCCTACTAGAATGTAAGTGCCACAGAGCAGACAAAAGTCTGTTTTGTTCATGCTGTATCCCAGTGTCTGGCATATACTAAAAACTGGGTAACTGCTGAATAAATACATTAAAGATAATGCATGAATATGAATCTAAGTCCCATCAGTGGAGACTCAGAGAAAAACATGGCACAACAGCATAACAGGTGTGGGTGCATTCAGTTCAATGTTCAGTAAAAATGAATGTATAATGTTTAGGAGAACTGAATTAAACTTTTTCGTAAAGTTACTGTCCTACAGATGTAGCTAGAAAGTGCCTTTTTGCTCCAACAGTATTTCAGAAGCTATTCATCTCATATGAGTGACTTTAGACAGAGGTATCTTCTCAGGCACAAGCAAAAAACGATTAAGGTCTACGGGAAAAAATTGATATTCATAGACTAGTATTGCTGCTGTTATCCATGAAGGCATAGAACGAAAAGGGAGCACCTTATAGAGAAGAAAGAGAAGTAAAATAAATGACACTATGCAAATTGCAAAGATTCTATAATTATTTCTTCTATGCTATTCAAATTCAAAAATTATAAATTCAGAGAACATGCCACAAAGCCCTGTGGTATTTTATACAACCTAAATAAGTATCAAGGATCTTAAAAATGTTAACATCTTTTGATGTAGTGATTCCACTTCAAGGATATAAACTAAGGAAAAGTAATAAATGCAGACAAGGTTTGTGTACAAAGTTGAATCATAATTTGAAAAATAAATTTTATTTTATACATAAATCATAGGCAAACAGTGCTAAACTAGGTCTTAGCTGTATTGTTTCTCCAGGGAAAAATAATCAATAATATGGAGAAAGGAGGGAGGGAGAGAGAGAGAGAGAGGAGGGAGAGAGAGAGAGAGGGGAGAAAGAGAGAGAGTTTAAGGAATTGGCTAATGCAATTGTGGAGTTGGCTAATTTAAGGAATTGGCTAATGCAACTGTGGAGGCTAAATCCATATTCTTCAGGGTAGACCAACAGGCTGGAGATCCAGAGATGAGTTGATATTGCCACTTGAGACCAAAGACAGACTGCAGGAACCAAGCATGGTGGCTCACACCTGTAATCCTAGCACTTTAGGAGCCCGAGGCAGGCAAACTGCTTGAGCCCAGGAGTTCGAGACCAGCCTGGGCAACATAGCAAGATCCCACATCTGGAAAAAAAAAAAAAAAGAAAGAAAGAAAGAATAAAAAGACAGACTGCAGGTAGAATTCACTCTTCTAGGGAAGTCAGTCTTTTTTTTTTTTTTTTTTTTCCAGTAAGGCCTTCAACTGACTGAATGAGTTGAATGAGGCCTACCTATATTATGGAGGGTTATCTGCTTTACTCAAAGTCAACTGATTTATACAATCTCATCCAACAAGACACCTTCAAAACAACATCAGGATGTGTCTGGCAAAATATATGGGTCCCCTGGCATAGCCAAGTTGACACATAAAATTAATCATCACATCTGCCAATATGCACATTTGGAAAGACTCTCAGAGAAGTGACCTTCCCAAGCTGGGTGACAAATAAACCACTGACATCTTTCCTTAGTGTTAATATAAACTTTTTTCTGAAGTCTGTAAAAGGTCCTTGAGAGTCATAGAGCCAGAAAATATCAGATAATACCTTCTCTTCTTTTCTTTTAAAACATAGAAAGCCTTGTTCTGAAAGTATATAGATTATCTTATTCACTTTGCATCCCAGAAGCTCTTAGCACAATGTTTTCCATATTGTAAGCATCCACCACCTCCTGGAGCAATTAAAATCAGCCTTGTTCTTTTTTTTTTTTCTTTTTTCTTTTGATGTTGTAACCATGGGGATGCATGAGCCTTGTTCTTAATGAGCTGAATCAGAAAGAGGTCATGTTGCACAACCTAATTTATCTTCATTTTCCTCTTCTAAAATACAACAGGATTTACAAATGATCTCTAAGATCATGTAAATGACAACTACACTAAGAACATAGGAGTTCAGAGGAGAAAGAAGGCAAGGAAGGCTCTTCATAAAGTAAGGGAGATTTGAAGGAGGAGTAGGATGCATATAGTCAGAGAGGAATGTGGAGCATTACAGTGAAAGTAAATAGTACATAAAATGAAAGAGGTGGATATGTGCTCAACAGGCAGTGGGTTGAGCAGAAAGTTTTTAAGAGAAGCTATGAGAGATGTGACTGGAGAAGTACTCGATAAACTTGAAAACAATATAAATAGTTTGCTTTTTAAAAGGACTGGGGAGTTATTAAGAGTTCTGATTTGGGGAATAACACGATTAAAGTGGGATTTTATGGACAGGAAAAAAATATTCTTGCCATACTAATGTATCCTATTTAAACTAGTCAATTTAATTTTTTCTTATGTCTCCCATGCCCCTGACTGTTTTTGTAATCACAGACAGAATAACCCAATTTCATGTACAAATTATACAATACTAAGCTGCAAATCTATGCACTACCAAAAACTAATTTAGCAGTAATTTTACCATACAAATTATTTCAATGTAGTTGTCACAACTAATATCTGTTCTTGCATTTATAAATGATCACTTGTCAGAGGAAAGATTAAACAGGAAAACGTGGGCTGCAGAGAACCACATTAAAATGAACTATATAGATCTAGGTAAAGGGAAGAGCAGATTTCAAAATTAAGAAAAAAGAGACACAAGCTGTACCCAGCTGTCAAATAAAATCTTCCAGGAAGGAAGGAAGGATTGGTGGCTTGCAACTTATCTCAAGCAGTAAAGAATTGACTTTTTCAATGTATCAGACTGTGTGGTTGGTATTTGGGAAAGACAGAGTGTTGTCGTGGGAATAATAGGAGTTGCTTTGAAGTCTGAGTCTTGCCTCTGTTACTATCTAACTTGGTGACTGAGTGAATATTCCCATTGCTAACTTCTAGTGTCTCCATGTGTAAATAGGCATAACAGAGTTAATACGCCAAGTGTATTGGGTAAATGTGCTTAGCACATTAGCTCACATATAATAGCCCTCCTTAAGGACACCATTTACCCTCTCATCACCTTCTCTATTCTGACCATTGTCATCTTTAGCTGTAAAGTTGTAGCCAACACCATCAACCTCACAGTGCCACTGTGAGGAAGGAAAAGAAATAAACCACACTGAGTAACACCCATGAGGCTCTCATTGTACCAGGCCCCACATCATTATAACAAAAGTTTGTAGACAAAATTATTTCTGTTTCACCTACTAAATTACCCAGTCTCAGATATTTCTTTACAACAATGTGAGAATGGCCTAATACAGTGCCATGCACTCGAGTCAGGAAGACAGAGCAACATCCTATCTCCAAAAAAAGAGAGAAAACTTTATAAAGAATTTGTGTACTGTAGAGAGAAAGAATCCATAATTTCCAGTTCCCAACACTGCTGAGGCTTTTTCCCTCACAATACATCTGTGTTAAAGCTATGAGCATCTTTGGTATTGTGAAAGTTGATAATACATATTGGGTTATTCTTATCACACCCAACTAAAACAGAGTCGAGAAGCCAGAAGGGAAAACCACTCAGGGCACATAACATTGCTCCAAAAACGTAATTCTCTGTAAGCCTGGCTGCTGAACCTGCCAACTGTAACCTGATGCCAGTTTTATCTAATGATTACTGAAACAACCTGCTGCAACTTTAAGACCAGTTTTACCCAGGTCAGTCACTCACCAATCAGAGCTTACCAGCTCCCCCAAACTTCACTATTGCCAATGACCTTTCTTGAAGAGCAATACATAACATTTCTCCTTTTAATAATACCTCTTACCTTCTCTTTGTTCTGCTATACTCAAGACCAGTCAGTCTGCATACATGCACCAAATTGCAATTCTTTCTTCCCAGAAAAAAATATTTTAATATCAGACATTCATCTCTATATTTTATTTTACTTCAACAGTATGTAAATAGCACTTGAATTTATAATTCTTTGATATACTTTATTAAAGACATTTATTGAGATATTTAAATACTATAAAATTCACTGTTTTAAGTTTGCAATTCAGTGATTGTTTTAGTGTATTACAGAGTTGCACAACTATCACCACAATCTAATTTTGAAACATTTCCATCACCCCGAGAAGAAATATTTTGCTTATTTGTAGTTATTCCGTATTGCTATTCCTACCCCTTCCCCTTCCCCATCACCCCCCCTTCCCACTCCAAACTCTTGGTCTTAGGCAACCACTAATTTATTTTTTGTTCTATAGGTTGGCTTGTTCTAGACATTTCATATAAATAAAATTATAAGATGTGCTCTTTTGTTTTGGGCTTCCTCAACTTAGCATAATATTTTTGAGGTTTCTCCATAGTATGGTATGTATGGGTACCTTGTTCTTTTTTATTGATGCATAATATTCCATTATACAGGTATAAGGCATGTTTCTTCCTGTCTTTTATCTAGTTGATTGACATTTGAATGGTTTCCACATTTTGGTTGTTATGAAAAATGTTGCTGTGTAAATTTGTTTTTGAGTGAACATATGATTTCATTTCTTCTAGGTAGGTAACAAGTAGTGGAATTGCTGGATCATATAGCAAGTCTATGCTTAATTTTTTTTTAAGAAACTGCCAGATGGTTTTCCAAAGTGGCTACACCATTTTACATTTCCACAGGCAATGTATGAGAGTTCCAATCTCGCCACATCTTTGCCAATACTTGTTGTTTTCTGGCTTTTTGATTATAGCTACCCTAGTGGGTATGAAGTAGTAACTCATTTTGGTTTTGATTTACATTTTCCTAATGATTAATGGTGCTGAACAAATTTTCATGTGTTAATGTGTATACACTTTGAAAAATGTCTATTCAAATCCTTTGTCCATTTTTATTTCATTATTTATTTATAGTTATTCTTTATAAATTCTGAATACAAGTCTCATGAGAGAGATAATTTTCAACTACTTTTCTCCCAGTCAATGGATTGTATTTCATTTTCTTGACCATGTTTGTTGAAGCACAATAGTTTTAAATTTTGCTAGGTACAATTTATCAAATTTTTAAATTTCATATGCTTTTGGTGTTGTATCTAAGATATTATTGCCTAACCCAAGATCATGAAGATTTACTCTTTTTTTGCCTGTATTTTTTTGGGGGGGGTTCATATATACACAGACATATATGAAATCCTACATATGTGTGTGTACATCCTACATATGTGTGTGTACATATATATGTATGTATGAAACCCTATAAAATATATCTTTCTCATATATATAAACCCTATAAAATATATATATATTTCATATATATATACTACATATGTATGAAACCCTATCAAATAACAAATATGTAAGTAATTTAGGAGCAAAGGTTCTCTGGAAATTAGGATGAAGCGAAAGTCAAATTATTAAGTTACATTGTATTAGTCTGTTCTCACACTGCTATAAAGAACTAACTGAGACTGGGTAATTTATAAAGAAAAGAGGTTTAATTGGCTCACAGTTCCACAGGCTGTACAGGAAGCATAGCTGGGAAGGCCTCAGGAAGCTTACAATCAAGGCAGAAGACAAAGGGGAAGCAAGCACTTCTTCACATGGCCAGCAAGAGAGACAGCAAAGGGTGAATTGCTACATACTTCTAAACAACGAGGTCTCATGAGAACTCATTCACTATCACGGGAACAGCAAAAGAAAAATGAGCCCCCGTGATCCAACACTTCCCACCAGGTCCCTCCTCCAACACTTGAGACCACAACTCAACACGAGATTTGTGTGTGGACAGACAGCCAAGCCATATGAGACACAAAAGAAAGAATGCAGACACAACCACTCAATATTACACACAGTGAAAAGCTATGTCATCTATTTTTCTGTTAAGATGTATAGGAGGCAAAACACCCCCTTTACCATTACTTGTAGACAGCATGATCAGAGCACAGTAAGACTGAATCAAGTGTACTGATGAAAGAAAAGCTAATCAACAAGGAATATGCTATCAGAAAAGCAGAGACATATCCAGTTCTTACTCAGACTATAGCTGAACAGTCAAACTGGAAAATACATAGACTAGTCAGCAAGAGGAGGTGATATGTTGACCAGGTAAAAGACACCATCCTCTGCAATGGATAACAATGGAAACAGTTATCTAAATTAGAAAGGTATTTACACTGGCGTTTAAGGAAAGTGATCTTAATCTATTTAAACATTATGAAAACTAAGGAATTAATTCATAATTCTCACTTTAATATGAAGCGGAAGAGGGTTGCATTCCTTGACCAACAGTAGTAAATGTATTTTAATGATCCACAGATCATTCAAATAAGATGTCTCATTTGGAATATATTATCAATTTCCTTTATAAGACTTTATAATCAAATCTACTATCATTAAAAAGTTCCACTATTATTTGCTTAAATGTTACTAATAACCTATTTGTGGCCAAATCTTTATGTCTTTTATTCTTTGAAAAGTAGGAAAAGGTTATTACTGAGTAGGAAATGGTAACTTAAGGAATATAAGACAAATATCTGTCAATTGAGAAAGCTGTTGAATTTTGAGGCATAACAATGAAAGCTCTATTTATAGATATTAAGCTCTAGAATTTCACATTTTGAAGGAACATTAACAACTTTTTTACAGCTAACGGGCTTGGAAAGATTGCTTAAAGGTTAGAACCCAATCTGGTAAATTACCTATGACACGACTTCATATTCAAAACTTTATGGCCCTTGTTAGTCAAGGGTTTTAGATATAATATACATTTTTCATCCCTTTAATAATATCAGAAGACTTTCAGGAAAAACACTTTTATTTTATTTTATTTTTGCTGATTCCTCAGCATCTAAAAGAGTGTTTGGCTCAAAAAGCATTTGTTGAGTAGCATATCTTAAGTGGTAGTCACTTGAATTATTATTCATTTTAGCTATTTATAAAAGCTTAATCCGTTGTTTCTTTGAAACTGAAACTTCTATATCACAAAATTTCACTGTTGTTTGCTTTTACATTTATCAGCTTTTGTTCTCTCTTACCTCACCATCTGATACCTATTTGTTGATGCCCTCTGTTGTACCTTTTTACATTTTAGAGATAAGAAAGAATTCTAAAACTAATTAATTTAAAATAGTTTTAAAAAAATATAGGTTGTACAGGAAGAAAAGTGATTATCTTTGGAGGAATCTCTGAACAAATTATCTAGTCAAAGGAAAACAAAAAATAGCAATCAAAAAATTTAATTCAATTCAACTAGCACTGATTGGACATTTCTTATGTTTCATGCATTGAAGATCTAACAGCAATAAGACATAGGTCTTACTTCAAGAAACTCATATATCAATAGAAGATATGTACTGTATATTAATGTGATCAGTTAACTGTATTTTAAAGCAGTAATATTTCATACACATAAATATGAAGTATTTTATATGTATTAACACATTTAATGCTAACAACAATTTTGTAAATGAGAAAATTGAGGCATAAAGAGGTTAAATAATCTGCTCCATTTATGTAGCTAGTTTTTGGCAGAGCTAGTATTTGAACCAGGCGGTCTGCAGATTCAGAGCCTGCATTCTTATGCCACATCGTACTGCCTCACAACTCACTGCAACTTCTCAGTTTTTTTTTTTTTTTATTTTGTTCATGAGATGATTTCTTTTTAAACATATATCACCAAAATTAGAAAGTAAGATTTGCAGGTTATTTTACATCAGGACAGTAAATCCATTTTTGAATTGTAAGAGTTTTTTTCATGCAGAAGAAGTTTGAAGATTGTAAATGCCTTTACAAATATATGACATTATTAAAACATTTTTATTTTATGAATATGAAATATTTTAGAAGTAATGAGACAGCCAGATATAAAGGAGTCACCCGAGAACCCCCAACTGGCCTGTTCGCTGGGAGGAGTGCACACTGGGATGGAGACTCAGGAAGTTCACGCTGTTTGCCCTGGGGAGGAGCCTGGCCCCTCCTCTTCCTGGGTGGAACCTGGAATTCAATCTGTGAGGCGGGAAGAATATACTAGCAGGACTCTCGCTCCGCTCAGGGTCCCTGTTTCCCCTCTTTTCCTTTTTGTCCAGTAAATTCCATTTTTCTCACCCTTCAAAGTGTCTGCAGGCCTAATATTTCATAGCCGTGTGGAAAGGACCCCATCTTTAGCTGAACTAGGGAGAAACTCATACCACAGTACAAGCAGCTGATATAAAATATACATGCATTTCTGAAAACCTTGCAGTAAGCTACGTTGCACACTTCAAGTTACAAAGTTAATGGGGGAAAAAATAATAGAATTAGCACAGACCACTCAAAACTTATGCCACTTGATGACCAGAGCATTAACACCAATGACCAATCCTACTCAATAACAATTTATCACAGTTTTTTAAAAATGTTAAAATCATAATAAAGAAAGCAGTACGACAGTTACTAATAGGACTTTATTCTAAATACAAATGAAAGTAGGCTATCAGAAGGAGGTAAAAGAAAGACTGCTGAATTGCAGAAAAAAGCACAACATCAGAAGTTATAGGTGTAGCATTTTACATAATAAGCAGATGCAAGTTTCACACATACCATAGCAAAGATATGGCTGGTGATTTTTGGATCATTATCTTGTCATTGTTTCTTTTGCACATGATCAATCTCCTGGGAAGATAAAATGAATGGACATCATGTACAGTACTGTATTCTTCTATGGTTTGCTGTATGCAGCTTTGGGGACATATTTTGCAGTCTGCTGCAGTGTAAATGCTGGCAGTGCAAAATGCAGGTGGAAAATCCCTTAAGAGCCTTCCCATCACCCAAGTTATGTTCACATCATTCCCTCTTTAATAATCCTATTTCCATTTACATTACAGAACATGCTCTGTAGCAAAATAAACTGTATTTGGAATGGATTACAATGAAGGAGAACATCAACAATTTTATCACTAAATTATTTCTTATTTCAGGTTCCTTTCTCCTTTTCTGTTAAACACACTTAAAAGTTAAACATGCAAAATGCTTTTCTAGGTTAAGTTCAATTATAGTTAGTAGTATAGGTGTCACTGCATAGAAACTACTGCTTTCCAGGCTGGGCATGGAGGATCATACCTATACTCCAGACAGAGGCAGGAGGATCGCCTGAGCCCAGGAGTTTGAGACCAGTCTGGGCAATATGGCAAGACCGTGTCTTTACAAAAAAAAAATTTTTTTAATTAGCCAGGCATGAGGTGGGAGGATTGCTTGAACCAGGGAAGTTGAGGCTGCAGTGAGCCCTGATCATACCACTACACTCCAGCCTGGGTGACAGAGCAAGGCCATGTCTCAAAAAACTAAAATAAAATAAAAATAAAGAAATATAAATAAATATAAAAAATAAAAATAAAAATAAAGAAACTATTTCTCGCATTTCCAAGCAGGTCATTCACGCATGTTCCTTTGCAATTTCAGCATGAGTGCAAATATTTATCTTCTTTCATCTCCATCAACATTAATACAAGATTTAACATAATATGGGATAACTACTATAGTCCTCATTTGCAACAGCCGTAATTTAGGACTGAGGGATTAACTAAAGTTCGGTATCATTTAAAAGAGCAAAACAAAAATAGAAAATAGCACTTTTCCTAGTCATAATAAAAAAAGTTTTTGTCCAATTTGCAAAAAGTTTCTGCTAATTAAAACCTACTTGTACAGTCACAGTTGATATACTATCAAAGTTGTTATTTGAGTAGTCAATTAACTTTCCCCAACGCATCACAACCAGATAAAACAATTTATTTTCTTGTAATGTTGTCCTAATTTGGTCTTAATGAGGAGTTGGGCGTGTCTTGTATGTTTGTTCCCTGAGTTGCTGAAGGCTTGATTTACTGTCCCAGTAAAAGTCTCTGCTTGTTCCCCTCCTTCTCTGAACAAAGACTGATTTTCATATGAAAAGAGTTAGTGAATGTTTTCCCTTAGGCACTGGGGCTAGCTTTTCCCGGAGAAGTAGGCTGTTGCATTGCTTTTGTCATCTTTCATCACAGAAATGTTTTCAAAGGGCAGCATAAACAATGATAGTCAAGTCGGTCTCCGCTTTCATGAAGAAGGTGATGGAAGTGAATTTTAAACAATTTTAGCAACACATGTTTGCTGGCATATGAATCTGAATTTACAGCAATTAGAGATATCTGAATTTTCACAAAATGGTCTAGGCATACTTTTTCTTTGGTCTACCAAGATCTGACATTCATTGTTGCTTTGGTTTTCCCTGGTACAGCTGATAACATCAAACACTTAAAATTAGCATTGCAGAATGTAGCTCCAAGCAGCAGCTTCAGGTTGAGTGATGTTATCAATGGTTACAAGAGTAACGGAGAACTCCAGAACCTGGATTCTGTCTTGGCTTGTAAAATATCTTTCAGATCTACCTTTAATATGTTTTTAAGTAGAAAGTAACTTCGTACCACTATGTTACTAAATCCCAGAATCTTTTTTGAAAGGGAGCAAAGGATTTTGAAACATTAAAGATATGGTGACAAAATGGAGACATGCAAAATTATATTCTTCTATTGACATTAACTGTAACTCTTCAGTGGTACATATATACTAACAACATATTTCAGGCATTCTAAACAACGGCTGAGGATCTGTTTGTGAACATTTCAAATGTGAGAGAATTCTTTACTCCTCCTAATAAAGCCCTATCTCATGACTTATGCATCAGTTCTCACAGCCTGGCTGCACACAACAGTTTAATTCCGGAGCGCAGGGAAGTTGAAATGAGGAAGTTGAGGAGACTGAGAGCTTTCTTGAGAGTGCCTCGATACTTCTTCCCTGAAGATCTGTACCCAGAAGACTTCAGAAATATAGCTGATACAGGAGAAAAGGTGAACCTGCATCCTACAGCTATAAATTCACTTCCAGACCCCCGCCCTCCAAACTCTGTTCTCAGCAAGTGACCTGACATTCTGCATCAGACCTGAGAGCAGACAGCTGCTAGGGGGCTGACTCTGGGGCAGCCACACAGAAAATAAGCTAAAAATAAATAAGTAAACTGTGAGAATTCTTCTTTAAAATATAGCATTCTAGAACACTTTAGGTTTTCTCAAAAAAATGATTTACAAGTTAATGTTCAAATATATTAATTCAGAACTTTCAATTATAAGATGAGTAAGTCCTAGGGATCTAACATAGAGCATGGTGAATACAGTTATGAATACTGTACGGTTTACTTGAAATTTGCTGAGAATAGAACTTGTGTCCTCATTCCCTCCCTGCCACGCACACAAAACAACAACTTTGTGAGGTGATGAATGAGTGAATTAGTCTGATAATTAACTGTAATTAATTTTAATTAATTAGATACATTTCACAATGTATATGTGTATCAAACCAACACATTGTATACCTTGAATTTATACTGTTTTTGTTAACTTACCAATAAAGCCAGAAAAAAGTTAAAATTTCCCCCCAAATTAATTCAAGAATGAAGATATTTGATTACATAACACTTGCATGAAATAGGAGTACCAGAAAGCATGATAATGGGAAAAGGCAGCAAATGTGAAAACCACCTTTTCTTGATGTAGTTCTGACTTTGCTCAGGGCTCATCCCAGATGGTTACCTTGTGCACATGGTATATTCTAGTTAAAACAGAAAAGAACATATTCAGAAAAAGAATGACTCATCTTGAAAATTTTCATTTAAATTTTATTCTTTGAAATGTTTTCATTTAAATTTCATTTTAAAATTTCACTGAATTAAGATAGAATTTGAAATCCCTAAAATAATTAACTATTACTAAATATGTAGAACGCCCTTAAATTCCATCTAACTTCTTTTGGTTCTGATATGATTCCCAGGATTTGTTTCGTTTACATTCCTTTCCCTTTGGATTTGAATACGGAAATTGATTATTAAAATGAAATTGCTATATATTAAAATATTGAAATGAAAATTAAAGTTTGAAAATAATATTTATCAAAAGTTAACCTTTTTGCATTAGGCCAGTTTATGTTAGGCAAAGTGCTAAGAAAATTAATCTGTACAATGATCAAAGGTGTTATTATATTCCAAATCCCCGAAGTCTTTCTTGCCTCTTGTAGTGAGGTGCATTAGCTGACTAACAGTATTTCCAGGTAGAAAAATGGAAAGGAAAATGCTGAGCCTTTTATAGAGAAGAGCTTAATAGACTTGTGTGCATACATTAGCCTTCTGACTCTGGATTGATTTGCAGAGTGCCACTGCCAACTTCATCTCAGGAAGTCCATCATTAACACTTCCGCTGACCCCTCCAGCCCCGCCCCCCCGCCCCAAATTATTTTGCAAGTTTTCCAAATTGATACTTTAACTTAATAGTTCCTTAAGGATGAGAAAGTTTAAGCATATTCAAGACTAATAGAATTGATGTCTCATTTTCTTGGACAATTTCAGCAAATATTGAGTCCAGGATTTTGTCTAGATCTGTATTTATAGCGTCTATTTCGCTATTAACATAGAGAATCAACTAACACTGAGTTCATAAAGAGATGAGAGGAAAACAAGAAAAAGAAACCCTTCTGCTGTCCTTAAGTAGTGATAAGTTCCTTTTAAATTTCTTAAGATTTTCATGAGTTTTTAAACAAGCAAATAACACAAGGCTAAAATATATCAAACACATAAAAATATAGAAACTGGTGATAAATGAGTTTTATTTAGCTATCAAAATTTTGCTTTTTGCTCCTCCTTTGGCTTTCTGCCATCTTTCAACACGAGAACCAGAGATCTGACTGGAAATGGGTTGATTTTCCTGTGCATGAATAGAAAGTGACTAGTTTTGGGAGCCAGGGACGATGGTTCACGCCTGTAATTCCAGCACTTTGGGAGGCCAAGGCAGGTGGATCACTTGAGTTCAGGCATTCCAGACCAGCCTGGACAACATGGTGAAACCCCGTCTGTACTAAAAATACAAAAATTAGCCGAGAGTGGTGGAGCATGTCTGTAATCCCAGCTACTGAGGTGGCTGAAGCAGGAGAATCACTTGAACCCAGGAAGTGGAGGCTGCAGTGAGCCAGGATCACACCACTGCACTCCAGCCTGGGTGACAGAGCGAGACTCTGTCTCAAAAAAAAAAAAAAAAAAAAAAAAAAAAACACTAGTTTTTCTTTATTCCCAATCAAGTCCATAAATAAAATAGATTAAGATCTCCAAATTTAAACATTGAGATTTGTGTGGTGGTTTCTCATTTCTCTTTTATATTTTCAAGAAAACTCTAAAGATATCACTTATAAGAACTATTTAAACGGGCTTTCTGCTATCACGTTTCTTGGGTTTGGGTAGATGACTTGGATGGATTCTAAGCAAAGCACGGACAGACAAAAACAGTATTACCTACCCCCAAATGAAAAAGAAATAATAAGATACATCTACAGACCATTACCGATTTATAAGTTCACCATATTCTAATACTATTTCAGATTTAGCTGGAAGAGAAGTCTGTTTAAAATGGTTTATATTAGGATAAAGAGTAGCATTTAATAATGTATTCATTTTAATATTTCCAGGGTTGAGACACAGAGGGAGTTTTCCAGTTTCATCAGCAATGTTCTATGTGTGCGCTCACCTAACCTTTAGATGAAATCTGACCAAGGATGTTTCACCACCTCCACTGTTTTTTGTCCTAGAGAAGCCTCATTACTTTGTGCTCTGCTTGTTTCACCAGCTCACAACCCCAACCAGGCTCAACTGCTTTTATATTCAGATAGACAGCCCCCTTTCTCCTTTATCACTTTAGCCAGTTCTGTCAGCATTCCTGTTTCCCTCATATCCTTTGTCCTTTCCTAAACCTATCTATTTTACCTACCTAGCCCTAATCCTTTTTCATTTTCAAAAATTTATCTATCTTTCGTAGAGACAGATTCTTGCTATGTTGCCAAGACTAGTCTCAAACTCCTGGACTCTGCAGATCCTCCTGCCTCGGGCTCCCAAAGTGCTGTGATTACCAACGTGAGCTATCACACTTGGCCCCAGCCCTAATCCTAAACCACTCCATTATCTTAGGTTGTTGAATTCTGGTGGGGAAACCACACCACCCTTCGGATAGGTGCTGCTCCAAATTTCCACTCACAGTTGGCCTGCAGACTATCTGGCCAACCATGTATATGCTCAGAGTATGCAGTTTCTGTCATCCCTCATAATGGCAAGTCAAAACCATCCATGTGCAAACTGTTCAGCTGTCCTTCACCTTCCTTGCTGCTCCTTCACCCTAATCCCTTTTCCTAGCAACACACTTCTCTCTTATTTCACAGAGACATTCAAACCTGCCACCAGGTTGTTACCATCTGATTTTCAAGACTCATGCATCTGTTTTTCCTTTAGATGGTCTTGTCTACTTCTCTAGGGTCTGTTAAGAAATATTTACCAGCGTCTCATCCGTCTCCTGTGTTTTCAGTTTCTTTCTCCTGTCTCCACATTCTCCCTGCCTTTAACAGACTATTATCTCATTTCTGTCTGCACTCTGCTAAAGTTTTCTGGCAAAGTTGGCCTATAACTATCTAATATCACAATGCAAAATATTCTTTTCATCTATATTAGCTGATATCCTTATACTATTTGACACAGGTAATCATCTCATTCTTATTGAAATTCTCTCCTCTCTTCCCTCTGGGCACACACACTTTGATGGTTTTCCTCTTGTATTTCAGACCTTTCCATTCCAACCTTTCCACTCAAAAGTTTGTGTGATTTCTTTCCTGGGGCGAGAGGGAGGCCTGAAGTGGTAGATCCAGGATTCTGAACCAGATAGTAGAACTCAGAGCCCAACTACACAGGTTCCATATTGCATAACGGCTTCAGAATTAATATTTAAAGAAAAAAGAAAAGAAAGTGGAAATCCAAGCTTCACCACTTACTGGATGGATACTCTAGGGCAAGTGAGTTTCGTTGTGCACTGCTTTTTTCATCTACAGAATGTAGCTAATAATACCATTCAGATAAAGTTGTTGTAAGGAACAACTCTGGTAATAAATGCAAAGAATCTGTAAACTGTAGCTTTCCAATAAATGACATTATTGAGTTTATGCTTCCTCAAATATTTATCTTTGTTTTCAGTGTCAAGCATGAGACAAAACAGGGAGGTAGGGAGTCATTTAGGGTAGCATTTATATTAGGGAAGGAGAGAGAAGCATTCTTGCCATAATACAGTTGAACCAATTTAACAATTAACTGAGTTAAAGAGACTTCTATTCTTTTGAGAGGCATGTTGATCTGAATGCCTTGCCAGCACTGCTAGCCAACCATTCTTCACAGCTTCCTTCTTCTTATCCTAGATTCCTCATGGAGCAGTGACTCCAGATTTGCAGTTCCCAAAGCACATTCTCATGTTATCTCATTACTTTTACGACCTTTGTTCAACACCAAAGACAGAAACATTTAATAGGAGTTGACTAAACAAGTCAGAACATTTCTAATTTTGTGGAGAGTTTTTTTTACCTATAGGTTTATAATTCAAAGAAAAAACAAAGAGTCTATAAACTGTTTAAAGCTCTTGATGAAGGATTTTTTATTGTAAAACTATTACTACCATATAAATAGAAAGCAAACTTTGTCAAATATTTTATTTAATTCATTAAATAATGAGAGTACCAATAAGATGTTATAATCACATCAAGGGAGAATCCTTAGAGCACACGTATACAACAGACATCCCCAGAAATTAGAAGTGAATCTACAGGTAGATGTGATACTGTCAATATCCACCTGACAATAATGAATTAAGTTCTACCACACACAATTCATTTGCATTTCTATGGATATCTATTATTAGCTTTCTTTTCTTTCTTTAGACAGAGTCTCGCTTTGTCACCCAGGCTTGAGTGCAGAGATTGCTATCTTGGCTCATTGCAACCTCTGCCTCCCGAGTTCAAGTGATTCTCCTGCCTCAGCCTCCCAAGTAGCTGGGATTACAGGTATGTGCCACCACACCCAGTTAATTTTTTTGTATTTTTAGTAGAGACAGGGTTTCACCAGGTTGGCCAGGCTGATCTTGAACTCTTGACCTCACATGATCCACCCACCTTGGCCTCCCAGAGTCCTGGGATTACAGGCATGAGCCACTGCACCTGGCCCCTATTATTAGTTTACTATTTATTTATTTATTTATTTATTACAACATACAGAGTTGTGAAATAGTTCAAAGACAAGGAAAAGAGATAACTCTAACAGAACATTCAGTAATTATTTTGTCCATTGAAACGTTTTTCACCTTTTTTTCCTAATAGTTTAACTCTTAAAGCTAGGAAAGATACCAACTGCACATTTTGCTATGTCTTGATACTGTACTCAGATTATTTCTAATCAACCAATAATGAGACAGATTTAGAATGTATTAAGGGGTTCTAAAATGATATATAGGAATCAGATCCTGAATGGATTACAGAACCCCTGATTTCCACTTCTAGAGTCAATACTTTGAACACTATGTGTCCTGATTTCCTTACATGTAAAATGACATTTACATTTTTTCTATTCTAATATTTCTATTTTAGAATAGATGGCAGAAATTACAGAAGCAGGAAAAATAAGATTCTTCACTTTGGGATGCAAGAGGTTAGCACAGCAACCACTTCAACTTACATTTTCTCCTAATTCTTTATCTTTCCCCCACTCTTCTGGGCTGCATGACAAAGCTTGATCGGGATCTCACTGGGAAGGGAAGGAGTGGTGCTGGTGCAGCCTACGAGGAACATGATAGAGAATCATCATGGCATTTCCAGAACAAGTTCACAATGGAATCATTGTCAGAGTTCCCTTTGCTTTGACCCTGATGCTGAACATGAACTCAGGGCAAATGCCCCATAGTTCACACAGCTGGAGCCCTGTGAGAACAAGGAAGGTGATGTCAGCTTTGGCACTCTGTTTAAGTACAATGAAGCCTGTGCCTAGTGAATTTCATGAAGATGGATCACCACCCTCAGCTCTGGGTTTACAAAGATATCAGGAATAAACACATATACCTTAAGTGAAAGAAAACCACAGCCACTTTTATCACCCTGAAAAATGAATCGATTTTTTTTAAATGCATGAGCTATTTAGAAAGTATCATAAATATATCATGAGACCGCTCTTTGCTAGTTAGTCAATATCATCAGAGCATTGGGAGAGCTGTTTTGCTTTTATTTTCCATGAGCCACAGCTCCTTGTCACTTACAGTTACTGCTCTGAACATCAGTTATTATGTCAGCCTTTACAATATTTTATCACTTTCACTTTAATGTTACATAGAAAAGAACAAATATTTTAGATCTAGAAGTAATTTGGGTCAGGCTTTCTTAAAATTCCTATAAAGCTCCTGACACTTCTGAAGAGACTCCATTCTTTCTCCAAGAACAAAATTTTATTTGATTTCATCACCCCTAAATAACAATAGCAGTGATTAAACAATTGTTTTCATTCCCTTTATAAATAACTTTTTATACTAATCTCCTCCTTCAAAGAAATAACTAATCACTGTTGCTTTTACAATCATACCAATTAGGCATGGATTTAAAAAATAAAGTTAATATATCTAAGTGCATCAATGGAAAAGACTCTAAGGTAAAGAAGAGGAAAACAGAAGACTTACAGAGGTTGAGACCTGGGGGAGCTTAAGCTGGTTCAAACGTCTGTAAACTAAACCACCTTCTTTCCATGAAAAAAAAAAAAAAGCAACTATCATTTGTCCAAGAGTATTGCCATTTGTGTGTGTGTGTGTGTGTGTGTGCGCGCGCGCGCGTGCATGTGTGTTTACTGCTTGTTTCTTTAAGAGATAAATGTTTTAGTATGTAATTGAGGAGAAAGACAGAAATGCTTGTAAATATATTGTTTCCCTAAGCGCGCGCGTGCACACACATACACACACACACACACACACACACACAAAGACTCAGTGATAAAGGAACTTGCATATTCTTATTGAATTTTGACAGATGAAAAAATGGGAAAGAGATATAGTTGTTGATGGTAAACAAAGGCAGTAGCATTTAGTTTTTAATCACCATAGAACTAAGTCAAAACCTGCCCTCTGTTTCAGTTCCAGAATCACAAGGGCAATTTTGAGATTTTTCTCACTGATTCTTGTCATTCACAACAGATAACATGTGATGAATGTTCATTACATGCCAGGCTGAGCTAAGTCTTTCACATGCATTAACTAGTTCTAACCCTTATAACAATTTTATAAGGCAAGTATTATTATTATCAATCTCTCAGCTATTATTATCCAACTCTTTATGTGAATAAGGAAATTAAGGATCTGAGAGGTTGAAATTGCCTAAAGTCATAGATCCATAGGGATCCATGGCTCTATTATCTTTCCTATGTTTTGTTTACAATAGTTTTAGCACAGAGATTCTGAGACACAAGTAACCTAAACCTGGAAATGCTTCTCAGGCTCTGCAGCAATGTTTTCCAAATCCTTTGCACTTCTTAACGTTCTAACAAACACAGTACCTTAATTTCTTTGTATTGCTTAGAGGTTTTTTTCTCACTCTCTTTAGCTTAAAAATTCAATAAATTTTGCCTGCAAAGGCCCTTTCTCAGGTCCTTGTGTTTTTTATTCTATTCGTCCAACTACATTAAATTTTTATACAAATTTAAAAATTTATTTTTAAATCCGGGGCCTGCCTTACATGCCCCTGCGCCTCCCCAATTCCTTGCCCCTGGCACATGTCCCTTTGCCCTTTACTTACCTTACTTATCTTTTTGTCCTTTGCTTACAGGAAGTTGTTTTGTCACCCTTGGATGCGATTTGGTGAGATTCAGCAGGAACCCAATCATACGACAAAGTAATAAGTAATGGGCTCCAGAGATTGTGTTAAGTAAAGGTATTGATTTGCCAGAATATTTTACACTTGTTACTGACATAATATTTTAATTGTTTACAATTTTAGATAATAGGAAAGAAAACAGTTGTTGTCCTAAACTGAAAAATAATGAAATTTGTATCTCAAAAAAGCCAAACCCTCTTCACTTTCTCTCCTGTGCCTATTATGTCTTGGGTAGGGAATGAAGGCAATAGAGTTTTCCCTCCCATAAGCTCCTCAAATATTAGTTTTGTTTTCAAGATATGTGGAACTTCTATTAAACTGCAAGAAAGGAGGATTGATGCTTTATCATTAACATATTAATTATCCTGACTCATTTCTCTGATTAGGTAACAACCTTCAGGACAAAAGTAGTCCTTAGCTTCTAGCATAAGGGAGAGGGAAGTTTCCACCACTCTACAGTTGTTAGATTACACACACTTCTTAATATCAGAGGCTGTGGTCTCTGTTAAAGTAACACACACACACACACACACACCCATCCATGATTTTTACTTTTTATTCTTCTGTATTTCACTATCTTAAGTCTTCTGCTATTTAACACACAAGTTTTGAGGATTCATTATTTTGTTCTCTTTGAAAGCTGAGATTATATCTTAATTAAAAAGATAATCTACACTTAAGGAGCATACAGTTTAGTGGAAGAAGGTGAAACTGACTAGGAACTTCTAAATATAATGCAATGTGCATAACATTATTTTAGGGAATCTAGGAGCTGCTAGAATTCAGTTGACCTAGTGCAGAGTGAGAAGAAATCATCCTGTTTCTCCCACTCTAGGCCCCTTCCTGGACCACAGTAAGTGCAACTAGTTTCCTCTCTGGGCTAGCTAAATAATTTGCAAGGCTCAGTATAAAATGCAAATGTGTCTTTAAAGGTACTAAAATATAAAACATTATCCTTTCTTCTGTGGTCCCTGTCTCCTGACCTATCATAGTATTTTATATTTACTATGTGATGTCATAGTAAATATATTATATTTACTATGTGATGTCATTTTATATTTACTATGTGATGTAAATATAAAATATGATGTCATATTTTATATTTACTATGTGATGTCATACAATATCATAGTATTTTATATTTACTATGTGATGTCATATTTACTATGTGATGTCATTACATAGTAATGATCTCATTACTATGTGATGTCATATTTACTATGTGATGTCATATATTTACTATGTGATGAGCCAAACTTCATAGGCACCCCAATGGTCCACCCCATGACTTGGAGCATACACACTGACTTAGCCCATCAGCTGCTGGGTTCTCTTCCCACCAGCCGCTGCACCTATGCCATTTGAAATAAGTAATGCATGGTGCTTTCACCAGCAACACAAAAGCCGAGCCAGGCATCATCTTCCTTTCCTACAGGGCCTCCTCCCAAGCTATGATAACCTCCATGAAGGTAGCAAATGGTGCAGGCATTGCGATGTAGCAATGATGGGACTTACTTAGTACCTGGATTGGAGTTAAGTGAGAGGCCCACATGGGCTGAATTGCCTGCTGAATATGTCATTGTGCTCCCAACTAGGGGCAGTGACAGCCCCTGCCTTGTCTGGCCCCAAGATGTCCTGGAGTGTTTGTGCCTGCCTCTGCTAATCCCCACTTCCTTGCCCATGGCACAGGGATGAAGGTGGAAAAAATGGCAGTGCCAGCTGAGGTGGGAAATGTGTGCTACCCAACAGAAGTGGCAGGAGGAGGATGCATGTAAGCTGAGGTTCCAAGCCCCTGCACAGGCTTTATTGTTGAAAGTTAAAATTATCATTTAGAATACCAAGACAGCAACCTCAGAGCATTAAATCCTTACTAGTAGACCCTTCTGAGCACAATGAGCTGGACCCCATGTGACTCCACTGGCTTTATGTCCACATGGCCAGCCTGCTCCTTCCCACCAATCTCCCACTCTATCACCTTTTACTGTTGTCAATTACTACTTTAAGAAAAAAATTTGCTTTGCATTTTTCTTAATTTTTATTTACCAGCTATTACTCTAGGATAAAGTAAAAGTGTCTTGAATTAGGCTTCAAAATTTTGCATCACTTTCAGCTACAGCCTTATCTCTTCCCACTGCTTTCCACTGTGCCTATCTCCTGAAGCTCTTGGGCTTTTTGCTATAGCTAATGAACTCCCCCAAATGTGCTTGTGCTTCCACGTTTTTGCATTACTGTCTCCCTTTCTGAAAAATTATCTAAACTTCTTTCCCACTAGTTCCATCTCAAGGCTTATATTGAAGGTTGTATCTTCCTAATTTCCCCAGCCAATCTCACTCCTATCACACAGCATCACACTTTGCTCCTTATGCTCCTCTGCGTGCTTCTTGATGCCTTGGCACAGTTCCTAGATGTACTTCTGGTGATCAAAGCCCAGGAAACGCTGAGATAATGCCAATTCAAATATTTGACTCCGAATTTAAGTCCACCCCAACTTTGCTGATATTCCTTTCACAGAGCAAAGTAGGGTGGAGTGTCACCAGAGAAAGTGAAGGACAATGGAACAATTTGCCAGTGGGTGGTTTTGACTTGCCAAAGTGAGGGATGGCAGAGACTACTTACGGTGAGCATATGCATGGTTGGCCAGAGTGGACTGCAGGCCAGCAGTGGTTCGTAGGGCTGGTATGGTTTCCTCACCAGAACTGAAGGACTTAAGGTATTAGATTGGTTTAAGATTAAAGTTAGGTAAGCAAAAGAGGTGAGGTGTAGAAAAGGACAAAGGACACAAGGAAAAAGGCAATGCTAGCAGAAGTGACTAAAGTGATCAAGGAAGAGGGGGATTGTCTATCTGAATATAAATCAAGTAAGTCTGATTGGAGTCATGAGCTGCTGAATCAAGCAGAAAACAAAGTAATAAGGCTTCTGTAGGTCAAAAAGTGGGAATGAAAAGAAAGGTGTTAGAAAGTTTGACTCATTCTGCATTCTACTGATAACATAAAGTGATACATGGTACAGTGGATCCCCTTATGTGCAGTTTCAGTTACCTACAGTCAACCATGGTCTTTATCATTGGTATATAAGAAAAAAACATAGACTTGTATAAGGCTTGGTACTATCTGCAGTGTCAGGCATCCACTTGAGGTCTTGAAACATGTCCCTTGCAGAAGAGGGGAGGCTACTGTGTGTGTGTGTGTGTGTGTGTGTGTGTGTGTGTGTGTATATATATATATATATATATATACTGAATCAAGAGTACTGAGGAAAGAAAAGCTAATCAACAAGGAATGTGCCATCAAAAAAGCAAAGACATATCCAGTTCTTACTCAGACGTTAGCTGAACAGTCAAACTGGAAAATACACAGACTAGCCAGCAAGAGGAGGTGATATGTTGACAAGATAAAAGACACACACATATATATTGCTCTCTCTCTATATATATATATACACACAGACATATATATATATATATATATATTGCTTTTTGATAGTGAGAGAATAAAATGGCTAAAAGCTTAAAAGAGACCTAAATGTGAATCTGATTGGTCCAGTAAAGTGGTTGTACCCTTTTACATACTCAACATCAGTGTATAAGAGTTCAGTTCACCCATATCCTTACTAATACTTGATATGGTCAGTCTTTTTAATTTTAGCAATTTTTATGGGTGTTTAGTGATATCTTATTGTGGCTTTTTTTTTTTTTTTTTTTTGCATTTCCCTACTATCAAATGATGTTGAACATCTTGTCATGTACTTGTCAGCCATATATATTCTTTTCAACTTTTTGTATCTTTTTAAAATTTGGTTTTTGTTTTTTATTATTGTTGTGAAAGTTCTGGATATATTCTGAATACAAATCCTTTATCCAGGACATGCTTTGCAAATATTTTTGTGTGTGGCTCATCTTTTCATTCTCCTTACAGTATCTTTTGAATAGCAGTTGTTTTCCATTTTGATGAAGTACAATTAATCCATTTGTTTTCTTTTTTGGATCGTGCTTTTGATGTCATAGCTAGAAAATCACTGCCTAACCCAAAGTCACAAAATTTTTATAAAGTTTTATAGGTTTCAGTCTTATATTTAGGTTTATTATCTACTTTAAGTTATTTGTTTATACATTAAACAAGATAGAAATAAAGTTTTTTACATATCAATATCTAATTGTTCTACCATTATTTGTCGAAAACATTATACTTTCTTTATTGAATTGCGCTTAAGTTTTTGTCAAAAAATTACTGTTCATATGTCTGTGGTTTTCTATTTCTGCATTCTCCTCTTTTCCTTTGGTTTATTTGTCTATCTTGACACCAATGAGACACTGTTATAAGTTTATATATAGAGAGATGTTTATAATTAGTTTTGAAACCAGGTAATTTTAGCCCTTCAATTTCTTTTTTTTTAGCTATTCTATGTTTTTGCATTTTTGTTTGAAATTTAGAATCAGCTTGGCAATTTCTAAAAAAAGGTTTATTGGTATTTTGATTGAGATTGCCATCACTTTATTCATCAATTTTGGGAAAAATTGACATTGTAACAATATTGAGTCTTGCAGCCTATAAACAACAAGAAAAACTCTCACTGCATCTCCACCTCAAAGAATTTTTCTTAGTGTATTTTCTGTCATTTCTTCAAGCAATGTAGCTTTAAATGTACAGATTTTTGTCTGATTTAGTCCTATTTTATATTTCTGATGCTACTTCAAATGGTCTTGCTTTTTAAATTTTAATTCCTAAGGAGATTACATATTTACATTAGGACACATCATTCATTTTAATTTTCTAAGAAACTCCTGTCTACTCTTCATTAGTTCAAAATTCTTGCTGAAATTTTCAGAACATTCTTTGGCCTCATTTTTATCCCTCACTTAATTCATCAAAAAAAAAAAGTCTTTTTTTTAAATTTATTTAAGTGTTCC
The DNA here is from genome assembly GCF_000951045.1 of Mandrillus leucophaeus. Lineage (NCBI taxonomy): Eukaryota > Metazoa > Chordata > Mammalia > Primates > Cercopithecidae > Mandrillus > Mandrillus leucophaeus. The sequence continues at coordinate 546,078 of NW_012101255.1, forward strand.
TGTTTTTCTGAAGTATTACATAACAAAAGTTTGGGAAAGGTACTTAGTAAGAAACTGAATGAGTTTATTTTGAAGGTAGCTTTAAGGGAAATTTATTTTTATAAAATTCTGAGTGTGATTCATCCAATAATAATAGTCTAGATACTGGACTTCTTTCAAGGACAGAACAGAAAATAAGAATATTTTGATTGTTTTCTTTGAGCTACAATGAAAAAAACACTCTAGAGTATGTGTGTTTAGCTACCTATATTATATTAATTGCTAGGAGACCAGAATACCATTTAGTAAGTTACTTTTTCCAGAGCAGTGGATGGTATTTGGCTCTCTAATGGGATTAATTTAACTAAGACAGTTAATTGAATCAATTCATTCCCCCAGAGAAGCTTTTACTCACCCTCCCTTTTCCACTGAATTAAGGAGAGGCCGCATTTTCTTTCTTTTTTGGGTTTTTATATTTAGCATTATTCCTTTGGTAACTTAACAGCATTTAAGTTACAAAATGAGTTAAGAAAATGATTGATTATGGACTTTGGCAGAAGCTATAAAGCTGTCTGGTAAAAGCTTAGAATGTAATTTATTTCTGAAATCACAGTTGAGTGTGGTCTTTTCTTAAGACACACTGAATTGTACTCCAGAATGTGGGTCTTGAAAAACAAGTCTCTATCCAAATTTAATAGATTTTTTTGGAAGTCACATGACTTGGGAGTTTGAAAATAGAGAGCCCTGTTTTGTGTGAATATTAGTATGTGGATCGTCATATTCCTGTATTCTGTCTCAGAGCCATTTTTACAGATTGGTAAACATAATCGGAAACTTTAAATGACATGCTACTCTGTCACATCATTAGCCACAGTACTGCTTGGAATAATATCTGTGATTCTCACAACATACATGCCCCGGGTTTCCTGCTGCATGTATGAGTCAGCATGAGCACTAAACTGAGGTTTCTTAGATTTGGATTTGTGTTCTAGTTTCACATGACTAACAGTGGCCAAGCAACTTTAGTATTAGTTTGTTATGACTGCCCTACAAATTACCACAGACTGGGTGGCTTAAACAACTGAATTTGTTTTCTCCCAGTTCTGGGGTCTGGAAGTCTGAGATCAAGGCGTCAGCAGGGCTGGTTTCTCCTGAGGCCTCCATCCTAGATATGCATATGGCTGCCTTCACTCTGTGTGTTCACATGGTCGCCTCTCTGTGTATGTGTACTAATCTCTCCTTATAGGGACATCGATCACATGAGGTCTCAACCTAATGACCTCTTTTTACCTTGGTTACTTCTTTAAAGGCCCCATCTCCAAATACAGTCACATTCTGAAGCACTAGAGTTAGAACTTCAACATAAGAATAAATTATTTTTGAATTTCTTATAACATTCATATGTCAAAGCCCTAATCTTAGTACTTCAGAATGTGATTGTATTTGGAGATAGGGTCACAATTCAACCCATAACACCCTTTCAGCTTTTGCTTCTTTATTCACAAAACGTGTGAATTGATTAGAATATCACTAAAGACTGTTCAAGGTCTAAAGGGTTAGTATTATTTTGAAAAGATGATCATTATCTTTTCTACAAATAAATATTGTGATTTTTCAATGTTCTTGACTGCAAGCATCAGAAAAGGACCCTGGATAACTTAAGGAAAATTTCTTGATTAACTGTGGGGGTTCTGAGTGTAAGAGGAGGCTAGAGGGTGAGGGAGGTCCCATACGTGGGCAGTCCAGTGGGAGGCTGACACCAACTGCCACTAATGCCACCTACCATGTGAGGGTACAGGGGTTGCAGGAGACTCCTGAAAGGACAGGGAGGGGTCACAGAAACATGCAGTCAAGAGTCTAGAGCATCCCACTTCCATAAAATGACAGATAGCCACCAGGAACATATTATATTATTTTATAACATTAAGCTAAATGTGTTTAGAAGAGCTGAAAAAACAATTAAGCAAACAATCTCCAGATAGATACATAGATAGATAGATATAGATGGTGATAGATAGATAGATAGATAGAAATATAGATATCTGATAGACCCCTAAAGTGTCTCCTGATTTTTTAATGGCTCCTCAAAATTATATTTTGACAATAAACGTTTAAATAAAATTCAAATTAGAGGTACAAGTAAAAATTACTACATTAAAAAGCCACACTAGCTTTTTTTCACCCAAATCTCTTTAGACTTTAATGATCTTGTCTGTAAAATGGGAACAAAGCTACTTAAATTGTTAAAATCAAGACAGATGAATTTTGAGCTTACACCTTTTATAGTGTAATTTTGAAATTACACCTTTATGATTTACAAGCTCTACAAGTTTTATGATTATGTATTGAAGATGTGATAGATTTTTTCCCTTCATCCTCCATCAGTGCCCTATTTATCTTTCACTATTTTTCTTGGAAAGGTTAAACTGACATTTTAAAAATTGATTTCCATAACTTCAATTTTTTTATTGCTATTTCCTTGTAATCAATTCTGCTATACATTTTTTTCCAACAGAGCTCTTAGAAATTACTGTTTACATTATACTAAGATGCTAGTAATCACATTGAATTATCTCCTTATTTCTCAATTGTTTTACATCTTATCTTTTCCTCAACTCTACTCTGAAATATAATTTTTTGTTGTTGTTTGTAATTTTAACATATGTTAATATTTTTGCCCCAAATACTGGATACATAACAAAATCACTATTCAAAACTTCTCTTTAGATATAAAGCTTTATTTTGTATGTCTGAAGAATTTCAAGTTTTTGTTGAACTCAGTGTTATAACTTTCAGATTTCAATATTTTGAAAACTCTTTATACTGACTCATATTTTTGCTCATTTTTAGTTGAATAAACTCACTCTCTTTTTTGTTTTTGTTTTTGAGATAGGGACTTACTCTGCCAGTCAGGCTGGAGTGCAGAGGTGCAAAAACAGCTCCGTGCAGCCTTGAACTACGGGGCTCAAAGGATCCACCTGCCTCAGTGTCCCTTGTAGCCGAGACCACAGGCGTGCACTCACGGTTGGCTAATTTTTTAATTTTTTGTAGAAACGGAGTCCCATTTTTTTGTGCAGGTTGGTCTCAAACTCCTGGGCTCAAACGATCCTCCTGCCTCAGCTTCTTAGAGTGTTGAGATTACAGGTGTGAGCCACTGTGCTCAGCTTAAATAAATTATCTCTGAAACCCTCATTGTTATGTATTTGGCTATTTCTTTACATTCTCACTTGGAATTAATATCCAAAAATTCTCATTCATTCAACAAATATGAGTAACTACTATGTGTCAATTATTGTTCTTGACGGATAGTAGATGTTCACTAATATTTCTTCATAGTCATGATAATTGCAGTTTTTGTTTTGCTTATTTTTTTGTTACTGAAAATTTGTGGTGAAAACAAAAGGTACTTTGCTCTACTGTTTTTATTTCCTGAAAAATAGTAATGGATACTCTTTCTCATCCATTTACTTCTTGCAAATAAACATCAGAGCATAGGAAATTCTTTGAAATTAGAAGAGATCAATAAATTATTTCTTTGGAAGGGATCTTAGTTTTGGAAGTTTCCAAACTGCTAAATTATATTCTTTTTCAGGTAGTATCATATATATTTAAAATACCCAAAATTTCTATTTTTCTAGTACAAAGGTATTATATATCATCTATCCAGATTTTTAACTTTTTAAAATTTCAACATCACTAAATAAGAACAATGAGCCAGCTTTGATAAACACAAGTAGAAAATTAGAGTGACATTATGAGTGACATTACAATCATGTCAACCTCAACGTCTCATTTACTTTTGTAATTGCTAAGATTACACACTTTCACAAAGATACGTAGTTGTTGCGTATCTTTATTCTAGAAGCTGGAAAGAGGAGGTAGTTGGCCACTTTTATTTCAAAGTTAAATCACTGACAACATCTACCATCTGCTCACATTCCCTTTCACAAAAATAAAATTCAGTCAAGAAGTTTCCAAAACCTTCAGATGAAACCTGTAAAAGATAGGATCACAATTCTTCATCCTACTCACTCACTTACTATTGCACAACTACTGTTAGGCAGTGATGAACACGTGTACAGAATACCGGCATCTGAGCCCTAACGTTTAATTGGACTTGGCGCATGTGTGCGGTGACAGTGTACTCAGATGCTTTTATGTGAAAGAACAAGCACAGACCTGAATTTTAAAAAGAAACAGTAAACAAGTCTCTCTAAACTGTGCACATTTGCAAGGAGCTCAAATAGGTACTAATAGATAATAGGTCTTTTTTCCAAGAACTTCCCTCAAGCAAGTTAACCTAGAAGAACTATTTAATGGGCTTAGTGGTTTTCAGAAACACAGTCTGAAATGCCCCAATTCTCTGCAACTACTTCCCTTCATGGGTGAGACACTGAGACCAATGGAAGTCAAGCAAAACACACAGTTTCTTTTCCACCCTTCGTGCTGTTTCCTTAACTGGGATTCCATACCCCTTCAATCTTACCTGGCAGGATGTTACTCATTTTTAATAACCTTTCTCAGATACCAGGAGGCTTGTTTTTCCTCAAACACACGTTCTTTCGCTCCCTGATTCCCCGTCCCCAACATCTGAAATGCACTTAACATATTTTCTTGTTTCATCCTGTATCAGAAGACAGAAACCTCTTGCTCTCACTTTATTGTAATTCTTACCACACTGTACAGCAGGCCATATATGTTATAAGCACTAATTAAACAATAACTTATTTGAATGTTTACCCCAAAGATCTATAATCCTCAGTAGATCATTTACATTAAAATGGCTTATATTTAGCCGAATTTAATGAAAGTGTTTTTCTGTAATCCTTTTCACATTCTTAGAATTTTGTGTATTTCTTCCAAGGCTTCTATATAGCAATATTTTTTCAGCTGCCTTAGTTCTTTTTAATCCAAGTCCCTTAGAAACATTGTTGTTTAAGTTGGCAATTTTTATAGTAAAAGAGAAGGCGCTACCAGAAAGCTAGAAAGGCGTCAACAGTGTGGGATTTGCCTGTGGGCTTTGACTGAGGGGCTGATGAAAAATTAAGCAACAGACATGCAATTTTTAGCCCAACTGAACTAAAATCTTTTTTTTGTGTTTGCTAATATCTTCACGCTGAATTGTATATGTGTGTTTTCAGAATCTTCTCAAACACAAGATAGTGTATGTCTAAATATGTGTCATTTTATCTTTTGTCGAAGGGCTAGTTTTCTAGAAGCAAAGACTCAGACAAAGTCTGGTAAAGATAGGGGCTTACTGTTATTATTAGGAGTTGACGTCTTTGGAAGTGAAGGTCAGGAAGCAGGACGGCAGAGAGAGAACTCCCTGTAGAGAGTGTAGGAATGTATATAGCTCATCAGACACGACTCACTTTGGGCTGAGATGGCTGGGCCTCTATACCTCTGCCTTAATCAGGTACCCTGCCTGAAAAAAAAAAAAAGTGAGTGCCAGGCAATGTGGCTCTCTGCAGATGGGTCAAACCCTAACAAAGTTGACAACTGGAGGCTGCCTGCTGGGGCAGAAATTTCCTTCTTTAGGGGTGATCTGGGTAGCACAACTTCACGTCCATCACACCTCTGAATAGAAACCCCCTCCGCAAAATGGGGACAGAGACTACTTTTCAATTTTTTTGAGATTGAAAAACAGAGATGAATAGCTAATTGTCATCAACGGTTCTGTAGTCAGGTAGACTTTCAGTTAAGAAGCCTCATGACTCCCTTGGCAGATATTGGAGAGTTCATTTTTCTATAATCTGAGTATTGTGATTTCACAGCATTATGTTCTGGCTTCGTGGTTCCACACAGTGAATCCTGGCACAACATGACATTAGTTACACTGAAATTCCCAAACTCCAAATACCAAGCGGCGTCAGATTTTCTTAAGATTTCATTTTCTCAGATAAGTAGGACTGGCTAATTAACAGACCTCAAGAGGATTTAACTTCTCTGAGCATATCAACCCTTTTTAGAACTTGGGGATTCAGCTCACTTTTCTTTGAAATGTGGCAGTTATGACAATATGATATGAATGATGAAAAATTAAGATTATAGACTGCTTTGAAGGAATCAGAAATCAATCTGGTTTGTAATAAGTCAGTCTCTACTACCAGAGAATCTGTTTCCTGAGACCTACTATGCAGCTGTGCTTAGTGTTCGATGCCAAAGCCCAAATAAGGAAATGCCATCATATTATAATACTTTAAATATGGTAATAATTCTAAAATATTAATTGGTAGCTGAAAAATCCAGTTTCAAAGGTCTGCTTTAACGTTGTGTTCATGACATTGAATAATTTCTACCTTTGGCCTTAATCTATATTTACATTTTAAAATCTTAAGGACAAAGCCTTTACAAAGAAGTAGTTAGTGGGGGTGGGGGATGTTTAACTCTTACAACAATGATTCCATTAATCAAAGCTTTTGGTTCTTCTTTTGTAATTTTCTGTAAAATATGACTTTGAGAATTCTCAATGAGTTAGTGGCTGGATTGAGAACAAGTGATTAAAGACATCTCTGGAATGGTCAGTGAGGTGATACAGCAAGAAAATGCCCAAAGGCTTGATGATAATCTTCGTTGTCTTGACTGCATAGCCCTTCTTTTGAAAGGAAACTGGAATAAGTTATAGGTAAGTCGATACCTGGTTATTTTTTCAGTCATAGACATTTTCTTATTCTGAACTCTATGTTGCTCGCCTATCAACATAACTTTTTTTTTATATTCTAAAGAGCACATCTTTAAATATGTATTGAAAATATGTATCGCACATTCTCAAAGTCTTGGATCTTAAAGAGTAGACTTCCAATTGGTTTCAGTAACTCACAGATCATTCTTAGTCTCTTGTCAGTGTTTAATAATTTTTAAAATAAATACATTTATGAATGAATAATCATTGGTCCTGGTTATCATGGGTTCTGTGATAAAGTTATAGATCTAAAACTATTTTCATTGAAACACAGCATGGTCTTCAAAGAAATTGAAACTCATTCTCTATTCAGATTCATGAGATAATGCTCTGATGATTACTCTTGCTTCATCCACAGTGTTCTTCAACTTGAAAATGTGAAAACACTAGTTATTTTTTTAACATGAAAAAATATTTCAAAGAATAATAATTTCAAATATTTTTAATTTTAAAATAATTTAAAATATTTCTATTTCTAATTTAAAATATTTCATTTACTACTGCTATTATTTCATCCATGTACATCTAATAAAGCTATTGTCAAAATGACAGCCTCACATGCCCACGTAAAATAATTCATATTCCCTGAAAAAAAAAAAAAACTTTACAGCATTGTATGTAGCATAACGGTGGCTATCACTTTTTTCTTCACTTCTTAATTATGCACTAGCATCCAGCTTCTTGATCAGGGCAGACCTGTGAGGTGCCAGCACAGTGTACAACTCTACAGACTCCTCTGTTTCTGCAGTCCAAATGGATGGTAATCCCCAGGAGTGATACAGTGCACAGGCAAGGAACTGTGGCAATGGCAAATAGAATGAAGAAAGACCTTGGTGAGGGCCCAGGACAGAACAGAAAGAACATATAAATTGAATACAGTTATCTATTCAAATTCTACGTCTCTTTGCGGTTTCCTTCTTTAGGGGTGATCTGGGTAGTACAACTTCATGTCCATCACACCTGCTCCAGACACAGATTAAAGAAGAGACTGAGACAAAGAAGTGCTTACAACTTCTGGTCCGAAAAGTCCAGGAGGATCTTTTCACTGTGAGCAGGAGTTATCAAGACAGACAGCTCCTTAATCTTAACAGTATCAATTACTAGTGACTTCAGAACCTATATAATCTGGGAACTGAAAATATATTAGATAAGGTTCACAATCTGAGAGCCTATGTTGAAAGATGGGAATGCTGTCAACTTCAGACAGGGCAGAGAGGACAAATACCAGTAAGCAGTTGGAAAAGAATTGTGCTCCTAAGAAAGTTAGGTGAGGTTCTTGTTTCTTTTTCCTTTCTTTTGCTTTTTATTTTTTAAATTTTATGTTTTTGTGACAGGGTCTCTCTCTGTCACCCAGGCTGGAGTGCAGTGGCACAATCACATCTCACTGCAGCCTCAACTGATCCTCCCACCTCAGCCTCCCAAGTAGCTGGGACCACAGGCATGCACCACCATGCCTGGCTAATTTTATTTTTTGTAGAGACAGGGTCTCGCTATGTTGCCCTGGCTGGTCTCAAGCTCCTGGGCTCATGCAATCCTCCTGCCTCAGTCTGCCAAAGTGCTGGGATTACAGGTGTAAGCCACCATGCCCAGCCAGGCTCTTGTTTCTAATGGCCCTTGGCTCTCACAATTTCCATTCTTCTTTTCCAGGAATCTTCCACAGGATGCTTCTGTACACTAAAGCACGGAATATGAAGGACTTAATATGTACTTTTGAATTAATTTAAAAATTCCTCTCACTATTTTGATTTCTGCTTTACAGGCCTGGAACCACAATGTCATAGGTATTTTTATAGACAAGTATTACTTTTACTTTTAATATGGTTGTGGACATATATTTTTGCCCAGGAGAATAGCTTTGTACATGTGTGTGTTTGTTCTGCTTTAATAGGAAAAAGAAACGTAAGAAAAGTCTAAAGAACATGTTGATTCACTGAATTGCAAGAAGCCTTCAAAAGAAAACTTGTGACTTTTTATGAAAAAATACAGCAATGTAGAAAGGCCTATTTAAGACATTCAGGAATGCTGAAGACCAGGTGGGTGTACCTGTGCTCTATGATCTGCATAGAAGAGATGAACTAAGCCTGTGAGACTGCACAGTCAAAGGAGTAAGAGCACAATGTCAGCATGAAACAATCTTTGTACAACTCCTTGGTATAACACGTCTTCCCTCTTCAAAGGAAAGAAACCAGGAGTCAGATCACACTAAGTTTTAGAGAAGTTGGAAAGCTGGGAAGGAAAGTGACTAGTACATTTTCAATAAGTTGGATAAGAGTTAAAATAAGAGACGGGGGCACCTAAAGGAAAATGAAAGGGAAAAATTGGAGAAAATGGAAGATACTTATATGATGAGGGAAAGAGAGAATAGACAGGATACTAGGTGGAACAGGGTCCCAGAGCAATGAAATGAGATGGCCTCATGAACTAAGGTACAGCATTTGGCCTGAAATGAGAAAACTGAACACATTCTGTAAATAAAGGTAGAAGTAGGGAAATATTAGTTTATGTACTATAATATTAATAATAATTATTGAAAGAGACTCAGGAGGTTTGTGGTAGACTAAGTACATGCATGCTTTCCCTCCCTCTTAGAATCCTATAAATGATGGCACAGAAGTTCAAAAAACAAAATATAGATGAATCTACAACACTGAAAATAATCTATGCTGAGTCATCACAAAAAGTTTCAATAATTTCTTAAAGAGTGAAAAAAAGGAGTATTTTGAAGAATAAAATAAAGCAAGGCAAACGGTGCAGAATACATACCAAGGGGGCTTTTCACCAGAACCAGAAAGAGCAGAAATGCCAGGGAAAACAAATCAGAGGGATGAGTTAAAGGCCCACACAAGGAACAACCTCACTAGCCAGCACCTCCGCTCCCTCCCTCGGCTCCCATCTGAGTGAGCAGAAGCACTCATGTTTTTCTCCAGGCAGAAAAAAGAAGCCTCCGATCCAAAGATGAGCAAAAGTCTAACTTCTGTGAGTGTTAGTGTCTTAAATGAAATTCCCTCTCATTAGAACGCTGAAAACCTTCTCTCTCACTTTACAGCAAACTCTATCAGCAACATGACTGGCCCCAGTTATACCCAGACACTCCAGTGACTTTCTACTCCAAGGGACCCATCAGGCAACATACGTTTTTATGCAATGCAACAGAAAGCCACAGGAATCCACCTAGACCAATCAGCCCACGGTTTCAGATTTAAATATAAATAGGCAATGAGGGTCAACAAGCACACACACACCAAACGCCAAAATGAAGACAAAAACATTGCCCTAAGATAATTTAGAGAACACGAAAGAATAACAGCCAAGATTTGGAAATAACCTAAATGCCCATCAGCAGATGAATGGATAAAGAAAATGTGGTACACTACTGAAAATAATGATATTTCTCTGAAAATGGAATACTATTCAGCCTTAAACAAGAAGGAAATCTGCCATTTTTGACAACATGGATGAACCTTGAGGACGTTTTGCTAAATGAAATAAGCCAGTTGCAAAAAGATAAATACTGCATGATTTCACTTATGTGAGTTATTAAAAATAGTCAAATTCATAGCATCAAAGAACACAAGGATAATTGCCCGGGGCTGTGGGAATGAGGAAATGGAAAGTTACTAATGAATTAACATAAAGTATCAATTAAACTATGGAGATCTGCTGTGCAGCATTGCACCTGTGGTCCACAATGATGGACTGTATTGTACACTAAAGAATGTATTAAGATGGTAGATCTCATGTTAAGTGCTCTTTTTCCAATTAAAATAAAGCTTTTTAAAAACCTCTGAAAAGTATTATAGTCATAGAGTTTCAAGATAACTTGTTTTAAATAAAAATAGAACAAAAAGAGTATAGATGAGAAATATAATTACTGAGATAGATGCATTCATACACACATTCATACATGGCAAAAGAAAACCAAATGGAATAAGATATCAGAATTAGAAAATCTGGCAAACCAAATTCAATAGCATATCAACAAACTTATCCACCATGATCAAGTAGGCTTCATTCCTGGGATGCAGGGTTTGTTCAACAAACACAAATCAAGAAATATGACTCATCACATAAACAGATCTAAATACAAAAACCACATGATTATTTCAATAGATGCAGAAAAGGCCTTCAAAAAATTCAATATCCCTTCATGTTAAAAATGCTCAATAAACTAGGTATTGAAGGAATATACCTCAAAATAATAAGCATCATATATGACAAACCCACAGCCAATATCATACTGAACTGGCAAAAGCTGGAAGTATTCTCTTTCAAAACCAGCCTCTCTCATCACTCTGATTCAATGTAATATTGGAAGTTCTGGCCAGTACAATCAGGAAAGAAAAAGAAATAAAGTGTATTCAAATAAGAAGAGAGGAGTCAGACGCTCTTTGTTTGCAGATGACATGATCCTATATGTAGAAAACTCCATCAACTAAGCCCAAAAGCTTCTTAAGCTGATAAGCAACTTTAGTAAACTCTCAGGATGCAAGATAAATGTGCAAAAATCACTAGCATTACTATACACCACCAACAGGCAAGCCAAGAACCACACCATGAATGAACTCCCATTCATAATTACCACAAAAATAGTAAAATACCTAGGAAAACACCTAACAAGGGAAATAAAGGACCTCTTCAAGGAGAACTAAAAACCACTGCTCAAGGAAATCAGAGAGGATCCAAATGGGAAAATGTTCCATGCTCACGGATAGGAAGAATCAATATCGTGAATATGGTCATACTACCCAAAGCAATTTATAGATTCAATGTTATTTCCATTACCACCATTGACATTCTTCACAGAATTAGAAAAAATTATTTTAAAATTCATATGGAACCATAAAAGAGCCCGAATACCCAAGATGATCCTAAGCAAAAAGGGCAAAGCTGGAGGCACCATGCTACCCAACTTCCAACTATACTACAAGGTTACTGAACCGAAACAGCATAGTACTTGTACAAGAACAGACGCATAGGCCAATGGAACAGAATAGAGAATCCAGAAATAAGACCACACACCTACAACCATCTGATCTTAAAAAAACCTGACAAAAATAAGCAACGAAGAAAGGATTCCCTATTTAATAAACAGTACTGGGAGAACTGGCCAGCCATATGCAGAAAACTGAAACTGGACCCCTTTCTAACACTATATGCAAAAATCAACTTAAGATGGATTAAAGACTTAGATGTAAAACTCAACATTATAAAAATCCTAGAAGAAAATCTAGGCAATACCATTCAGGACATAGGCATGGGCAAAGATTTCATGACAAAAACACCAAAAACAATTGCAATAATAGCAATAATTGACAAATGGGATCTAATTAAACTAAAGAGCTTCTGCACAGCAAAAGCAACTATCATCAGAGTGAACAGACAATCTACGCAATGGGAAAAAATGTTTGCAATCTACCCATCTAACAAAAGTCTAATATACAACATCCATAAGCAACTTAAACAAATTTCCAAGAAAAAAACAAACAACGCCATCAAAAAGTGGGCAAAGTACATGAACAGACACTTCTCAAAAGAAAACATACATGCAGCCAAAAAACATATGAAAAAAAGCTCAAAATCACCAATGATTAGAGAAATGCAAATCAAAACCACAGTGAGATGCCATCTCACACCACTCAGAATGGCTATTATTAACAAGTCAAAAAGCAACAGATACTGGTGAGGTTGTGGAGAAAAAGGAATGCTTTTACACTGCTGGTAGGAGTGTAAATTAGTTTAACCATCATGGAAGACAGTGTGGCGATTCCTCAAAGACCTGGAGGCAGAAATACCATTTGACCCAGCAATCCCATTACTGGGTATATACACAAAGAGATATTAATCATTCTATTATAAAGATACAATGAACACACATGTTCATTGCAGCACTATTCACAATAGCAAAGACACAGAATCAACTAAATGCCCATCAGTGATAGACTGGATAAAGGAAATGTGGTCCATATACACCATGGAATACTATGCAGCCATAAAAAGGAGAGAGATCCTTTCCTTTGCAGGATAGATAGAGCTGGAGGCCTTTATCCTCAGCAAACTAATACAAGGACAGAAAACCAAACACCGCATGTTCCCACTTATAGCTGGGAGCTGAACGATGAGAACACATGGACACATGGGAAGAAACAATACACACTGAGGCTTATTGGAGGATTTGGAGTTGGGGGAGAAGGGAGAGCATCAGTAAGAATAGCTAATGGATACTGGGCATAATATCTAGCTGATGGGATGCTCTGTGGAGCAAACCATCATGGCACATGTTTACCTGTGTAACAAATCTGCACATCCTGCACACTTGCCCCTAAACTTAAAATAAAATATAAATAAATAAATAAAACACTTGGAATAGTGCCTGGGGAAAAATAATTAGAGAATCTATGAGAATCTATCATACAAACTATGAGAGGCATGAGTGTTAAGTATTAAGCAATTTAAAATGTAATATAAAAATATAATAATAGCCAGTAAAATACGAAAAGCCTAGGAAAATGTATATTTTCCTGTATGTATTTATAAAAGAAATAAAAAATAGTACTTCAGGCTACCAAAAAGTAACTTCAAAATGGAGAGCTATAGCGTGTTTTTAGAATTCATGATGCCATTCGTATAAACCTAAAAGCACATAAAGCGATGGTATAGGTTCCTTCGGTATACAGACATATGTAGTAAAAGTATCCAGAAAATATATGTGTACTTATGAGAATTGATAGTGTAGAGGATGGGAAAAGGGAAAGGATTGATGGATGTGATCAAGAAAGGGTTAAGCAGTTATCTCTAGCAGATTTGCATATGCTTCTTCCTTAATTTGATTCGTGTATATATCCATGAATGTTATATTATTCCCATACCTTTGTAATTGTTTTACACATTTTATAATTTTGAAATATTCCTGGGAACTATGTGTTTTTTCATATCTTAAAAAAATGCAAGCAAAATATGTAAGTTATTGAAATTTTTAAAAGTCTGACAGGTTTATTATACCTTGTTCTTGCAATACATATTCAAGGCTTAAATCTATTGTGCTTTCAGGTGCAACGATAAAAACCATTTTATTTACTTCAAAGGCATTGATTCCTTGATTAATAACTATGTCTTTAGAAGGGAAAAACAACTTCATTTCTTTTTGGCCACAACAATCTCGATGTCCCAAAGTTTCTCTTCATTTGGCAGCTGTCATAGCAGCTGAGGCTATCATTTTTATCTCAAGGGAAAAAATGGGAACCTGCTGTAAACTGTTCAAATCCTGAATTTACTGAAGCCTTAATTGCAAGCTACAAATCTAATTGATGCCACAAAACAGTCACTAACTTGCATCATTCAAGTCTAAATGTTAAAAATCTGCATTTTCCCATTTAAAAATTCTAAGAGAAATACTAAGAAATACTGGAAATTATTAAACACAATCAAAAGTGGGATTCTCCCCCCATTTTGTTTTATTTTGCTTTCTTTTGTTTGTTATAACATATGGAACAGAATAGAATTACCCCACTTGAACAGCAATTTGTAGAAGCAAATCCCTAGTTTCCTAACTATACAAAAAGGAGTGTTACAACATAATTTAAATAGTAATTTCCTGTGTTGATTTTTAAAATATTTGATTTAATAATAAATTTCAAATCTCACATATATTTAGAACTAAGTTGCTTCTAAGTTAGTTTGACCCTTTCTAAAATCACAACTCTGATTTTAGAAATTTAGTAATCGTATCATTACCCAAATGAAGCTCAAATTTTCTCCATGTAACCTACCCTTAAAGAAAGACCTATTCTGTGCAATCTGCTGTGCCCTGAAAGGTCAGAAATATGTAAAACATTGCCCTACTATTGGAAAGTTCTGAAAATACAGAAAATTGATAAGTTTTTATAAAATACAATAGCTGGTTGATTTCGCATATCAAAAATTTGAACTGGGATGCCTATTCTCCATAATATTCTTTCTCAAGATATTGATATTCTGTCAGCATTTTTCATTCTGGCACCTGATTTTTTTTTGCTCTGTTTTGCAGCATTTAAATTATGCTATGTTATTTTCTTGTGGTTGTATATGTTTAAATCTTATATTCCAGAGATAATAATGGTGGCTAATATTTATTGGGAACTTGCTTTTCCAGAGCTTATGCTTGGCCTTTGGTGTGAACTGGTTTACTTAATCTCCACAATAACTGGGATAAATACTGTTACTACCTCTATTTCATAGATGAAGAGATTGAGTCATAATGAGGTTAACTAACTTGCCGATGACTCCAAGTAAGCAGTAGAGCAAGAACTTGTCCTCAGACAAGTTGTCATTGAACCTGTAGATTTTAATCACCTCACCAAAAATTAAACATCAGATATTTATTATGTCTTTGTGTCACTTCAGAATGTATAGAACAGTGCATACAATATGTTATTTTTACACAATCATGCCTTTTGCATATAAAGAAATTAGACTCAGATAATAAATGACATTCCACACATCATGTTGCTAGTAGGTGTCAGAGATGGGACTAAACTTAGGTGTGTTTAACACTAGGTCTAATGATTTTTCCACTGTATCATAGCTTTCTACAAAACATGACCATTTTAGGTGGTACTTCGAAGTCTTATTTCAAATTTTTTCCAATTAGAAATTGAGACACTGGTTCATGGAAAGCAAATCATAGTTTAATGCTAAAAACTGTGGAGGAAATAATTTGGGAAGAAAAATTTTTATCAACTCATACAGGACATTTTATTATGGTTCTAAATTAGGGAACTACCTGAGTTACTTAAAGATACGTAAGAAGTTTCATATAAAGAACAATAAAAATAATAAATAAATAAAGTGAAGCATTAGACCATCAACTGATAACATCAGCTAAAATCTTGTCTAGGTATTACAGTAATTGACACAGTTTTTCTTCTCTGTAGTTGCTTCCAATAGAAGATAATATATTAGTTCTCGAAATAACTATAATTGTAGCAAACATTATTTAACATTTACTAGATGCCAGGCATTGTTGTGATTCTAAATTAGGAAACTACCTGAACTGCTTAAAGATACATAATAGGTTTCAAATAAAGAATAATAAAAATAATAACTAAATAAAGTGAAGCATTAGACCATCACTTGATAACATCAACTAAAATCTTGTCTAGGCATTATGGTAATTGACATAGTTTTTCTTCTCTGTAGTTGCTTCCAATCCAAGATAATATATGAGTCCTTTGAAAGAACTATAATTATAGCAAACATTATTTAACATTTACTATGTGCCAGGCATTGTTGTAAGCAATTTGCATGAGTTGACTATTATCTTTAAAATTCTTGCAAGAGCTCTATAAGGCAGTTACTATGGTTATCACAATTTTTAGATGAGGAAAACGAAGCACAGAGAAGTTTAATAATTTGCCCAAGCTTAGATACCTGGTCTGTCTCCAGAGTCAGTGCTTTTTACTTTCGTTGCATGCTAATGTGAGTGCCTACCATATGCCATGGGCTCTAAATATATTATTGCTAATTCTCTCGAGACACCAACATTACAAAGCAGATAATGCTTAGGCTTGCTTCGCAGATTGAAACCTGAAGTTCAGCAGAGTTAGGTAATTTGCCCAAAATCATTCACCAACTATGTGCTTAAACCAAGATTCACATCCGTCAAGCGCAGTGGCTTATGCCTGTAAATCCCAGCACTTCAAGAGGCCAAGGCAGGCAGATCCCTTGAGCCCAGGAGTTCAAAACCATCCTGGGCAAGATGGCGAGATCCTATCTCTACAAAAAATACAAAAATTAGCCGGGTGGTGGCACACACCTGTAGTCACAGCTACTCAGGAGGCTGAAGCATGAGAATCGCTTGAGCTAGGAGGTCAAGGCTGCAGCGAACCATGATCACATCATTACACTCCAGCCTTGGCAACAGAGCAAGATCTTGTCTCACACACACAAAAAAACAACAAAAACAAAAAAAGAAGGATTCAAACCCAGGTTCACCTTACTTGGAAAATCATGTTTTTCAACTTTACAACTTGACTTTCCACTCTATAAATAAATCCATCATGAAAAAAAATAGTGTTAGCTGGTCACATTTGGCTATTACATCTGTTAGCCTATTTTATATACTCACATCAACTGCATTAACATAGAGGTCACCGCGGCATAAATTGCCTTTTCTTTGTAAAACAGCAGGACCCTAAATAGCCTGTTTATGTTTTAAATTGTACAGGATTTGATGTTTCTTGGAGAAAATATTTTATGGTCACAGTATACAAAAAGTAACATGTTTCAAAGATAAAATGAAATTTTGGTTTTGGAGATTGCCAAGTGTGTGACAAAGTCGCAAAACCCAGACAGCATAAACAACCATGTCACTTTCTCTTCCTAGTAATGCAAGACATGAAACTTCCGATTTCCTGGATCTGAACTGACCCTTCAGGATGTGTCAGTGACATCTGATAAAAAATGAATCTGAACTACCTGAACATTAGGCTTTAACATTATTAGATGTTTGCTGCTAATTGCTCATTTGATTTTAATAAAGTAAGCAATAATGTTAAATAATTTGGGATATAAAATATTACTAACAGAGTTGGATTTCACTGCCATAGTCTGATTTAGAAGTCTGACCAAAAGTGCTCAATGGCACGGTACCCTTTAAAAGTAAAGAAAACGATAAATCATGCTGCTATAAAGACACATGCACACGTATGTTCATTGCGGCACTATTCACAATAGCAAAGACTTGGAATCAACCCAAATGTCCATCAGTGACAGACTGGATTAAGAAAATGTGGCACATATACACCATGGAATACTATGCAGCCATAAAAAAGGATGAGTTTGTGTCCTTTGTAGGGACATGGAGGCAGCTGGAAACCATCATTCTTAGCAAACTATCACAAGAACAGAAAACCAAACACCGCATGTTCTCACTCATAGGTGGGAACTGAACAATGGGATCACTTGGACTTGGGAATGGGGACACCACACACCGGGGCCTATTATGGGGAGGGGGGAGGGGGGAGGGATTGCATAGGATTTATACCTGATGTAAATGACGAGTTGATGGGTGCAGCACAGCAACATGGCACAAGTATACATATGTAACAAACCTGCACGTTATGCACATGTACCCTGGAACTTAAAGTATAAGAATAAAAAATAAATAAATTAAAAAAAATAAAAAATAAAGGAAAACGATGTGTCAATGTAGTTTCATCTACTGCAACAAATGCACCACTCTGATTCTGAATATTGACAGTGGGAAAGTCTGTGCATGTGTGGGGGCAGGGTATATGGAGACTTCCTACTTTCTGCTCAATTTTGTTGTGAACCTAAAACTGTTCTGAATAAAGCCTATTTAAAAACTTAAGAAAGTGGCTAGGAGCAGTGGCCCATGCCTGTAATCCCAGCACTTTGAAAAGCCAAAGAAAGAGGATCTCTTGAGCCCAGGAGTTTGAGACCAAACTGGGCAACATAGTGACACTCCATCTCTACGGAAAAAAAAAAAAAATTTTAAAATTAGCCAGGCATGGTGGCACATGCCTGTAGTCCCAGCTACTCTGGAAGCTGAGGTCGGGGGATCACCTGAGCCTAAGAGTCTGAGGCTGCAGTGAGCTATGATCATGCTCCTGTACTCCAGCCTGGGCAACAGAGTGAGACCCTGTCCCCCCCCAAAAAAATCATAATTTAAAAAAATTAATAAAGTAAAATATAAAATTCATAGACAGTTGAGTTGCCATTTACACAGCAGACATGTGTAGAAGTGAAAGAACTATCTTCTATAAGTAAATGAAGATGTGAGGCCACAATATTTGCCATTTGCCTACAAATGAAGAACATTATTATGGAACTTGTCTGTACAAGATTTTGGCTATGACTATTTTCACAGGCAGACTTTCAGGGATTAAGTGAGACAGCTGTTCCTTGGTATGCATGGGAGATTGGTTCCAGGACCTCCCCAGGTACCAAAATCCACAGATGCTTAATTCCCTTATAGAAAAAGATGCAGTATTTTCATATAACTTATGCACATCCTCTTGTATACTGTAAGTCATCTCTAATAACTTGTAATGCTGAACACAATGTAAATGTTATGTAACTGGCTGTTATGTTTATGGAATAATGACAAGAAAAGAAAAGTCTGTACGTGTCAGTACAGATACAATATTGTTTTTTCCGAATATTTTTGATTGGTTAAATCCATGGATATAGAACTCACAGATACGAAGGGCTGACTATATACATTCTTTACCTCATCCCAGAGTCATGTTTACAGACAGCCTCATCATTTCTTAATTTTTGCCTTTGAAAATAGAGTTAAAAATGAATGGAGAGTTTGAAACACTAGGGAAAAGGAAGAAAAGGGAAATGAAACTTTTTTTGTTCAGAAGGAGCTGTCATCAGAAGTGGTGGCCAGACTGCTTGGAAACAGCAGATCTTCTTGTTGAAGGAAAGCCCTAAAGGAGACACTGATCTAATGTATCTTGACCCTTCTGAGAGCAATCTTAGTTCCTCTTTAATTATATTTTTGAATCAAAAAGATTCAAATAATGTTTCTGTGCTACTGCTTATTTGGACTCTGAGGGAAGTCGGTTGGATGAAACAATTTTTGTAACATCTTTGCATGGTTACAGAAGTCCGTAATTTAGGGAAGATCAAAATTATCTTTCTGATAGTGATTTTTATACTTATTTTCTCTCTCAAAGTACAAAAGATTTCCTTAATGCTTTACTCTACTTTGCAGATTTGTTCTCTTGGCTGTTGCCCAACCCTCAACTTTTATGCTCAGCAAAATTGAAATGAATTTTTCTACTCTCTTGTTCTAATTCTAGTTTACAGGCACTTCTGTTTTCTTAACAAAATAAGTTGGTGGCTAACAAAAGATGAACATCAGGGCTTATTGGTTCTGTCCCTGAAACCACAGGAAACTGGAGATGCTGGCCAAACATTCAATTTTCAGTGCTTCATGCATAAACTTGGCCAATCTTTTGATTATTTCCTCAATCCTTTGCAGTCATCTTAAACTTTTTTATCTTACAATTTCCTAAAATAACCAATGCAATGTGGTATCCATGTCATATACACAATGGCTTTGAGCTATTCTTACAGATGTCAAAGCCCTCTGGAAGTTTCTAAATTGTAATTTTTATTTTAGTGGTCCCGTACCTCAGAGACAATGAAAATGAAGCTACTGCCATCACCAAAGGGCTGCTTAAAGATTGAGCAACCACCACAGAAAATCTTCATCTTACCCACCCTCTCTACCACTCTTGTTTTTATTTCCAGAGTCCCTATCTTTACTCGTGAAACGACAACCTCTTTTATAAGTATAAACTGTGTTTATATTTAATTACTTTTCATGTTGCATTTATTTCATTTATGAATTGTTACCACTTTGTATGATTTCCCATCATTTTGATTCCTAGGTTATTTTCTAGGTAGTTGAATGCTATTCTTTATGTATGTACCACTTGAGTCATACAGTTTCCATGGCAATAAGAATACAGTGGACAGATATATATCCTAAAGGAGAGATGACTTGTAGAGTTAATGCAATTTGTTCACATAGCATGGTCCTAGAATAATCAAGAGGGCTTAACCCTACCCTCTCTAGTCCCAAAGGATACGTATTAAACCAATGAGGGAAAGTTGTATGTTTGCTTTAAAGAATGAACTTTCTAATAATTAGATTTATTCAATATGTGCTGAGAAAAGGAGGTTGTATGCATGAGTTTCCAAGCACTGGAGATGTAATAGCTATGACCAAGGAGGGGCATGGTTCAATGGGATCTGAGATCCCTCCCAACCCTGAGGTTCCACAGCTCTCTATTTCATCATGGGATGGGCACCATATACAGAATATATGTTCATTTACTATTCATAGAATTCATGGCAAAAACTCAGAGAGCTGAGCTTCCTCGATTCCTACTAGAACTACAACTTCATATGCTGGTTTTCCAGCCCTGACTCTGTCTTGACTTGCAGTATGGGGATTTGGCGTGAGGGATTTAATGCTTCAGTGCGTATTATGCATTTGTAAATGAAAAGGTGGGACCATGGTGTCACAATGACTAGAACAGTGAGATCTGGGTTCCAGTCTTGGCTTTGTCACAAATTGGATTAGCAAATCTCTGAGGTTCTTCCTGCTTTAATATTCTTTGGATAAGAATATACCTCAGAGTAACTGATTAAAAGCAACCAGTGAATACGATGGCATTTAGACTTATGAAGCACAAAACTACTATTTTTTAGTCAATCATTCTCTTTATAATAATTAAACAGGAGATATCACTGTCTTTCCTGTCTGGTCTCAGGAAATAGTTTCAGTGTCAATAGGCAAGCAGGAAAAAAATGTTATTTCCAGATTAATAACATCTGTTAAGGTTAACTGTCAACTTGCTCTTACTAGCAGGAGATGTTTTCAAACATTCGGTCACTCAGCAACTATTTATTAAACATCTACAAATTTTCAAACACTGGGATACCAGGTGCTAGGGATAAAATGGTAGGTCACAGACAAGGAAGCACACATTCCTTTACTTGAGAAGTTCTCTTTCTGGTGGAAAAGACAAATATGTAGTAGGCAGTAATAATAAGTTGGCCTACTGCAGAATAAACTAAGATTCAGGACTACATAGAGCAGGACAAGTGCTTGGAAAATGTACATGACTTGTTCTGGGCACTCAAAAAAAAAAAAAATTGGATGCTGAGTTCTTCATCTCTCAGTTGCTAGGCATAAGTCTCAGCACAGTGAGTCATCAGGGCTTAAAATTCAATGGCAATAATACCTCCATTCGTGTGGTGCAGAAAGAGCACAGTTAGCCGTCACAACTTGTTACAGAAACAGATCAATGCTTGATGAGGTTAATCCACTTCCAACATGATAAGGCACGAAGAGGTTGACACCCAGAACTTCCCTCAGCTCCATTTAAGTTCAGCCTAGCGCCCCACAGCCAGCCAATGTATGTGCTGTTTGAACAAGACATATTTCTGCTCATGATTAATATTACCTTTAGAGTTTAGTTTGGAGAATCAGATCAGCAGGCATCAGTTTTCTGCTTTCGCTTTCTCCTGTCTTCTGTCCCAGTACACTCTTTCAGACAGTAAAGGGTCTCCGTTCTTTTTGCGAATAGATTAAGGAGTTTTAGACAAATATTGAAAGCCTCCCTTATTTGAAGATTTCAGCTTGGTACTGATGCTTTCTGTCTGTTGGAGAGCACTTGGATAGTGAATTACCTCATTGTTTTCAGATTAGAGCAATTCAGTGAGACGTGTGGGTGTCTAACTGAAAGAAGACAGTTCTTCAGAACCAGCCTGGTGGTGATGCTGGTCCCAAGAACAGGGTTGGTTTGTAATCTAATTCAAAAAGGCTGTTACAAATGAAAAAACAAAGCAGCTATTTCACATGTGCAAAAGGCCACTTGCGAAAAGCCTCCATGGAATTCACATTAATTTAGATTTGATAATTTTTTGATTTGGACACCAACATTCTAAGCTATTTATCTAAAATACAAAAGTTGGGTACTAGAAGACTATTTAAAAACTGTTTTCTACACTGTTTTTATCATAACATAGTGTAGGCAGCTCTGAACTGTCTGTATTTAAGAATGCATTTATTTATTGTATTTATACCAACTTTGTTTCAAAAATTATTTTCAGTGGCCAGGCTACCAGTGTGATGTCTACATTAATTAAACCCAAAGCAGGCTTGGTTTCTACTTGGGGAGCCTATCTTACTGAAAATTTTATTCCATTTGCTGAAAATGACAATGATATGAAAGCTCCAGGCAGTGCCAGAAGGACTGCTATTCAGTCCACAAAAGAGCAGGACTTAACTAGACATCTCAGTTGGAGCAACACTAGCAGCAGCCAACTCCAGCTCAGGCTGGCAAATACTCTTGGCACAAAGCTTAAGTAACAATAGTGCAATAGGTGCCACAGCAGTGCCCTCGCAGGCCTGCTGACTGCTCAGGCAGGAAAACAGAAAAGAAAGACAAATCCAGTATTTAGTCAGATTTTTCTCAGCTATCTTCAAAAATATGGTCTCTACTTCTGCACTGTCAATCATGAGCCTTATTGAACTATCTTTAAAATGATATCTTTTATAAAAGCTTGGATTCCTTTATTCAGGAGAGGCATTTCAATCCACATGAAGAAATGTAAATTCCAGACAGGCCTTTTTGAATAAGTAGGTACACTCAGAGTGCATTTGCCCACCTTCTTCTACCCTAGATCCATTCCTTCACTTTGTTTCAATCGTAAGGTCTTCTGGCTCTAGAAAGTCACTGAAATTTTTCTTATTAAATTTGTGAATGATCACTTTCAAAAGTTATGTTACTTGGCGTCTCAGCAACATTGACCAATTTTAACCACTTCTTCCTTCTTGAAATGCTCTCTTTCCTTGTCCTCTCTGATACTTCTACCTCTTTCTGCCTTTCCTTCTCAAAGTTTCATTTCCTTTGCCTTTTCTTCAACACCATGTTTTCTTGGGTCCTGATTTGCATCCTCTTCTAATTTTATATTGTCTTCCTAGGCTGTCACATCTGTTCTCAGTGCTTTAGCTGCCAAGTATATCGGGTGGTTTCAGCAAGCACTTCCAATTCCAATGAACTCTAGCCCTATTTAGTCAATTGTCTCCTAACCACATACAGGCCCAACAGACTCCTCAAACTGAATATATGCAAAAGGGAGCTCTTCCTCTCTTGCATGTCTGCAAACTTCTTCCCTTCTTTGTTGTCCCATATGCCCTCAACTGGCACAGCATCTACCAGAAGGACAAATGGGGAGTCATCACTGACTCTTCCCTTTGATCAGTCCCATACTTAATCCATCAGCAGGTCGTGTTGAATTTACTTTCTTAATAGCTCCTGAATCTATCAATCTTCTTTTCATCCTTTGCTGCCAGCTGTCAACCTAAATTTTTGACCTCACATACCCACTCAGGGCCTACAACAATATCATACATTTTCCAACCAGGTTGGTTGTTTTAATAAGTATCTAACTTAAAACCAGTAAATGTCTTCCCATTGCCCTTGGGATAAATTCCAAGGTTGTAAATATGCCCCTTAAGTTTCAGAGCTGGCTTTTCTCCAGCATCATTTTGGGCCACAACTATTTGCTAGTTGTGATGAGGCTCCATTGGCTTCTCTTAAAGTATGACCATCCCAGTCTCAAGGCATCTCACATGCTGTTCTCTGTTTGGCATAGAGAGGTTTCCGCTTATATGCCCTTCCAATTTCAAACTCAATTTCCTTCCCCTTGCCAAATGCTCTGTCAGCCCCATATATTTCCCCTATCATAATAGCCATTAATTTTTATTCTCATAACTTTTTTGACAACTGTTTTTTGCCAATACAATGTAAACTCCATAAAGGCAGGGTCTAATTTATCATTATTTCCTCCAAGTAACTGGGGACATGGACCCTTAATGAATATTTCTGAGGGTATAGAATAATGGATTTTATACGCATTTTTGTGCAATGATAAGTATAAACTATAAACATTTTTAAATGCTTTACAGAACTTTTAGTTACGAGATAAAATGTGCCTTTGCATTTATTCATAGGAGGAAATACTGGCATTTGTGTGCCGGTTGATATTTGAAGGAGATAATAATGAAGTCATATTTCAATCATTCTCTTAATGTAGAAGGCATCTATTCTCTGTAAACTTCTTCTTTATTTTTGGCAGAAAACTAAACACAAATGGGCTGTGGCAAAATGCAATTGGGAAATTTTATGTCCATTTTTTTCCCTTTCCCCAAATTATTTATGTTGTTCTGCTTCTCTACTCTACCAGCTGGAGATGACAAGAAAATACTGATGTAAAAACCAAGGCCTAGAGCTACAGCGGAGGCCAGAGAGGACAAAAGGACAATAGGCAGAGTATTCCTTCCCTCTGCCCTACTCCTGTGAATCTTCTCTCCTTACCCAAGTGCCACCCCGAGGAAAAGAAAGGCAGGCCCTTGTGAGGAAAACAGCTCTTCTTGGAAGCTGGAACTTTGATCGTTGGAATCCTGTACTGACTGAACAATTACTTGAAAGGCACTGCTGTCAACAGAGGCCAAGTTACGCACAAGTGTAAATATTGGTTGTCATTACACAGCAGACATAAAGACTTGTGAGTTAGGTTCAATTCTTCGGGAAAATCAAAGAACATTAAATTTCTATTCATCAGAGCCATAGTGCAAAGGTTTAAATCTAATGTGGAGTAAAGTCCAATCCTTAGCCTTCCTCAATATCATACTTAGGAGACTGCCTGACTTCTGAGTATAATAGCTAGGTCTCATCCACCTAATTGACTCAAGAAAGAAAAGTTTCAGGTTCAGATGTGAAATATTACCCTTTCCAAGCTATTATTTTACTTAAAATATGAATAAGAACTATCTAGGGTCACAAGGAAGCCCAATCCAACACTCATGAGAAAAAGACCAAGTCTTTTCCCTTACTCTTGATATGAGGCAATTTTGTCTCCTCCATCTCTCCTCTTTTCAACACCACTGAAATCTTCTCTCTCTACCTCCTCCTGTCTCTCACAGCCTCTATTTTTACCTATCTGACATTTTAAAAAATGAATACAAATTAAAAACGGTAAG
Organism: Mandrillus leucophaeus; assembly: GCF_000951045.1. Lineage (NCBI taxonomy): Eukaryota > Metazoa > Chordata > Mammalia > Primates > Cercopithecidae > Mandrillus > Mandrillus leucophaeus. The sequence continues at coordinate 571,310 of NW_012101255.1, forward strand.
AAAATGAGTTTCAGTTTTTTGAAACTCTTCTAGCCTAAAGTGAACTATCTTTAAAAATGTTGACCAGGCATATAAATCAAGAGTTGATAAAGAAAAGGATTAAGATAAAATATGAATGATTATATTTAAAATGTAATGAGTGATAGTTTTCTCCTTGCCCCTATAGAGCTGACTGACATAGTTTTCTGTTGTCAGTCTTTAACATAAACTTAATTAGATCTATTGGTAATAAAATAATGGCAAAATTTTGACAAATATTTATCTGGAAAACTAAAATAATAGAAAGCTAAGCTCTTGTAACTGGTCCTCTTGATTAAAATTTCTCAGTAAGACGGCTGGGCACAGTGGCTCACACCTGTAATCCCGGCACTTTGGGAGGCCAAGGCTGGCGGATCACAGGGTCAGGAGATCAAGACCATCCTGGCTAACACAGTGAAACCCCATCTCTACTAAAAATACAAAAAATTAGCCAGGCATGGTGGCAGGCGCCTGTAGTCCCAGCTACTCAGGAGGCTGAGGCAGGAGAATGGCGTGAACCCGAGAGGCAGAGCTTGCAGTGAGTCCAGATCTTGTCACTGCACTCCAACCTGGGTGACAGAGAGAGACTCCATCTCAAAAAAAAAAAAAAAAAATTCTCAGTAAGGCAACTTTACCACATGATTAGTAAAAGAGAATTCTCTCCTCACCCTCACAAATGTACCAGAATTTCCAAAGTAGCCTGTGGCCTTAGTATTGTGAAAAGTTCTTATAGAATTTCCTAACAACTTCTTAGTAGATCAATAAACAATACCACATTGATACACATACATTACAAAAATTACATGTAACTCTGATTACTTCATCTAGGAAAGATACACATAGTTATATAGCATCATTCTCATTGCTGTGTTCCTTTCCATTGTATGACCGTGACAGAATTTGTTTAAGTAATTTCCTATTGTTGGATGTTTCCACTGTTAATGTGTTTTTTTTAAAAAGACCCAACTACATTCTCTCTGATAAAGTGCCTTTGGTGCATTTATTTTAAAGGAAGTTAAAACATGTATTTTCCTTCAGGAACCATACAATAACATATTACATGTCATCCAATGATGGTGTGAGAAAGAAAATATACAATTTGAGACTATTCCTTAAAACAAAGAATAACTCAGCTGGGGAAAAATGTTACTATGAAGTTTTGGCTTTTTAAAAAATGTTGATGTTATGCTAAAACAGAAAAGGAGAAATTATGTTTCTTAAGCATTTAAAATACATAAAGTTTATCTGTTTTTTTTTTTTTTCGAGACAGGGTCTTGCTCTGCCACCAGGCTGAAGTGCAGTGGTGCGATCTCAACTCACTGCCACCTCTGCCTCCCAGGTTCTACCGATTCCCCTGCCTCAACCTCCCAAGCAGCTGGGACTACAGGCATGCGCCACCACGCTGGGCTAATTTTTTGTATTTTATTAGAGACGGGATTTCACCATGTAGGCCAAGATGGTCTGGATCTCCTGACCTCATGATCCGCCTGCCTCAGCCTCCCGAAGTTCTGGGATTACAAGCATGAGCCACCACACCTGGCCAAGTTTACCTTTTTTAAACCCTATCCATACTCCAAAATATTATCTTCTAGAAATAATTTCGAGGACAATAAATAATGAAACACCAGTGTCCAAGGAAACAGTTGGAAAATTATTTGAGAATGAAAAGCTACCTATTATCGAGTGTATTTGGCCACTGCTCCACAGATGATAGGTTTAGTTTAATTTTTAAAGTAATTTATCAGGTTTACCTTTGTTAATAAATCCGCTGAAAAGGGTTTTCAAAAAAAAAAAAAAAAAGAAAGGAGACTTCACTGCAGTGAGCAGTTTGTAAACTGGGGAGATGCAGCCTTTGGGATGTTAAAAGAAAAACCTTAGACAAATTAAATTTAACGGAGTGTAACTGAGCAAAGAGTGATTCACGAATCGGGCAGCCACTTGAGCCAGAGTATGCTCAGAGGAACTCCAGTGCAGCCAAGTGGTGAAGGAAGTTTTATGGACAGAAAAGGAAAGTGAGGTACAGAAAACGGAAATGAGGTACAGAAACAGCCAGATTGGTTACAGCTGGGCGTTTGTCTTATTTGAACACTATTTGAACAGTTGGCCCCCCTTTGGCCAAAACTCGCCTACTGGCACAAGAGTAGGTTACAGTCTGTTTCCACCTCCATTTAGGATATAGTTCACTTATGTACAGAGAAACCTTTACGCCAAACATAAGATATGTAAGGAGGCAGTTTTAGCCGAAACTCGATTTACACGTGCAAAAAACCAAAAACAAAACAAAAACAAAAACAAAAACAAACCCAAAAGACAGATGTGATCTGAGAAAATAAGGAGGGGTTGCCCTTTGTAGAGAAAGTTCTTGCCCAGCTTTCCATTCTAGTCCACTATGCAAATGAGGGATGCAAATTTGTTTAGTTCTGATTGGTTGACGCAGCTCACAGTCTATTGGTTAGGTCTAAGGGGTGAAATGGGATTTTCTAGCAGCCTTTGATTCAGACGACATGAACAAGAACAGACAACTATGAAAGTCCCAAATTATCTTTTCTGGGAATGCAGAATACACATGTGACCTCTCTAGTCAGAAAATGACTAGTTGGCTCTGTTTAGAATTAAGGCACAGTTAGCCACTCAGAATTCACCTTGAAGGACTGGTTCCTTCAGGATTCACACCTTTTATCTTACAGGCAGATTTTTGAAAAGTATGGGTTTTAATCTTTAACATATAATATGGATTGCACGCACATAACTATTCCACTGTCTTAAAACATTCGCGGCAACTATCTCTTTGATAACTCCAGTAGACTATCGGAGAGAAATGATTCTGCATATTTTATAATGGACGTGCTAGAGAATTCATAGTAACTGTATATAAACGGCATAATCATGGTTAATTCACTTTCAGTCCAACAGTCTTAAAGCTATAATATCGTTACATGACCTGGCAAATGTAGTCTAGATACCTGCATAGTGGTGGTGACATGTATAATATATAATCATGTAACTGTGAACAAAATTATAAGACTGTACATTTTTTTTTTTTTTATTCTTTTTTTTTGAGACGGAATCTGGCTCTGTCGCCCCAAGGCTGGAGTGCAGTGGCGCGATCTCGGCTCACTGCAAGCTCCGCCTCCCGGGTTCATGCGGTTCTCCTGCCTCGGACTCCCAGGACTGTGTATTCTTTAAGTTCAGCCTGAGATCTAAGCATGTTAAAGCTCCTCAGCATCTCACTGAGTACCATGTAAATACTGGGCCTGTAGGAAGGGAAATTGGAAAGTAACAAAAGAAAACGTGGGTCTCTTGTTGCATCAGGCATGTTATACTATCAACTGTGATGTGGATCCTTCAGGATTCAGCAGGCCCACCTGGTGAGACATGTAGCTGATCTCCATGAAGAGGGATCATGGAGACTGATGATCACAAATGAAGCTGGAGTATTGAGAGTAAGTAAGTATCAAGCGTATTTAAAATCCTAGTTTTTAAAAATATGTCATTGCCTGTAAGGGTAAAGACAGAAGTTGTGATTCAAGGAAGTTCATACTTCCTGAAAATTAACTAATAATGGCAAAGAAAAGTAGGACTTTGCAATTGATCCTCTCTATACTGACATATGTTTAATGCAGGACTCTAAAGCTTTAGGCTCCTTCCTAGGAAGGATAGGAGAAGTGGCACTTTACTTGCCACAACTTCCAAATAATCTGTTTTTTTTTTTTTTTTTTTTTTTTTTCTGCAAAGCCAGATTTGGAAGGCTTACAAAAGAGCAGCTTCCTTGGTTTGCTTCCAGAACCTCCACTTCCGGCAGGACCCAGAAACACAACAGCAGCAGCCCATCTTGTGATACTTTGGCTCCTCTACTCTGACCACCAGCCAGAAGCTGGGTGTGGAAAAAGAATCAACAGCAATAGAAACGTTTCAAATTTTTAGAAAATACAAAATTGAAACTAACTAAAAAATATGGGGATGAGGTGAGAGGTCAGAGGTAAATGCTACAAATTATATCACATTTTGGCAACAAAATCACTTAGACATTAAGTTCCATGAAAGCAATAACAATGCCTGTGGTTACTTTTCTTTTTTCGCCAAAACCTAATATTGGGGTTGTGCACTTAATAGCTGCTCAGTAAATATTTGTGGAATGAATGTAAAGAAAGACTAAATTATTTGTAGTCTGCTTGAAGGATAGACTTTAGTCAACTACAGATCATCTTCCTGTTTATTTTTCTTCAGGTGAAAAGCATTACATGCTATGCTTCATCAAAATAAGAGACTTAAAACAATTATTCGGAACTAGCAGCATCACTACTACATGTTATATATTTTCCAGAGGTGCATAAGAAGCTAAAGCAGAGAAGAGTTTTTAAGTCACCAATATTTGTACCCATAGAGCTTGACCAGCATTTCTGCTGCCCATCACCTTGAGGAAGATGTTTTCTCCAGGTTCAGCAATATCACTGACTTTGCTTTTGGAGGTAAAAAGCTTTGAAACGTCACCTACAACCCTCATAGTGAAAGAGGATGGGGAGGTATGTATGAAAGATTTCCTCAGATTGGTTGCAGGGTAAAGAGGTTGAGAATTGAAGCAAGGATTGAACAGCTTCATCCGTTATCCATAGACACTTGCCATTTCTGAGTACTGCTTTGTGAAAGTAGAGGTTGCAAAGACACACAGACACCAGCCCTTATCCTTCTAGGTCTTACACTCTGGCAACCCCTTCACCAGCTGTATCTTCTTATAATTTCTTCTGCTTAAACTATAATTAACTTTATTTTTGAAAATTAATAATTAATTTAGGTTTATATATTTATATATTGTTCTAAAATCTGTTGTATTTATCTATATTTTTGTAATTACCATTTATATTATTAAGCCCTTTTTCTACCCTAAGTTCTGCTTATATTGCTATTTTTACACTCAAATATTTTAAGATGCATTACAAATATGAAATTCTGCCCCCAAAGACACCTGCATTTTTTAAAAAGAATTAATAAAGATCTTTAAAAGACTATTTCTGGCCAGGTACAGTGGTTCATGCCTGTAATCCCAGCAGTTTGGGAGGCTGAGATGGGCAGATCACTTGAGGCCAGGAGTTCGAGACCAGCCTGGCCAACATGGTGAAACCCCTTCTCTACTAAAAGTACAAAAATTACCCTGGCGTGGTGGTGGGCACCTGTAATCCCAGCTATGCAGGAGGCTAAGGCACAAGAATTACGTGAACCTGGGAGGTGGAGGTTGCAGTGAGCCGAGATCGTGCCACTGCACTCCAGCCTGGGCAATAGAGTGAAACCCTGTTTTTTTTTTTTTTTTTTTAAAAAAAAAAGACTATTTCTACATGTTCAAAATAATATTACCACATTTAACAAATGTAACAATAATTTTCTAATATTAACTAATATAAAAATTCATATTCAATTTTTCCCACTTGACATCAAAATGTTTTTTACAACCAGGCATCTTTTTAATTACACACCTTAAGACCCTCATCCACATCCATAGCTCCCATCACATGCACATACACACATATACACACACACTTATATCCACACACACTAGCATACTCCAATAAATCATTTTGTCCCTGTCTTTCTTCAGGTTTACGGTATGGTAATACTATGCCTATCCTTCCCTTGTCATCCTCCCCTGGGTCATTCTCTCCTCCTGTCAACCCTAACATTTCCTACTCAGCTTCCCCAGGACAGCATAAAAGATGCAGGTGGTCAGTCTTATAATTAAAAACACATCTCTGAACACGCTGTTCTAGAGAAGCCCTTTTCTGCTCCAAACACAGGCTTAGGATTTGGACTGCTCTAGCTATTATAACAACTCTCAAAGAAGCACTTGCACAATTCGGAAGAAAACTGCCCTTACTGTTTGGCAGAATTTTCATGCTCACAGAAGCACACAGGAAGAGCAACCAGCCTCACTAGCACTGGCACAGAAGACCAGAAGCTGGACAAGTGTCCCCAAAAAGTCCTGGCCTGCTTTTATTCCCAACTCCCTGTAATCCCTTCCCTCCAGATTCTAGTTTCAAGAGAATGCCACAGATAAAGTTAGCTTGCACAAATATTGCATGCCTTTGAGAGTATTTATGTGAGAGCTGAAGCATAACAATGACACACACACACACAGACACACACTCTTTCTAAGGCACATGTGCACCCTAGTTGTGAACCCTGGGACTTTTATTGACATGCTGGAGAAGGAAAAATTAGATTTGGGTCAGGCATGGTGGCTTAACACCTGGAATCCCAACATTTTGGGCTGCCGAGGTAGGAGGATCACTTGAGCCCAGGAGTTCAAGACCAGCCTCGGCAACATAGTGGGACCCCATCTCTGTAATAAATACATAATAAAAAGTTAGCCAGGCATGATGGCACATGCCTGTAGTCCCAGCTACAGGTGGGAGGCTACAGGGGAGGAGCTACAGGGGGGAGACTGAGGAGGGAGGTTGGATCCCAGAGGTGGAGCTGCAGTAAGCCATGATGGCATCACTGCATTCCAACCTGGGTGACAGACCTCATGTCAAAAAAAGAAAAAAAAATTAGATTTGTGGCAGGAAGGGTGGGTTATTTTCTCATTTTCTTTTGGTAATTACCGGAAAATGTTTTGTAGAAATGATTTTAATCATAAAAGTCAGTCTTTACATTTTAAAATTACCTATTAGTAATAGAGACTTCTTAATTCGCAGGATGCACCCTGCAACTTTTTACCCTTCGGAGTGTAATTCAGAGTGCACTTCTTCAGGAACTCATCCAACTAAAGACAGGCCCTACTATGTGAGGTAGAGTGTTGATGGACATGGAGAGGAAGTGAGAATGGTTGTAATGAAGCGGTATTGTTTGTCTGAGGTAATACCCCAGGTTCATTGCCTCATACCAGGGAAATCTAGGATGTGGACACACACAAGGAGTGCGTTTAAGAGCAGAGGTTTAATAGGTGAAAGAAAGAGAAAAGAGAAAAGCTCTCTCTCTTGCAGAGAGAGAAGGGTTCCTGAGTGGGTCTCTGGTTCCATGGTGAAATGCACGAGGTTTTATAGACAGGCTTGAAGAGGCAGTGGTCTGATTTACATAGGGCATGAGAGATTGGTGGGGCCAGGTGTGCTATTTGCATAGTGCATGAAGAAGCTGGCCATCCCACCCGAATCTTTTATTATACAGATGGGGTCTCTATCTGGCTGGCGCCATGTTGCCTGCTTTTTTACTGCACATGCAGTGACAAAGAAAAGGGAAGAGGGGAAGCTCCATGTTAAACATACCTGGCTTCCAGGTATCCCTTTTCTATTGGCACAGCTGCCAGCGTTTACCAGTGCAAGCTTTTAGCTTGCTTATCTATGCTTGCAGCTTGATTTTTCAGGTTGCTTTTTGTTTGTAAAGAAGTGATTTGGGGGCTGCTTTTTATTAAAAGGAAACCTTAACAAGGACTCTCTTACCCTCACTATCTGCCTAAATAATGTGTTTCTAGCCCCTGTATCGTATGCACAGAACAGAATCTTTTGCTGATCCAGGGCTGTATGTGATCAGTAGACCATTGTCCCTTGGAGATATATTACAGACATTCTATGTTTTCAAGTCATTCAGTTTTCTAAACATTTCCTGAAGCAATACAATTTTTTCAGAACTCTCTTTTCTTCTAGGTGTGCACTTCCATGTCAAAGTCAGCTACATTCTTTAAGGTAGTATGTTTTTATGATGTTTTAGAGTATATTAGAGTACTTTCACTACTGAAGAACTACCTCTAGCCTATAGGGCACTGTTGTGCAAATTAAAAAGAGGACCTCCCTGGAGAAGATGAATGAGAAAAAGTGACCCCTGTAGGCATATGCAAGCACTCCCAGGAAATAGGAAGTCAATAGAAGCACCTTTTTGCAAAGAAAAAAATCTTGTCTTCTATCCAGGGGAAGTACTCCACTTCAGGGGATAGGATGAGCAAAACAGAGCTATGTTTTAGTCCAGCTCTCTTAATGAGCTGAGGGTTCCACATAGACTGCACAGCCTTGCCTGGCTAACCTGCCCTCAAATTCCTAACTGACCAAATCCCTGAGGTTGCTGGCTTGTTGTATAAACTTTCATGTGTTTTGTTGCTTTTTTTTTTTTTTTTTCCAGACAGGGTGTCACTGTTGTCCAGGCTAGAATGAGGTGGCATGACTCACTGCAGCCTGAAATTCTTGTGCTCAAGCGATTCTCCCACGTCATCCTTTCCAGTAGCTGGGACCTCAAGGTGTGCACCACCATATCCAGCTAATTTTTAAATTTTTTTGTAGAAACAGGGTTTCACCATGTTGCTCAGGCTAGTCTCAAACTCCTGGGCTCAAGCAATCCTCCTGACTCAGCCTCCTAAAGTGTTGGGATTACAGGGATGAACCACCACTCCCAGCCTAAACTTTTACTTTAATAAGAGTTATGACTCTGTCTTGGTACTTTTGTACCAAAACAAATGTGATAACATTTCCATTCATGGCTTAATCTGTAGTACGCTTCAAAAGTAGCGTTAACCTAAAGGGAAGATGCCGAAGCACAAAATACAATTTTAAGAGTTGACTTCAGCCAAAGTGAGGACAGCTTTCCAGAAGACTCAGAGCCAAGAAACCTTGGATATGAGCTCCTTTCAGCCTTTATTACCAGGATGTTTTTCAAGGCAAAAATTGGGACAGAGAGTGGGCTATACAAAGTGTTTTGTCAGGAATTCTCATTGGTTTACAGAAATAGCGTTGATTAGTGATTGGCTAAACATTATTAAGTTAGAGGGTATGGGTCATAGTGACAGCTGCACTGCATTTCATTTATAGCTACTTGTGGCAATAGCAAGCAGTTTCAAAAGATAAATACGCAGCTCAAAAGCAGGGAAGGAGGGTGTGATTGCTGTCTCATTTTAATCCCTTTCTGGGCCTGATAATTTGAAAGATCTCACATTCCTCAGATAAAAGCTCTTTTCTTGCCTCATTATTCACCAAAACAAGAAAAATGGAAAGCAAATGAGACCACTGGTGCTTAAGCAAGATGGTTGGGCAGCACTCTCAAAGAAGAAAAAGGAGCCCTCTGCACTCCTTACGGAGAAAACAGAGAGAATTTTCTCCACTCATCTGACTGACTACCATCAGACAAAAGATACATCGTATGTACAGTTCACTGCAGAAGTAGAACTCTGTGCTAGTGCATGTAATTCTGAGATGAACAGCAATGTTACACAATGCACTGTTGAAGACAGCACTAACAAAAGTGTGCTTGTAAGCACTGCACAGGCCTAGCCTCATATCCACAGATGTCCCTTTCACATATGAACAGGTATGCAAGGCATGTATTCTCTATCTTTCATATAAATGTATTGCTTATTCGTGGCTATGCATGTTATTCATGTTAACCTACCTCGATTTTCAGCAATAAGAAAATGGACGTTTGTGTCTTTTAGTCTTTCATTATTCTACTTCTTTTTTTGGTGGGGGAGGGGGGCAGGGGATGGAGTCTCACTCTGTCACCCAGGCTGAAGTGCAGTGGTGCAACCTGGGTTCACCACAACCTCCGCCTCCCAGGTTCAAGTGATTCTCCTACCTCAGCCTCCCAAGTAGCTGGTACTATAGGCACGTGCCGCCATGCTTTCATGCACGTCATGCACGTCCATGTGAAGAGACCACCAAACAGGCTTTGTGTGAGCAATAAAACTTTTTAATCGCCTGGGTGCAGGCGGGCTGAGTCCGAAAAGAGTCAGTGAAGGGAGATAGGGGTGGGGCAGTTTTATAGGATTTGGGGAGGCAGTGGAAAATTACAGTCAAAGGGGGTTGTTCTCTGGCGGGCAGGGGCGGGGGACACAAGGTGCTCAGTGGGGGAGCTTCTGAGCCAGGAGAAGGAATTTCACAAGATAATGTCATCAGTTAAGGCAGGAACAGGCCATTTTCACTTCTTTTGTGATTCTTCATTTGCTTCAGGCCATCTGGATTTATACGTGCAGGTCACAGGGGATATGATGGCTTAGCTTAGACTCAGAGGCCTGACACAGGCCCCGCTAACTTTTTGTATTTTAAGTAGAAACGGGGTTTCACCATGTCAGCCAGGATGGTCTCGATCTCCTGACCTCATGATCCACCCGCCTCGGCCTCCCAAAGTGCTGGGATTAAAGGTGTGAGCCACCTAGCCCGGCCTCTTTAAGGTAATAATTAACAATTTATTCACTCAGCAGTAAAGGCCTGAGCTACCGCACCTGGCTCATTATTCTACTTCTAAAAGATCCCTTTCACCTCCCAAATCTCATTGTCTGATGAGTGCAGGCAACATAAACCTTACTTTAGGCTGGGCATGGTGGTTCACGTCTAGTCCCAGCATTTTGGGAGGCTGAGGCGGGTGGATCACTTGAGGTCAGGAGTTCGGGACTAGCCTAGCTAATATGGGGAAACCCCGTCTCTGCTAAAAATACAAAAATCAGTCAGGTATGGTGGCGCACGCCTGCGGTCCCAGCTATTCGAAGGGCTAAGGCAGGAGAATCGCTTGAACCCGGGAGGTGGAGGTTGCAGCGAGCCAAAATCATGCCACTGCACTCCAGCCTGGGAGACAGAGCAAGACTGTCAAAACAAAACAAAACAAAACAAAAAACCTTACTTTTATAACATATTTTTTCTGCTATATTTTAATGGGGAAAATTTTATTTGTCAAAGACAAAACTACAACAAATGTAGTTTAAAGATCTCAATTACCTTTATTTGCAATTCTAGAATCAGGCAACACTTTTCTCCATAAAATATAGTGAGTGTTCCAGTGAACTGGGCAGAAGAGAGAAGAGTTTGGCTGTATAGACAGACAACGGCTGAAGAAAGCAGAAGCAAAGAACAGAGTGTATTAGTTACTTTAAGAAAACAATAGAAAAATAACTGATTAGTTGATATCAGATTACTTCAGGCTACCTTTTTTTTGTGTAAAGATTAAAGCAGAGAGAACTTCATTATAATGTGGATTAAAGATTTGAACTGGTCTTTTTGGGAAACTGGCAGTTACCTCTCTTTTCTAATTGCTTGGAAGTTCAGATGACAATTTAGTTTAGGTTTGATGACATGGAACTTTATTCAGCATGAGTGACTCCGTGTTGATTTTTATTCTGATCTGCTGGGGTCTATGCAGAAGCTGAGTCCAAAACAATAGCCTCCTATAATTTTTATTTAACTCTTTATTTATATTCCACGCCATAGAACTATAACTAATAAACTGTAGCCATTTCAACATGGCAAAAAATATTTAAAACTTCTGGACAATGGCATAGGACAAGGAAATAGATCTTTAACAGGACAAAACATTTTAACAATTGAGATTGCATATAATTTTATACTTTTGGGAGGCTTTCAGAGAAGTTATAGTGGTAGGAAATTACTTTGACCAAATTGGCCACCACCAAAACAACTAACTCCAAATCTTTGTTGATGTGGAAATGGTAAATTCTGTACCTTTATTTCATTTTCCTACACCTTAAATCTGGTGTCCAGTGCAAATGGTAAGGGTGCAAATACAAAGTTACTGAGTTAGGAAAACGTAAGTTTACTTCCTAAATATGAGTCAAGAATTTCACTGTTTGGGGCTTGTATTGTTTGTACTCAGAAACCTCAAGTTCATTAAAATGTAATGCACATTTTTGTAATTTGGGATACAAGGGACTAAGAATAGCAAGAAGAAACTCAAAACCCATTGAAAGTCCCCGTGCACAGGATAAGATTTTCCCTTGCCTAGGAAGCTATTTTATACTACCCTGGCAACTTATCTGATTGTAGTAATTCCAAGGAGCTCTGGGCATTTAAGGATAAAATACAACCTCTGATAAACCTGGCCTCAGGATTTAAAAATCTCAAATGTCTGCAGGGAGCAGACAGAAACATGAGTGAAGCAAGAGGAGGGTTTGCCTATTAAAAATATAGAACTATTTTGTATTTTCATGAAGAAATATGCTCTTCATTGTTCTTGAAACATGTGGCTGTGTTGGCATCGCATGACATTTGTTACCCCACAATTGATAGAGATATGAGCAGCAGATAAATATTTCCAATACTAAAAGGAAAACAATGAACTGGCTGTGCTGGTGCGATGATGATTGGCAAATATTAGCCTTAATGTTAGAGAGACAAAGTGAGCGATCAAATTTGTGGCGTCCTAGAAAGCTCACGTCCTGTCTAATGAGAGCAGCTGCTTCTCAGCCCAGTGCATCATTATTGCACAGAAGTAGGTCAATCCATTGTTCCCCTATCTTTCAATTTTTCAAAGGAAGATGGAAACACAGATTTTTAGGTCAAATCTCCTGATTTTAAATTTTAGCTTAACTTCTTTAAAATTGGTTGAATCAAGGAAAACACACACGTTGAAACCTCTGGTCAACACTTTGCAGTACGAGATTAAAAGAACCCCTCACATTCTTGGAATTTCCAAGTGTATCTCAATGTGGAAGAATTTGGCTTCGCATGTGATGCAAAGCAAATCTCTTATGTCTTTTTATTCACTGCAGAATTAAAGGGCTTGGGTCACCCCTCCCAGGTGTCTGTGATTTCCTGACTTACTGCTTGTAGCTTTTTTTCAGCATTCAACACTTGTGTCATGTACTCAGGAATGACATACCCTATTTTGGCTGTGTGCTTGTATTCTGAATATGTATGTGTATCTATAGATCACTGCTAGAAGTTGTAGTAGATGCATTCAAAATAGGACCATGCAGGATCAAATGGGTTAGTTACCTGTTAAAGATATGGGTGATGCCAAGAACCCAAACCTGTTGATCTACCATAGTCACCCTTGTGCTCTTTGTTCCAGTATATAAAATATTCCAGGCAACCTGGAGGACATTATGCAAAGTGAAATGAGCCAAAAAGTAAAATACAATAATCCAGGCAAACATACATAATTTTATTACTTTGAGCATCAGTCACAAACCCATTCCTGGTCTCCTATTCTCAATAGTTGGCCTAGACATCTTGGGAAACTAAAGTCCCTTTAGCAGGAGGCCCAGACTCTAGAGGAGGCTGCCCCTAACCCTCTTTGACCTCCATTTATTATTCCAAGAAATAATCTCTAGACCTTGCCTAACCACCTCAACTGTGTTAGAGCAAGGAGAAACAGATCACATTTCTATGTGAAACAGAGATCAAAGAGAAACTCTTTCTTCTTTAACGGCTGGCTTGGTCCAAGGTGAACAATGAATTCTTCCTTCTTTTTAGGGACTCTTTTTGGTCCCACTTGAATGTTCAAGGATGAGGGCATCTCTAAAATAGAGTATCTTGCAAATCACAATTTTGGAATAACTACAAGCTTTCTCTCTCTCTCTCTTTCTCTCTCTCTCTCTCTCTCTCCCCCTCCCCCTTTCTGGCCGTCTCCCATTTTTCCTAAGTTAATGCACTCCCAAATGTCATCCCACAATTTCCCAGAATACAATGGCGAAACCACCTTTGCAAAATTAGGACTGAGACAGTGAAACAGATCTAACCTAACTGACTCTATGTTGCTTCTAACCTTTAAGCTGTCCTTGTTCATTCCTGGGTGTAGGCTGAACTAACTTTGGGAGGAACTAAGTTTGTAGTTTATAGTTTAAAACAAAGATGATAACAGCCCTTTACCAAAACAAACTTCCTTCTTGCCTGGGGACTAGACTGCCTTTCTAGTATTAACAAATTAGCCACAAGATTAGAAATGATGGTTTAGGGGTCATGCAGTGGGAGGCTACAAGATTCTGACCCTCCCTAAACAGATCCTAAGATCAGTGCTTGAGATATTTTGAAGATCCTGCTCTTGATGGATCAGCTGGCACCTTGTGCACCCCCAACCCAGGAACTTACTCAGCACAAGAAGACAGTTTTGACTCCCTATGATTTCCATCTCTGACCAATCAGCACTCCTGGCTCACTGGCTTCCCCCAACCCACTAGGTTGTCCTTAAAAGCTCTCATCCCGGAATGTTCAGGAAGACTGATTTGAGTAATAAAACTCTGGTCTCCTGCACAGCCGGCTGTGTGTGAATTACTCTTTCTCTACTGCAATTCCCTTGTCTTGATAAATTGGCTCTGTCTAGGCAGTGAGCAAGGAGAACCCACTGGGAGGTTGCAATGGTAGTAATTCTATTTTTACTTATTTATTCTAAGCAATACAGTAAGTTCCTGAGAGTAAACTAACAGTCCTCAAGTTCTCCAGCGTTAATTTCTTTCACCTTTAGCCAGATTAATGACGTCCCCGGATTAGTCAAGGTAGTCATTTACAAACAAGTAGCAAGTTTTTGAAACTTTAAATCAAGAAACAAAAATAACACCAGGAAATAAAGAAAAAAGTCCAAAGTTTTTAATATATACTTAAATTTACCCAATGCCTCACATATGGAATAGTTTTCTGTTGAAAACTCATCTCAGAGTTTCAACCTTTTAATCCACAAAGTCAATCCAGATGGTCCAAATCTGATCGCTTTCTATAGGAGTGGCCTATTTCCCATTTTCTTTAATAATTGATTTCCAAGTTCCAAAAAGAATTCTTAATTATACAGGCTAATCTTTGGGGAAGACAAACCAAATCTAATGAAGAAATAAAGCAATCTGTTACACCTTTATTAAAATGCTGGCATTTGCAAGCAATTCAACAAAAACTGAGCCTTTGATAAATCCTTAAGAAATTCTTTAAAAATATGATTGTTTTGTAGGAAAGAGTGGGTAGACTGACTCATGGCCACTGTTTATATGCATATCCAGAGATTCTGTTAAGATTGTCAGGCAACCATACTGAGTTCTATGCAGAAGCAGCAGCTCACATTCATGTCTGAATGAGAACATCTGTGATGGAGGCAGAAAAAGGCTAATCCATGGGCGCTGCCCAATCTGTTGTTGGAAAGAAAGGGAAGGCAGGTGTGACAATAAAGCACCTAGTGTTCCACATTCAGATGCTGATCTGTTCTTTACATGAAGTTGCTCCCAGGGTGTCAAAGTCAGGAAACCAGCTCCTGTAAAACTCAATCTTCATGATTCTCAAACACAACACCTTTGCAAGTCTTCCTCTGCCAGCTCAGAGAGTTACAGTTTCAGAAGAGCCATGTAGGATGATTATTTGGTTTATCAGAAAATAGTTAAGCCATTTGTATTGATAGAGCAGGCATCATGCCAGTTGAAACATTCTTACACAACCCAACCACTCTGGATGATTTGTACATCTTGGATCCAGGCACAATAAGCAGCCTAAGATACTTGGAGCTGAGAAATGAAAACAAAGGATGTGGTCTCGCTGTGGCTCCCTGACCTCAGGGATCTGTATGGTTTCCATGATTATAAATTATCTAAGAAGAAGTTGAGTTCTAGATCCAGAGAAATTATTCCGAGCAGCGGGAATATACTGACTAAACTGATGTGCCAAAATGTCAGATAGTTGCTCTGGTTTTGTTTCTTTTTAAATGTTGTTGTTGTTAGGGTTATTTTTCCCTCCACAAGTCACTTTTTGGCTTGGCAAAAATGAACTGCAGACTGTAGAATATCAAGGAAGTGAGATCTGAGTCTTCCAGCTGTGTTGCTGTAAAGGATTCAATTAGAGCACAAATGAGCTCCACACACATATTTGGGCAGTGCAGAGTTCACTCTCAGAGGGTGGGGCCTTGCTAAAAGAACTCATTCTGCTTTGGCTGATAAGAAAATGTGCTTCCTGTTTCTCTTCAAGGACAAGAAACTTAAAGTAAAAGTTTAGCCAGCATTAGAGAGCTATGACACTTTCACTTCCTAACTTGAAACTTAGGACTTGCTGTTTGAAAAGCTACCTTTGAGAGAAAGAGCTCGAATATTTGGCTTCTTCCATCTTGCTCTAAAGAAAAGGAAAGAGATTTCTGTTCTCTATTCTCTCCCTGACACAGACTAAAAGATTCCTTGGAATAATCAGAACTGAGAAATATATTATACTTTATTCACTGAACCCTAGATCAATTACGTTA
>NW_012101255.1:587645-620708 GCF_000951045.1 Mandrillus leucophaeus
CCAGGTAATTTGTAAAAATTTTGTAGAGACAGGGTCACACTGTGTTGCCCAAGCTGGTCTCAAACTCCTGGAATCAAGCAATCCCCCCACCTCAGCCTCCCAACGTGCTGGAATTACAAACATAAGCCACTGTAGTTGGTCTATGTTACCATTTTCATAGTGATTTATTTTTACCACAAAGCTAATTTATCACTAAATATACTCTGTTCTTCTTATAATGAATATATATCATTCTTTTTGTATGCCCAGCATACATCTTGCTTTTTTTTGTGTAAGGAATGTTCTACCTTATGAGTATGGGTGGGACACAGTGACCTCTTTCCATAAAAAGTCTAGGAAAATTGCTTGAAGAGAGGACATAGGCATGTGTCTTTGGTTTTGCCAATAGATGCTCTCTTGGAGGCTGTAGATTTGAGAACTGATGATGCAAAGAGCTATCCTTTGGGCTAGGGTGGCAAGAGATCCAGTCAGCATCTGGCACTATGAGTATCTGTAGTATAAACCTCAAGATCTGTGCCTAGAAACAGTGGCATCAGTGTCTCTATGAGACCAGCCTTACTAGGCTTTATGTTGGGCAATACAAAGTTGGACTTGGTTCTTGGTGAAAGTCTCCAAGCCAATTATCATGCCCACTTGGGGATAAGTGATAATTCTGCTTAAATAAACCAAATTGATTTCTGTTGCTTCCAACAAAAACACTGACTGATTAACTTCGTCAACTTAATTTCCTTCCCTGGTTCCTCTTTTCCCCTCTTCCTTTCCCTTCTTTCCTCTTCCTGCTTCTTTTTCCTTTCCTCCCTCTTCCTTCTCCCCCTTTCTCTATCCCTCTCTGTTCCCTTCTTCTGTCTTCCCTCTTCCCATTTTCCTTTCCTATTTCCCTTTGCTCTCTTCCTCCTCCTCTTCCTCTTCTTTCACTCTCCTCTCCTTTCTCTTCCTCCTCCCCATCTCTCTCTGTCCCTCCCCATTCTTTTTTTCTCCTTCTACTGCTTGTCCTAGTTCTTCTCTTTCCATTCCCCTTACTTTCACTCTCTCCTCCGCATTACTTTAGTTCTATTTTCAAGTATTGACACTCCTACCTTGAAAGAAATAAAACACTCTAAACTTCCATTTTGTAGTTGATGAAACTGAGACCTAACATGTTTAAACAAATTATTCCAAAAGGCCAGGATTCAAGGTGCCTTCCTCTTAATTTAATGTTCTTAGCACTGTGCCATCATGCTACCTAAACAGTATATTTGATATGTTCCCTGAAGATGAATTAGATGTTGACTCAATGACACATATGTAAGGGAATAATTTACTAATAACATTTAGTAAAGGGACGTTTATAAAATATTACACATTTCCATATTCTTCCACTGCCTTGGCATAGAGAATAAGTAGATGAGTGTGTATTTGTGTCCAGTCCATGTTTATTTGACTTATGTGGTTATATGAATTTCATGTGAAAAAAAATTGGAGTGGAGACCTGGGAAATCACCTCTGTTGATCCAGTAAACTAACAGTAATCATCATCAATATTAGTTATTATAAACAGGAAAAAACCAGTTGAGATTTTGCATAAAATATTACAGTGTTCTTTCAAAAGATACATCACATCTTGCCTTTCTTTAACTTAAAATCACTTCATGGCTTCCCACTGCACTTGGAATAAGATCCAAAGTCTGAGTAGAGTGACAGTATCATTTCTACTCCCCTCTAGGACATGTGTGAGATAAAAGGAGCTCTATTAGTTAAGAAGAGGACAACAGGTACAAACTGAGACTGAACCTTACAAGCAAACCAGGATGCATGATTACTTCTTCCACGTAGCCTTGACTTTCTCTCTAACCTCATGTAGTACCACTCATCTCCCAGCTCAATTTGCTTCCAGCATTCAGGTTTTCTTTTCTTGTTTTTTATCCTTGAATATCCTAAGCTGGTTTTCTTCTCAGAGGTTTTGCGTTTGCTGTGCCCTCTGCCTGGAACACTCTCTTCCTATCTGTTCGCATGGCTGCCTCTGTATCATTTTGAACTCAGCTCAAATGTAGTTTCTCAAGAGAGGCCTCTTCAGACTATTCTAATAATATTCATTCTTCCATTCCACATCTCCTTCTGTTTATCCTTTATTTGAAATAGTTGTGTTTACAGGTTGGTTTAATTTCCAGATATCTAAACATGAGCCCATAAAGGCAAGGACCTTGTCTCTCAAGTCCACTTTTTTGCCTGTAGTGCCTAGACAGTGACTGGCATACAGAGGTATGTGTATTTGTTAAATGAATAATGTATAAAAGTAGAATTGGAAAAGAACATTTTACTATTTAACTAATGATGATTGCAGTTGTGCAGTCAAAGACATGTTAACATTTTAACATCCCTACACATGCATATACAACGTAGCAAGAACACAATTCCTGTGAGAGCACCTTCATATTTCCAATTACTACATTCATTTTAATTGTCCAAAGGTACCAACCTATTTCAGAGAGTCTTGTGCACTTCACAGAAGATGAAATGAGATGATGGTTTATATATGGAATCAGAACTCTAGCATCAGAATTAGAGGATAGAGGACTTAAATGTAGCTGTTTGTGGTAGGTTAGTAGTGTTCCATGAAGGCTGATAGCATGGTCTTATGTTCCCTTCAGTCATCTAAAATGCTTTTATTTGCTCATGCCCTTCTCTTATCACTTATGTCACATTTCTCTGCTTGTTTGCCTGCCTCCTGTTAGACTGTAATCACTAAAAAGGCAGAGCAAGATGTTTTTTCTTTCTAATATTTGTTACTTCCCAACCCTGACTCCTACCCCCAAGGTACCTTGATCACTTGGAGCTTATTAGTGTTTGTTAAACACAATTGAATTAAATTACATAAAATAGATCAATATAAAATTTTCAAAAATAATTAACCACACATTTTAGGAACAACATCGGTGATATACAAAACAAGCATGTGGCCAATATAAATGTTGCTGATTTAATAACTTTTTACATTATAAAGTTTGAGATGCTCCAGTATCAGTATGGGCTAATAGCCCTTTTTAACCTGTCTCCAGTCTGCAGGTGATTTCTAGTCTCCAAGGTCTTATGTCCCACAAGCTAGTGTGTGGGCAGCGCCTAGGTGCCACAGGGATGTCAATGACCTGCAGTGGGCCTCAGTCTAACACTGTGACCCTCCCTGGGGGTTCTGAGTTTTCAGAATAGTCTGGAATCAGGAACCAGCCCACCTTAATTTGTTTCCATAGTTGTACTTCACATTTCAGACTATTTCTTACAGATATCTTCAAACACTCCCTAAAGTAGAAATATGGTTCATTGAATCTATATGCTTCCTCACCCAGCTTCAACTGCTATTCATTTTCTCCTATTCTTGCTTCATCTCTTTTTGTGCCTACCAAACTTTTACTTTTTCAGATAATTTTGAATTCCAGTTAGCATATTATTTTACTAATAGATTATTTTATATGTATATCTCATCCACAATGCTTGTTAGCATGACTATGGCCCTCTTATCACATCTAATAAAATTAACAAGTCATTTATTAATATCTAATAAATAGACTGTGTTCAACTCTCTTCAATTTCAAAAATTTATTTTTATAATTGGTCTGTTAGAATCAGAAAACAAATAATACCAAATATTGCTTTTCATTGATATGTCTCTTAAGTTTCTTGTGATCTATAACATTTTCCCCTCCTTTTTGTGCCATTTATTTGCTGAGGAAACTGAGTCATTTGTCCATAATTTCTCACTTTCTGGATTAGGCTGACCATGATCTTCATGGTGTCTTTCAACATGCTTCTTTATCTTCCATACTTCCCTACAATTCATAGTTAAAGATTCAGAAACTTTGGGTTTGGGGGCTGTTGGTCGTATATACTTCCCATTATATCACATCAAGACGAATATAATGCCTGGACATCACACTTTCAGTAATGTTTAGATTGATGACAGGGTTCAGGTGTTACCAGTCTCACATATATTTTACAAATCCCTCCCCACTAATTGTTCACCTAATGTTCCAGCCACCATCAGTGATAATTGCCCAAATCTGTTACTTCATTAAAATTTTCAAAATGGGATGTTTTTCAAGCCTATTATTATCATTCTTTCACCAAGGAGAACTTTTCTTCATCAACTATCTGATTACCTTAAAACTTGGTTCTTGCAGGAAAGGCAGGATATATGCTTGAGCCTCTTTCCTTAACTATAAATTTCCAGGGTAATTTGTTGGTATTCTAACAAGCTCCAAAAGTGACCACTGAGTTTTTATTTCAAATACCATCATAAAGTCTTTGATTTTTAAATGTTTTTATTTAACATGTTCATTTCATTGCAATTATTTTTCTTTTTTGATACTTAAGTTCTCCCAACTTTGGCCAGGGGAGTCCCTTCAAGTTTGTTCCTATCTTTTGACACCATGCAGTTTCCTTTGATAGTTTTGCTTTCAGGCACAACAATATGTTCCAAATTCATCTTGTCTACTTCCTGTTCCAGACCTGGAATCAGCAGTTTTTTAAGTTTTTTTTTAAGGAGTCTTGGTTACTTTTAATGGGAAATATTTTTTTTTTAAAAAACCACAGCCTGGGCACCAGGAGTGTTCATTATTTCCTGGTTTTCATTGCTTCTAGGTTTTTCAGTGGAACAAGTGAGGAAATAGCGTATATACTTTTTTAGAAAAATAAACATCATTCCTAAGTTCATGCTGATATTTTCACCAATTGCAACGAAAGATATCAGTGTTTTTATGTTCTTAGTTTTTATATTTGTATCTCTTTACCCTTCTTCTGAACATGTCTTAACTTATGAAAACATTAACGTAATTCTTTATTATATATATACACACACATAATAGTTTCAAGATAACAATAGCAATATTTTCAGTAATAACCTACTGAATATATATTAATATTTCTTTGTGGTTTTCTTTTTTATCCTTAGAATGGGTGATCAAAATATTATTAATTAAAACCAATTAAATTGAATCTCCTCCATGTCATTGTCACTTACATGATATATAGTTTGGTTCACCTGTTTCAGGTTTTGAAAATTATTATTTTTTGATATAACTTTTTAAGTTGTGTTAAATATAAGCATGGTTTAAAAATGAAAACATAAAGCAAGGTATATTCAGTTTTAGAAAAGTGAAGTTTCCATCCCTGACCCTACCCACTTCTGTTCTCTCCCTTCTTCGTAAGTGACATGTTTGTTAGATTTTAAATGCATATTAAAGCAAAACCTAATTTTGTGTGTGTGTGTGTGTGTGTGATAAAAGCATAAGTAAACATATCTATATAATTAAAGCAATATACATATATTTCTCCATTTGTTGCACAAAAGGTAGTGTGCTATGTACACTCTTATATAACTTGATTTTTAAAAAAATTTCAATTAACAATATATCTTGGTAATAGCTTCATAGAAATGAAGAGAAATACTCCTCATTTAATTAAGGTTGTATACTATTCCACTATTTGAACATACCTAGTTTATTCAATGCATTCTTTACTGGTGGGCCTTTGGGTCGTTTCCAGTCTTTTTCTGTTACAAATAGTGATCTAGTCCAAATTTTTAACTATATCTCCCTGACAGGGGATGGATAGCCAGATTCTGAGAGAACGAACTTTATTGAGTTGCTACTATCTTTTTTTTTTTTTTTTTCCCCAAGACACGGTTTCACTCTGTTGCCCAGGCTAGAATGCAGTAGCATGATCTCAGCTCACGGCAACCTCCTCCTCTCAGATTCAAGCAATTATCCTGCCTCAGCCTCCCAAGTAGCTGGGATTATAGGTGTACGCCACTATGCCCAGCTAATTTTTATATTATTAGTGGACATGGGGTTTTGCCATGTTGGCCAGGCTGATCTGGAACTCCTGACCTCAAGTGATCCACCTGCCTCATCCTCCCAAAGTACTGGGATTACAGGCGTGAGCCACTGTGCCTTGCCGAGTTTTCACCATCTTTAATGTCCTAGGGAAGTACACACATATTGAGATGTGATTCCTGGTCTAGAAGAATTCACACTCCAGTTGAGCTGGAATTCTAGATCCTTTTGTATATATGGGTGTATCACTGAATAGCTGTGTGACTTCATAGTGTGTGATCTTGGGCAGGTTAATGAACCTCTATGAGTCAGTTTCCTTATCTGTGAAAAGCAATAATGGGATCTACCTCCCAGGTGTGTTATGAATATTAAATGAAACAAGATTTTAAAAAGCATGATGCCTAGCACATAAGAAGTGCTCAATAAATCTATCTACAAATGGATATAGACATTTTGGCTAAAACACACATCAGCAAAAGTTAATACTCTTAATATTTTTGAAGTAATGTGGCAAAGTAGGAAGAGCAAGGACTTCAGCAACAGTAGACCTAGGCTTAAGTGCTAAGTTTATCACCTCCTCTGGCCTGCCTTGACTAATTTTTTTTTTTTTTTTCTGGCTTTGAGCTTCACCTCCTTCACCTATAAAATGGGAATAATATCAATTATCTGGCTTTAGCGTTTTGGTAATTGTCAAGAGATTGTACCAAGGACAATGTATGGCACAGAGTAAGCAGACATGAAATATTGCCTTATGTCTCTCTCCCGCTCTAAGACTTGCAGTATACCCTTAAATAAGGACTTAAATTGGCAATTGGGACCCAGCCATCATACCAAGTGTGGTCCTCTGACAGGGGCTGCTGGGAAAAATGTCTACTTATGGTAAAGCAGAGGCACCAAGTAATTCCTCCCTAGGATTCCTCGTGTTCTGCATTGTTCCATGTTCTTGAAACCTGGGCATTTTCTAATTTATCTTAGGACCTATCTCTCTCCTCAGAGACATTCTCTCTGTTTCTCTCTCCTGATCTCTACTCTACCCAATAGTGTAATGCACCACCTACAAGGCTGTACTGGAAACTGCAGTCTTTTTCTGTTACAAATAGTGATCTAGTCCAATTCAAACAGCATCAGATCAACATCAAACTCACAAGGCAAAGTAAGCTTCATCCAGCCCTAACTACTTTTGGCCAAAGTGAGCTTCATCCAGCCCTAACTATTTTTGGCTTTAAGATAAGACAGGAAACAAGAATGTGCAATAATGGCACAGTCGAAGATTCATGATTCCTAGTCAGTTTCTGATGTCCCAGTTGCTTTAGTTTTAGGGCACATGCTGATCACAGGAGGCAGGCCGAGTACATGCAGACTACCTCAACTCAGGGAAGACAACAGATGAATGATCCCTTCACCCGGATTCCTACCTAGTAAATCACGACCCGTCTTCCCCACTCAGATGCAAGGAAGTTCCTCATAACTGCATTTCAATGATAAGGTAAAAGAAGTTCATCCAGAACATAGTCAATAGGCCAATTCTAATTTATCTTGGATATGGCATGAACTCTTAAGTTCTTGAGTTAATGCTGCAGAGAGGTTAGACCAAGAGTCAAATCCTTAAGTGTCTCCAAAACTAGAGGAAAGGTTATGAAACCAGCTGTTAATCCTTGCCTCTCCATGTATGTGTGGAGTGGAGTAGAGTATAATACAATATAGCATAATAGATACAGACACAGTGTGAAATGCTTTATATAAATCTCCTTATTCAACCCCTTGACAACTTTACAACAAAAATACCATCTTATTCTAATTTTACAGATGAAGAAAAAAATTACAAGTTCAGAGTCAAATAGGCCAAAGTTCAAATCCTGATTGCCCCACTTACTTGTTGTCTGCCCCAGGGAAGAATATATAACCCCTAAGCCTTCATTTTCTCACCTAAAATAATAACACCTACTTCCAAACCACCATGAACAGTGTGAAACATGTGTATTGCACAAAAATATTATTTGGGGCTAAAATACAGCCTGCATTCCCTCACCAACCCATGTGCCTTA
This sequence comes from Mandrillus leucophaeus, assembly GCF_000951045.1. NCBI lineage: Eukaryota > Metazoa > Chordata > Mammalia > Primates > Cercopithecidae > Mandrillus > Mandrillus leucophaeus. The sequence continues at coordinate 595,495 of NW_012101255.1, forward strand.
CGACTTTTTCTTTCAGGATTCAAGAGCTTTTTCTAACTTGCACAGAGGAATTCTATAGGCTAGTGGCAGTCAGTGCTGCAAACCCAGTAGAGTTCATAGTTTTTGTAAAGATTAAGGGAGATAAATTAAGAATGCCTTGTGTGTAGAAAGCTTATAATTAATATCTTCTCTCTTTATTCCCTTTAATATATCAGTGATAGATTTTTCTTTCAACAGAAACTATAAATGTCCAGTAACAAATTATACTTAGAATTATTCTGGCCAACTGGCTATTCCTTTCAGCAGAGAGATTCAGATCAAGAGTTCAGTCTCCACAGTAGAATTTGAGGCACACACTATTAGCGGAAGAGAATCCCAGAGACATGGGTCTCCTCATCTTCTGACCACAGTACACAGTTCACCTGCTCTGCGTTTTTATAAGGCAGTGAGCGTTTCCAAAGCAAAGTGATGTCTTCATTTACATGTAAACCCCACTATTCCAGCTTATCTAAAAACTCCAGCTTACATTTTATAGTTTTAAAAAATCAACTTTGATCAGCCTGGGCAAAATAGCGAGACCTCATTTCTATAGATAATAATAAAAAAATTAGCCAGGCATGGTGGTGTGCCCCTGTGGTCCCATCTACTCAAGAGACTGAGGCAGAAGTATCACCTGAGACCAGGAGGTTGAGGCTGCAGTAAGCCATGACTGAGCCACCACACTCAAACCTGGGTGACAGAGTGAGATCCCATCTCAAAAAAAAAAAAAAAAAAAAAAAAAATCAGCTTTGCTAACTGTCTACTAAAGAAAATTTTCCAAGTTCATTTGATTCACAAAATTTCATGTGATTTAAATAATTTGTATCAGGACAATCCGTAGTACTAATTCCACCTTCGTCTACTTTGACTACTTTGTATACTATATAGGTAGATGTAGCAAATTCAAGTATATGCTTGCAGTATACCCTTAAAATTATTTAATCTGAAGATTCACAGAAAAAAACAAATTTGATCCCATAACAAAGGGCATACAGGAAAGAATTTGTCTCCTTTTCAGTTAGAGGTGCTTTGTGCCATGGGTTTTTAAAGTCTGGGTATTTTAGTACTCATTTTTATGGTCATAAAAGGTAGGAACATTTAATATAATAATAATCACAACACAAAATATATTTTCTACCACCTGGTCAACAACGTAGCAAATGAAGATGTAAAATATAAAGCTGTAATTATTCTAGGAGAAACTGAGTGTTTTCAGCAATGGTAAAAGTAAATGGGAGGTCAAAGATTTTCTATCATAGGGTGAGGCGACGTTGAAGTAAAGAGATTCCCCTAAAGGGAATGGGGCAAGGGGCAGCAGTGGTTGCATCAAATGCCAGGCACTCCAAACCAAAAAGAATGACTTGAGAGGCTGTTCTTTGCCAGACTTTCTGGGAATTCTTGGTCCTGCCTGAGAACCTCTCATTTGAGGTTCTTCTGAGTCAGCCCACAAATGCTTTCTCATTTTCTTTTTATCTCTTTTGCATCTCATTCATTTAATTGTAAAATTTCTCAGAAAAAGGCATTTTTTCCTTAGATATTCCACTTTCTTTGCTATTCATTTTTCCCAAAAGGACAACTTTATACAAGATTTCACGATTTTTAGACCTAATTTCAACTCAGTATCACTGCAATGTAAACTCTAGTGATGTGGGCAGCTCGGGTGTGCTAGAGGTCATGAATGATGTCTGTAAATAGAACAGAGTTCCTGTCCTCTAGAAGCTCATAAACTACTCACACCATGTTGTAAATGTCTGTCACCTTGTGTGTCTCTTACCTCTAAATTGTGAGCCAATGTGAGGGCAGAAACAGGACTTTCGCAGTTCTCAGTAACTTGTAGGTGGTGATGCTAAGTATGCACATAATATTTACCGCTTGGATGAATGAATTAATTAAGGGGAATCAAGGTGGTAACTTGGTTAAGCTAGAAAATACTTTAGGTGGAAAAGAAAGACAGAAGTAAAGCATGGAAATGAGACAAGGAGCCACTGGAAATGTATGGTATCTCAGGCAGCTAGGTCCAGGGACTATGTCGAAAAGCAATCAGGGAGGTAACTTGATTTCCAAGACAGACTCCAGTCTTTGGAATAGGACAAAGGATGAGACTAAATTTCATCTGCAAGGGATGAAAGATTTTATATTCCTAAGCAAGGGACTTCAATAGATTAACTCTCTGGTGTTGTGCAGAACAGAGAGGGGTGGACCTGTTCCTTTTACTCATGGAATCCGCACATGTGCACAGATAGCAGAATGTGAGGTAAGAGTTTGAAAATAAAGATAACAAATGTCTCTGACTGTCGAGTAAAGAGATTGATCTCTCCTCCAGTGGATACAGTTTGGGTGTAGTTATGGCCTCCTTCGAGAATTTTTCTTCAGATGCTAAATCACTACTGATGGTTGTACTTGCTCCACTTTTGGCCAAGAGTCAGGGGCTAAACTGGGCCAAAGTGTGGTGTTTCTGCTCTGTTACTGAGCTGAGAAACTCAAAGTAATTTTCTAAGAATACTTCATTGAAATCATGATGATAAGAATCAGAAAGAAATTATGGGTTATATTTGTTAAGTCATAAAAGCCTGTCAGTATCACCCTTCAGTCTCAGAGGATCTATGATTTACCCAAAAGAGCTGTTCTGTGTGAACGTTGTTTAAGGTATGTGAGAATTTAACAGAATTCATAGACTTAAGGTAAATTGGGATAATGAAGTTTCTGGGCTCACAGCCCATAAAATCATCTTCTCCACTTGTCTAAAAGGAACTTTCCATTCTATCTGGAGGTGCATTAGAGATGGACTATCTCCTGACTGGAAGCATTTCACCCTGTCTTGTCCCGACCTCCATCCCACCCCTGTCCCTTGGGACTGATGCTTTGACTCACAGCTGTTTTTCTAATGCTTGTCCAGTCTTCTTTTAGAAGCTGCCTTCAAATTGAGTCCTTTGACCTAATCACACCACCTTTTGCCAATTTCCATCTCTACTTCATCTGAATCCAATAAACTAGTGGCTCTCAAATTTTAGCATATATCAGAATTCCTTGAAGGGTTTTTTAAAACACAGATTTCTGGTCTTCACCCTTAGCATGTCTGATTCAGGAGATTTGGGATGGAGCCTGATAATTTGTATTTCTAACAAGCTCCATGTAGTAATGCTAGTGTTCTTTGGGGGCCACTGTCTGAGAATCATTGCAGCAATTTAGTGCTACCTGTGTCCAAAACCTGGACTTCAAAACAGGGACAGAAGTTCAGTTTTAGGGTTCCATTTATAGGGAGCTCAGACATAAGAGACGGAAAAAAATCACATTTCAATAACAACTAACATTTAGTAGGTACTTATTAAATCATTACATTAACTCTATAGGTTTGGTATAATTCATGTGGTATTAATGTCCCAAGAAAATGAAAGTTTAAATAAATCATAAAAATTGCCTGATGCCACACAGCTAGGTTTAGATTCAGATTTCTCTGCCCCCAATAGGAAATTTTGGTCCCTCAAATTGTGCCCCTTTGATAGTGTGCTACTGGGTGAGAAAGTCTCAGATTTGCATGCTCACAAATGACAGTTTTTCCTAGTGAAACTAGAATAATCAAATGTAGGAGGACTGTTAATTATTTCCATTTACTCTGGAGTACTCTACTGTGGGAGACATTTCACCTAGATAAACTTTCAATCCGCAGCTTTGGAAAGTCATGTCACCCTCTGGTTCTCAATTTCCACATTTGTGAAAGAAAGAGGTTGAAATGCTCTTAAAGTTTTTTACCCACTTTAAAGATCTGTGGTCTTCATTTTATTAGTCAAGATTCAATTGCATTAATTTATACTGATAGAGAACTGCCAAGGAGTTAGAATGTTCACTCTATTCTCTTTCCACAAGGAACATCTGCATTAGAAACCATGGACACTGAGAGCTGTTCTATCAGAAGGCTATCGCCAGAAAAAAGAGAGTTAGGCTCTTATAATGGAGAATATCATCAGACTAAGGTAAAGGCTGTTTTTCACATTTTCCCTGAAATAATAGAGCTGAAAAGGCATCATGCTACTTATACAGAGTCTGGAGTCCTGTTTAAGAAATGAATTCTTTTTCACTCATTATCTTTCTCCAGTACCTTTGTTGATACTATCTAATTAAATGCATCTAGTCTTTTCTTGCATTAAAATTACATTTGCTCCCTTGAAATCGGGCAGACACTGTTGTTTCATCTTCAGTGAGTCCACATAAGAACCCAGTTAGGGGCTGGACTGCTTCTCCAAGTGGTGAACTTCATTTAACTTCAAGCAAAAGCTGACATTTTCCTGTACCTCGTTGCCAACTTCTAGGGTGACACTCTGTCTGGAAACTACAGACCATATGTACTGACAACAAGGAGACTTTGTATAAAGGATTTGACTTTTCCTCTCCAGCTGTCTGGAGAACAGCACAGGAAGTGTATCTTTCATGCATCATGTTTATGAAATGACTGTTCATTGTAAAAACAAATTTATAACCGGTGCAATGTGTGTGGGAGATGTCTGGTGGCCATCATGATACTAATCATGGATAAAATTAGAAGCTAGCCTTATGGATTTGGAAAACTATGACCTTGATGCATAGCATTTCTCTAAAGAAATGCCTTCTTAGATATCTTTTATTTATGCAACCTAATTATTTTTTAACATTGCAACATTCAAGTATTTTGTTGGGAAAACTGATATCAAAGGAGAGGACTTGTGAAATATTTTATACAACAAAGGTCCTAAAAATTTGCGGGAGAGTTAAATAATGTTTCGTGTGCTGTTAAGCACTCACTAATTTTCTGGGAATATGCGAAATTAATTTAGTATCACATAACCAGCATCAAAAAATAAAATGGAATAAAATAGAACTGAACTTGAGTAAAAGAAGTCCCTCACTCATTATAAAGGAAAGTATTATGTTGTGAATATTTTGTTTTAGTCATGTGTGTATACAAGTGTTTGTATATGTATGAGTTTGTGTGTATATGTGTGTGAGAGAGAGAAGGAGAGAGAGGGAGGAGGAAGAGGAGAAGTCTGAAATGTTAAATGCATTTTTACCATAGGTAGTGGTTGTTTTTATTTTCTTTTATTTATTTTGCTTTTTTAGAAATGGGGTCTTGCTATGTTGCCAGGCTGGTCTCAAACTCCTGGCCTCAGGCAATCCCCTCACCTCAGATTCCCAAAGTGCTGGGATTATAGGCACGAGCCACTACACCCAGCCATGGTTATTTTAATGCCACTGCATTACCAGACAGCCTATCACTTTTTGTCCGATGGTATAGAAATAGATTGCAGCCTGCTTTCATGATATCACTCTCCTCTAGAAGTCTATAAATCAGACTAAGTAGATATTCAAAAAAGCCATGCAGTAATCCAAGATTACATAGAGAACATTTGTATGGTATTTGGTATTACAATTTGTGTGAAATTTGTGCCCTGGCTTCCAGAATGAGCATCTACATGTAATACACTTTCAGTAGCTATTTCAGTTCTGAGGTATGGCAGCTAGCTGAAAAATGATCCTTGTAAACACCTTCTCTTGCCAGCCAGGATTACATGGATAGTAAAAGATCAATGACAGGGCAAGTACAGGCTTAATTGAATAATTAGTCCAAATAAGTCTCACAAGGATCCAGAGGATAAAATAATGAACTCAACCAGGGATAGGAGTAGAGAAAAACTTCCGAAAGAAGGAGTGTTGGAGCTAGCCAAGCAGACGTAGGGTGGGTGGGGGTTACTGATTTGGGGAATGGCAAACAAAGACATGGGGATTTTCTTTTCCCATGTTATTTATGTGATGATAAAGAATAAATAAAATGCCATGAAATGATTTTTAAAGAATTTGTTTTTTAATGTGCTTAATTTACAAACATTTAATTTTCTATTGCTAGCTTATGAATAGATAGACATGTAGTTACCATCTTTTGGTACTTAAACCTTGCTAGGTCCTCTTCTAGGTACTTTCCATGTGTGATCTTGTTTATTTCTTACCTCTGCAACTTCATATAACAGACGACATCATTTCTCTTTCATAAGTAAGACAAGTCACAGAATGGCAACATATCTTGCTCAAATCTGTAGAATTTGAAAGTCAGGGAGTCGAACTCAAATTTAGATTTGTCTGGCTCTAAGGCCAACTCTTCTAAGAACAAACTAATTCTTAGGCAGAAAGTCCAATTCAAAGGTTTTCTGGCAAAAGACACTCTAGTTGCTCATGTTTGAATGCTATTCTGTAGATGAAGATGCAGCAAACTTCTCTGAAAAATTTGATTTTGTTCTTAAAAGAATAATATCCTGAAATTTCCCTCAATGTCAATTACTGCCATAAACTAAGTTGAGACCTCAAATATGCAAGTGATTATTTCTTGGGTGATAATTACCAATGTCAACTAAAGTCAAAAGAGTTCAGTGAAAAGTAATGTCAACCATTAGATTCACTCTCTACTTTTTGGTGTAGGAATAATTTTGAGAGAAACTTAAAGTAGGGTTTTAAACTTTTTAAAATGAACATTTTGAAAACATCTAAATTTAAATGAAACAGACATTTCAAACTATTCTATTTGGTTACTGCTTTGGGGTCAGTTATTATTTCCATTTAAAGTGATAGCTTTTTCTGGCTTCATTTAATAGAGAAATCTCTATTTGCCTCAAAAGGCTAGTAAAGATCCTCCTGCAACTGGGAAAACCACTATATTGAGATGTTTTGTGCCCCTACTTTGGGTGTAAAGGGTGTCAAGTGAATGAAAATATATACCTTCTTCTTCTTTTTTTATTTTTTAATTTTTTTTAATTTTTAATTTTAATTTTAATTTTATTTTTTTAGATAGAGTGTCTTGCTCTGGCAAGCCTGGATGGAGTGCAATGGCGTGATCTTGACTCAATGCCACCTCCATCTCCCAAGTTTAAGTGATTCTCCTGCCTCAGCCTCCTGAGTAGCTGGGACTACAGTCGCACACCAACATGCCTGACTAATGTTTGTATTTTTAGTAGAGATGGGATTTCACCATATTGCCCAGGCTGGTCTCAAACTCCTGACTTCAGGTGATTCCACCTGCCTCGGCCTCCCAAAGTGCTGGGATGACAGATGAGAGCCCCTGTGCCCGGTCCATATATCTTCTTTTGAATGTTAAACATGATATGCCCTTTTACTCTGGGTTTTCTCATAGTTCTCTTACAGTAACAACCTACAATTTTTAACGAAAAAAGCTTTTCTCCACAATTTCATCTATTAAATCAAATTATAGCCAATATGACTAATATTTATTGAAAATTTATTCTGTACCTGATACTGTTTTGAATAAGGTTTGTAATTTAAAATCTCACACAAATTTTTGAGATAGATATCATAGATAGATATCATTACTCTAATTTTTGTATAAGGAAACTGAATCTTAACAAGAGCAAATAATGAATAAGCTATAAGCTTGTGTTTACATTCAAGAAGTCTTATTTCAGCACCAAAGCTTTGAAGCAAGCATCTTTAACATTGTTTCCCAGACTGGATTTTAAGGGAATAATAGCTCTGCAAGATATTAAGTTATTTTTCAAAATAAGATTCCAATCTGAGTAGTTTGCCAATGTATGAAAAGTTATTGCACAATTTTTCAAAACCTTTAACATGTTAATAGGCATTGTGAATATTTAAGAAAGAATATTGTGTTTCTATGTAGTGTTTCTCAAACATATTATATACATGTGTGCACATGCACACATACATGATTACATGTATATATGCATATGTGTCATTTTATTTACATACATTTTAAAAACTATTATACATATTATAAATAAGTATATACATGTACACTCATAAGGAAGCACAGGTTTGTATTCATCAAAGTGTTCACATTAGCGAGGTCTTATATGGACTCTTGCATATCCCTGGCCATTTCTATTCCTGTGCTCTAAATGTAACATACCTCAAAAATGATAGCGCCTACATTTATCAGAGTACAGCATAAAAAGAGAATATTTTAATACTTTGAAATTTACATCCCTTCTATAGGATATAACACTCAAATGTATTCACAGTGACTAAGGAAAGTTGTCTAATATGGAACATTAGAATTAAAAGAGTCGGTCACACATCTTCTAGTTAGCCTTCTTCCTCTAAGAAAAGTTATACAGACCTTTTCAAGAAAAAATGTTTACGAAAGTTACACAAGTTCAATTTTTAAACTCTTTCCTGAGTTATACTGACCTCACCACATAAAAGTGGCTTTTAGTTGTAAAACTAATTTCCTCCTTTTTTCTCCAGTTATGTCCTTAGGGCAATGTTTTGGAGCCCTGCTTTTAGAATTGGGGAAGTATTAGTCCTTGTTCCATTAGAAAAGTCATTTTTTTAATGGTAACTACATTAAGATTTGAGCACAGCATAGTAAAATGAACTTTATAATAATAAGAGTAATTATTGTGAGGAATTGTATAATCTGTATGGCATGATCTTTATGCACATACACACAGGTACACACACGTACATGCATACACACAGGCATTCATTTACACATGCACAGTTTTTCTTGATGATTTTGCCTTACGATGATCTAAGAAAATTTACCATAGTCCACTACTATCCATAGTAACCTCCTTTAACTATGATTTATGCTACCATCTGCCAAAGAACATTAATGATTCAAGAGACTCGGGTTCTAGTTTGACTCTAAAAACTATGGGGTTTATGTCTTTTTGGCAGTTTATTTACAATACCTGTGACTTGGTTTTCTTATCTATAACATGGGGTTAAATCATATTGTGTCATGCCTTAATTGATTGGTATAAGGATCAAAGTGATATACATGTGTGAGGGTGCTTGAGTTCCTTTTATTTTTTCACTTCTGTACTCATTATGCTTATATTCTCTTTTAAATACTCTTCCTCCCTGTTATGGGTCACATTTTCCTGCTTCTTGTCATGCCCAATGATTTTCTATTGAATGTTGAACATTGTAATTGTTATATTGCTAAGTGTCTGGATTTTCTGTCTTTAATGAGTGTTTTGACAGTTAAGTTGCCGACCAGTTTGATTGCTTTGAGTCTTGTTTTGAAGATGTGTTAGGGCTGGATTTGTTGTTGCTATTTTGTTTTGTTTCGTTTTGTTTTTGAAACAGGGTCTCGCTTTGTCACCCTGGCTGGGGTGCGGTGGCCCAATCACAGCTCACTACAGCCTGGACTTTCTGGGCTCAAGTGATCCTCCCACCTCAACCGCCCCAGTAGCTGGGATTACAGTTATGTGCCATCATGCCCAGTGTATTTTTTTTATAGAGATGGTGTTTCACCACGTTGCCCAGGCTGGTCTTGAACTCCTGGGCTCAAGCAATCCACCTGCTTCAGCCTCTCAAAGTGCTGAGATTACAAGTGTGAGTCACTGTACCTGGCCAGGGATGGTTTTAAGTAGCATTTACTCCTGGGATAATTTCACTAAGGCATGATCATTTGCAGTCTGTACTGAATGTCCTCAAGTGATTACTGAGGACTCTTCATGCTGATTGGTTGGTGCTTGAATGACACCCTGGCTTTTGTGAGCTCTAGAAATTATTCTGCTTACAAATCCGAGGTTGCTTGAGTCTGAGGTCATGAAGTTTTACTCCTACATGCACTGTCTAGTACTCAGTGAAGACTCAAGGTGATTCCAGTAACAAATCTGCAGCTAGGTTTTTGTTTTGTTTTGTTTTTATAGTTCTCTCCTTTCTGTAACTCTGTCCTACAGCTTCAAAGGAATTTAGCCTCTCTGAACTCCAGTTTCTCTCCTCAGCTCCCTAAGACTGCTAGATTCTGTCTGGTTTCCCCTTCCACGTGGCCATGGTACAGAAATTTCCTCTAGGCCAGAAGCTACGGATGTTGTAGGGCTCACACCATTGTTTCCCTTTCCTCAGGGATAATACTCCTGGGCTCCCTATTGCCTAAAGCCTAAAAATACTTTATTTTAGATATTTTGTCCAGTTTATGTGTTTATAGCAGGAGGTTAAGTCTGGTCCTTGTTATTTCATTATGGCCAGAAGTACAATTTTCATATGAAGTTACTTCAATTCTCTAAATTATTATATTTTTTTTACAGTTCTTATTTCAACCATCTGTTTCTTAAACATTTAGATCAATATACTCTCAAATGTTGGTTGCCATTATGTGTTTGAGAGTGTGTGTGTGTGTGTGAGAGAGAGAGAGAGGAAAGAGATACCAAGCATGTTACAGAAAGATATCATTTTTTATTTTCTTCTTTTCAACTTTCAGGTTTTGGCTTTTGAGTAGTAGACTTTTTTTTTCTTTAATAGTTATGTTTCTTTTCATGGGAATTATACCAAAAATAGCATCAAAGTTATCATTTCTGCTATTTTATTATCTAGAAAGAAGCTAAGTAAAAGTGAATTTAAAGAAAAAGGAGTAAATAAATCACAGTAAACAGAAAATAAGTAAGGCAAAACCTGTGAAGGAGGTAAGCTGGTGTATGGCTGACAGGTTTGGGGCCTCCTTTACATGGTAGAAGGACTAGATAAAGTAAGAGGGCAGATGGGTAAAACACTCAGTTATTCTGCGTCTGATCTAATATCTTATTGTTCTTCTCCTTGAAAATTTTGTCTTCCAAAGATGTATCCATATAATTGTTCTTCTGGGGGGATCCTTCTGCATTTGAGTTGGCTAATGGAAGATACTTGCAGTGTTTGAAAGTCAACTGTATGATGTTACTAGGAACGTCCACTTTAATCAGAAATAAACGAAGGAGCACTTAGTCCTGAACATCTCTTCTTCATCCATACTTTCGTTTCCTCTTGACAACTAAACACTTCTTCCATTTATTCAGATAGAAAAAAAGACCGGGAGAAAAACTTAAAATAGAACTATTAAGATAAAAGAACAGAGAGTAAAATGAATGAGGACATTTCTGACAGAAGGAAGCAGAGGGTTCAATTTAAAACCTGTATCTATTTTACAGTTGCCTATGCTGTGGTTGTGTTGGATTGCCAGAGTTTAGAAAGCAGACACTGTTCTTATGGATTAATTGGATGAATCACTTACTAGGGAGGAAAAGAACTGAATGTATTCAGAATCTGTGACTACATTATTCTAAGCCTAGGTCTGTGTATCTGCCTCCCAGTGCCATATGGCAGAAGCATAGGTTGATTATTTCAAGATTATTTAGTTCCAAACTTTTCCATGAAATATGGTGATTTTATTTATTAACAGTGAGAAGGAAGCTATTCTGCAATATGATTAACAATGGTGGGAAAAAACTATAGAGATAGCTTGTTATAAATACAGTCTATAGCTCTGTAAATCTGTGGTTTTCTTGAGTTCCAAGGCTTTGAGACTAAGGCAGCAAAGATTTAAGTTGCAAGAAGCTCTGTTTTACTCCTTTTCTCTGCATCTTCTCTACATCCCTCCTGATGCTACAGTTTCCTCAGAGCTTGGGACTGTCTGTAGAGTTATTTGACTGACCCTTTTAGCACACTGTAGTTGTGAGAAAACATCACGTCAAATCATGCTGTGAGGGGAAAAAAGTTAAATTCTACCAGTTGGTTGTCGAATATCTTGTGAGACAAATTGAATGCTTAGCCTTCTATATAGGACTGCCAATTAAATATTTAAATTTAAAGAATTAAAGATGAGCCAGTCCTTCTAAATGGAAAAATACAAGGATGTGTCACTAAAATACAATCCTGATGAAGTAATTTTCTATTCTTTTCCATAAGAGATAAGCACCAACTGAGATAAGTATAGGCTCCAACAAGTAGAAGAGCCTTGGAAAAGAACACAAACTAGAGGTTGCTGGAGAAGTAATGGCAGTGACTTTACTGTTTCTTCGCATCTTCTTTTAAAAAATGTTGGAACTCACCCCCCCAAACAGGAACAAAGAGCATTAAAGTTGATGTCGGCCACTAGGTGGCAGCGATGCCTCAGTAACATTACTTGAACAATGAGGACGGTTTGCCAAGCTTTCTCCATCTCCTCACCTCCAGATTCTTAAGCACCATTTTCCATGCTTATAACTATCACTAGTGGAATCATAACTTCTATTCATAGCTCCACTCACTTTCATCTTTTATTTCTAAGAGGAGAACGTAACTTCTCTTAGGCTCTTTACACTGTCTATAATTTCTAGGACTTTTATTCAGAGTTTTGTTTTGCTGTGATTTTTTTTTTCTACCTTTCACTCCATTTTCAGCTTTTTTCTTTCCTCTTGTGGCCTCTCTTGTATATACAGTATGCCCAGAAATATTCTTAAAATTCTGCACAGCTAGGCATTAAGATCAATCTTGCCTGTTTCTCTTGGCTTTTTCTCCTCATCTCATCCTTTCTCTGTACCGTAAGAAGACTTTCTCTGAGAGGAGAAAGATTAACTATTTACTTTTAGTTCCCAGTTCCTAGATCTGCTAAATCATGTCTTCTGCCTCACAAAAGCAGAAAAAGAAAAAAGCTATTGAGCATAAATCTCATGCTTTTGTCATCTCTGAACAGACATTTCTGCCAATTTGCCTTTAAGGATGTTGAGCTTTGAGAATTCTTTCACTCATTTCTTCATTTTGTTTCTTCAGCTGTGGTCTGTATACGAGAGGACTTCTTTAGTGAAATGTCACGGCCAACATCCACTTCAAATATAAACTTAGTTAAAGCAACCGTAATTCTATGGGGAATCAGCATAAAGTCACAGAAATAAAGTTGTAAGTTAACTTGGAAATAATGTTGCTCAAGCATCTGAAACGTTCTTAGAGGAAGGATCTATGTAGGCATTCTCCAGAGCCTACAGGTGGAAAGGGAGAGCCTTGGTAGGGCTTTACTGCAATCAGAGTCTGACAGTGGGGTAGGGGAAAAGGCATAACCATCAATTATATTTTCCTCCCAGGAGGGAGTGTCTACACAAGACATCGATGCTGGATCATGGTGAAGTGTTACGTGTAATGGCAGTACCTGCTGGTGAATCTCTCAGATAAGATATTTTAAGTTTCATAAGTCGAGAGTATTTAATTGCTTAGAGAGTCGCTAGCCAGATGCTCATTTATCTAAAAAGTTGGTCCTTGGGAGGCTTACATATGTTTCTTAAGATTTTGTGTCTAATTATGAGAGAACTCAGATTTCTGGAACAAATATTGCCCATCTGTACAATAGGGTTATTAAATATTTATTATTTATATTGCTGTGGCAAGGAATAAGTAACATATGCAATTCACTCTGCATAGTATGTGGTAGGAATTAAGGAATCAGTACATGTAACTTCCCTTCTCTAGGTAATAAACAACAAATGTCATAAGCATGGGCTTAGAGCAACAGACTTGCATTAAAATTCTGCTTACCCACTTACTGGCTTTATGTTTTTGACTTTTAAAGTTTAGTTTTCCTCTCTATAAAATGTAAATGTAATAGCACTTACCTTACAGGCAAGGTACTTTTTCAGAATTTATTGGCCATGTGTGCTATACAATAAATATGCAATGAATTTAATCTATTACTAGAAAATATTTTGCAGTAAAAATAATGAAACAATTGGAAAGGCCAAATTAAGCTGGGCATTAGGACTGATTATTAAGCTGGGCAAGTGAAGAACTGTTTATTAAGTGATTTAGGACACAATTGCATTATCTATATACTGTTTTCTTCTGCAGAAAAAATGGATTTCTAGAAAAAATTGAGAATGAAATACAGTAACTTTCTCTTGTTTTGCCAAGAGAAAAGTTATTTAAAAGGGTTGGGTGATAAAGATAGCTAGATTTCATAGAATCATTGAATGCCCATTCTTACCAATCTTTTTCATTCTATTACTATTTCAAATGCACTTAATTTCTGCCAAAAATTTGGTTATTTTTTAAAAGTTACAATACTAACACTTATAACTAAAGACATATATTTTTCCTTAATTAAAAAAGTAGAGGTCAGAAGCTAAGTATGATTTTCTATGCTTTAGCACTTAATAAGCATATATTATAAGATACAAAACCCCCCAAGATTTGCAATAATAAGGAAAATATTCAATTAACACAGCAGTGCCTGAGTAGGATCACTGAACATCCAATCTGTGTTCAGGTCATAACTTAAATACTTTGATTGTAAAGGTAATTTCCTTACAGTAGTGACAAATTAAGCAATAAAAAATGATTTGGTGACAGAAGTGGCGAGGGCATTACCAACACACCAATCTTCAAAAATTCAAAGAATGTTATTTTCTTATTTAGAAAGGAAATATTAAAATGGTATTGAACTCTAAGCATAATGTATTTAGGCACATCTGAAAACTAAATTTGTCTTTCTTCATGTTTTGTAGAACTCAATTATAATTCACTTCATTTTGTCATCTTCTCTAGAGAAATCAGAAATAAAATTCTGCCCTTACCTGCCCTTCCTGTGGTCACTCTAAGAAATTAAATTATAATACCTCAAAATACACACTTGTGAATCAAATTGAAGATGTCATATTGAACAGATATATGTAGTTTAATTGTAGGAATTAATAGATATGTCTGTGACAATAGCTTAACTCTAGGGGACAAAAGAATGTACATTATCATTTCTTTGCTAAGCTCCTGGCAACCTTACCTTGGCATTCTGATAATGTATCACATGTTAAACAACAAGGGACAAACTTGAACATGAAAAAAATGTTATATTTTATGAGAAAACTAATTGTGTATGTATAAGTACATTGGCCTTTAAAAATAAAACCTCTAAAATCATGTGCTTATTCTAGAATTGCAAGACTTTCTTTGTTTCTGTAAAGGAAGATTAAAAAACCGTAGGTTCAGCACAATGAAAATAAAACAGCAAGTCAGAACATAGCTATCTTATTTATAAAAATATCCTAGATCGGGATAAGAAGTTGATTATAATGGCAGGCATATTTTTGGCCTCATACACGCACAAAATAAAGGAAGTACGATGTTCAGAGATTTTTAAGTGAACAATAGTATGCCATCACCACATTCTCTCTTTCACATTATTATCCTCAGCTAGCTCATCATTCCTTTTTTTCTGAACAAAAATGTATGAGAGCTATAAAGCCCCAAGTATCAGATCAGATTGTTCTAGCTATATCTCATCAAACATTTTCTATATTGAAAGTTAAAAGCCATTATGTGGAAGCTCTGTTAGAAAACAGCACACACACACACACACACACACACACACACACACACAAATAATCTTCTAAATAGGGTTTTCTAATCTTAATCAGAGCACACTAGTATTGCTTCTGTTTCCTTTTAAGGAGGAGATGGTTTCAGTTTAACGTGAAGATTATAAAGCTTAAAAGTTTTCAGAAGAGGAAACAGGAGACCAATAGAAGTAAATGAAACATACTGGGTAACATTAAAAACTGATGTAGTGATCATAAAATGATTCTAGAGTTCATTCTCTTCTTGGGATAACCCAAACCGTGGGTTTCATTTGAAGACTTAGCCAAGACCCTTTCTAAAATTTTCTTCTAAATTTTCTATTCACTGACCTCTCTATCATTCACCTACATTTCCTGGTCATTAAAGCAATTAAGCCATTCTGTTGATCACTTTTGATGTTTTAAGTCAAAAAGAAAATAAGTCTGGCTGATTTCATTTAACAATTTAACCAGTCCTTTCTGAGATCCTACTATGTGCCAGGGATGTTCTATGGAAAGCAATAATAAGACTGTTTTATTCACTCTTCCTGGAGCTTTTAATTCTGGTAGTGGCAAAGAGACCATAAACAATACATCATGTTCAAAGCAGGATTAAAGAGTGTGAGAAATAACGCAAGGGAACTTAACAAAACAATGGGAAGAGAGAAGGTCTTAATTTCATATTATATCCTTGAGAAAGACCTCTCTAATAAGGTGACATGTTAATAGAGAACTGAGGGAACTTAAGGAGTGATTTGAGTGGCCATGGCTGAAGAAAAAAATTCCTGGCACAGAATGTAGAAATTACAAAGTCATCCTTTTTAAAGGCTGCATAGCATTCCATGGTGTATATGTGCCACATTTTCTTAATCCCGTCTCTCACTGATGGACATCTGGATTGGTCCCAAGTCTTTGCTATTGTGAATAATGCCGCAATAAACATACATGTGCGTATGTCTTTGTAGCAGCATGATTTTTGTAGCGTGTCTTTGTAGCAGCATAATCCTTTGGATATATACCCAGTAATGGGATGGCTGGGTCAAATGGTATTTCTAGTTCTAGATCTTTGAGGAATTGCCACACTGTCTTCTACAATGGTTGAAACTAGTTTACAGTCCCACCAACAGTGTAAAAGTGTTCCCATTTCTCCACATCCTCTCCAGCACCTGTTGTTTCCTGACTTTTTAATGATCGCCATTCTAACTGGTGTGAGATGGTATCTTATTGTGGTTTTGATTTGCATTTCTCTGATGGCCAGTGATGATAAGCACATGGATGAAGCTGGAAACCATCATTCTGAGCAAACTATCGCAAGGACAGAAAACCAAACACCACATGTTCTCACTCATAGCTGGGAACTGAACAATGAGAACACTTGGACACAGGATGGGGAAACATCACACATCGGGGTCTGTCGTGGGGTAGGGGGGAGGGGGGAGGGATAGCATTGGGAGATATACCTAATGTAAATGACAAGTTAACGGGTGCAGCACACCAACATGGCACATGTATACATACGTAACAAACCTGCACGTTGTGTACATGTACCCTAGAACTTAAAGTATAATAAAAATAATTAAATAAATAAATAAATAAAAGAGAGAGCAACAACAACAAAAAAGAAATTGCAAAGTCCTTGAGACAGGAGTATACCTTGTGTGTTCGTGAGTGGTGTGAGCTGGTAAGAAGTGGGAAAGGGGTAGGAGATGAGGTCTGAGATGTAACTGGGGGCAAAGTCATGGGGGATTTGGGTTTGAATTCTAATAAGATGACAAGTTTTGTTTTCTGACTTACATTTTGAAAGAAGGTCTGAAAGCTGGGGGCCATGACCTGCGCCTGTGGTCTCAGCTACTTAGAAAGCTGAGGTGGGAGGATCCTTTTGGGACCAAGAGATGGAGACCAGCCAGGGCGAAGTAGGAAGACCCTGTCTCTAAAAAGGATGACTAGGGGAAGTGATTAGAAGTGATTAGGCCTTCTGTCCCCACGGGCCACAGTCAGTGCTACTGAAGATTCAGCTTTGTTTCAGGCTTTCACACCCAAGCTCTGCAGCTTTGTTCGGGCAGGTGTGGAGGGAAGCTCCCTGGAGGCAGTACGCAGGCTGAGTCCTGTCCTTACCTGGCTATAGAGAAGGCCTGCAATGGCATCTGGTTTGCTCTTAGGCATATTTTGACATTTTCCAACAGTATTATGGCCAGTGTATTTCTTTGCATTCTAAGACCAAAACCCAACCAAATACGACCATTCATTAATGGTCATATTTTACGTTACAGATGTATTTTCATCAAAATAAACATGATCATCTGCCCTCTTTTTGGCTAGATTTAGAGGACACAACCAACAATAAGCACAAATGAAATATTTGTTGTGAAAAAATGAACCAAAATATTATGACCAGTAATTTTTTGTTTTGTTGGTCAGTTTCTTGAAAGACTCTTTGTTCCACTGATGGCAAAAGCCAGGGAGACACTGTTGAAATTATAGCACAAACAGTGACTTAGGGAAATGAAGAAAGAGTTTTAAAAATTGTAGGAGTCTCTAAAAATGTAGTAAAGCGAATTTTAAATCTAGTTCTGTCACTCAAAATGAGTCTCCTAAAGTGGCAGTCTATAAGATGTATTTTCATTGTACCTAAAAGCATTTGTACATGTGTTAAATTGAGTAATGAGGTAGGAGAAAAATTATTCATTGCTTCTGAACCCCAAAACTTACGAATCTCATCTTCTTCAACTTCTTTCAATGATGAGATTTTACCAAGGATGAATTTAGAACTAAAATGTAGCCATACTTAGTATGCTTGGTTAACTTTTAGTGTAAATTCAGAGGCTCTTCTAATTGTAAGCATTACTTCTTAAGCTTAAATATGGGATGGCACAATGGGACTACGATGGAGATTTGTTGCTGTCAAAGAAATATGAGAATGCAGCCTTCCTTCCTTGCTTAATAATTCTATAATTCTGAATAAATTTATGATCACATTTGAGCTTGCATTAATTCTTCCATAGAACATGAACAATAATATCTACACTTTAGTATCATTGTGAGGATATAGTTACATCCTATCATTAATTAATATAGGGAGTTAGTAAATATCTGTCCCTTCATCTATTTTCTTTTCTTTTCCTTTTTGAGACAGGGTCTTGTTCTGTCACCCAGGCTGGAGTGCAGTGGCACAATTATAGCTCACTGCAGCCTCGACCTCGCAGGCTCAAGCGATCATCTCACTGCAGCCTCCTGAGTAGCTGGGACCACAGGCATGTGCAACACTTCCAGGTAATTTTCGTTTTTGAAATAGAGATGAGGTCTCCCTATGCTGCCAGGCTGGTCTCAAACTCCCAGGCTCAAGGGATCTTCTCACTTTGGCCTTCCAAAGTGATGGGATTACAGGCGTGAGCGACTGTGCCCCGTCCTTCATCTACTTCTAAGAATGGCTTTCAGGTACAGTTAATATTCATGTATAAAAGTAGAGACAAAAGTAAAAATGCCGTAATATACATACTAAAATAAGACAATTATACTTAAAATATTTATTATGTTTTCCTATAGTTACTTAAACTTTCTTTTGATAAATTAATGAAATTTATTAACTTCAAAAAGAGAACCAACTTCATAAATTTTAAAAAAACAGATCTGTTGTGAAATAATACAATAAATGATACAGGATAATTTTTGCGTCTTCATTTCTTCTATTTTAAACATTTTAAGCATTCTGACAGTTGCTGGGTTACATTATCCATGGTGGTGACAACTGGTAATTACAGATGCCTGTGGGTTGATTTAACCAGACTGAGCTCCCAGAAGCTCACTCAGAGAAGTGAGAGATGTTAAGAATAGGGCCAAAGAGTGCCAAGGTCAATAGAAAGGAGAGTCTCTAAGCAGCAACGTTAGGCATGGATTCAGGAGTCTTGTCCTTGTCACCTGTAGTGAAGCAGCTATATTTGTCTTCCTGCTGAGATGACTAACTCTGGTTAGTGCTCAGTGCAAGCTTTAACTCCTTATTTATGAAAAAGATGGTAACAGGGAATTTGGAGTTTGAGAGACACACTTCAGCCATCTGGGAAAAATTTCATAGATTTGATGGAGAAAATGAGGAAAACTAAACTAATCAAATATTATGAAGTATAGGCAAGATGAATTTAACATCAAGGTTAACAGACCTAAATTTTAGAATATAACAAAGAATAGGTGATGCAAGAAAAACCATGTGCACTTCTTCCCATAGATAAAGAATTCAAACCTTCCTGTACTGATAAGTTAAGCACTATTAGGGCAATCATGTTTCACTATTATTTTTTTCACTTTTGATTTCCAAGTGCCTAGAACAGTGCCAGTGATAAAAGATGCTCAATAAACATTTACTTATATATAAATGAATGATTGAATGAATGAGTAAGTGAATGGATGGATGGATGGATTAAAAGCAATAAAGAGATCTAAAGTAGACCCTGAAGAGATAAAAGTTTGAAGAAACTTTATTCAAAAGCAATAAAGAAAGGTGAAGTGAGGTCCTTTGCAATTTATTAACAGGGCCATTGATAGGGGAAGAGACTTTCTTTGAAAAGCTGGGAGTCAGAACATCATAGAAACATCATAGTTTAGTGAGGGGTATCCAGCCTGTCTATTGCTACAGTTTTTCATCCATGGCCTTTTTATGTCTAACTAAACCCTTTTTAGATTTCCCTGGTCGTTACTGTAACAGATAGTATTTATGCGTCTGTCTTTTCCAACCAGACTATAATCTTCTCAAGAGAGATTCTAGTGGATGCGCACTGATATCATATCGTGCTTTTAATTTCAACTTTCCTGTTGGTTAATGAATTTGAATTTGAATATCTTCTTCGGAAAAATGTCTAATAATGTCCTTTGCCCATTTTTTAATCAGGTTATTTTTATTTATTTATTTATTTACTTATTTATTTATTACTCTGTGAGCATTTTCTGTCTCTTTTTAATTGGGTTATTTTGTTTTTTATAATCGAGTTGTAAGAGTTTTTTTTTTTTTTTTCTATTCTGGAGAGAAGATCTTTACTAGATATATAATACACATTTTTTTTTTCCAGCTTGTGACTTGTATTTTTATTTTCTTAATAGTGTCTTTTGAAATACAAAAGTTTTTAATTTTAATGAGGTTAAATTTATCATGCTTTTTTTTTATAGCCCTAGCTATTATGATTATGTCTAAGAACTCTGCCCACATCAAGAGCATGAGAACTTTCTCCTGTCTTTTATTGTAGAGTTTTTATAGTTTTAGCTGGTATATTACGTCTATGGTCCATTTTGAGCTAAATTTTGTGTGCGGTGAGAGGTAAAGATCTAAATTTTTTTAAAATATGGATATCCACTTGTCCCAGTACCACTTGTTGAAAAGACTACCTTTTCACTCTTATATTGTTTTAATACCTTTGTCAAAAATCAAAGTGATTATTACAAACTCTTAATTCTGTTCCATTTATCTGTATACCTATCTTTACACAAATACTACACTATCTCCATTATTATAATATTACAAAATGTTTTGAAATTGAGTAGTAAAAATTTTCCAAATTTGTTCTTCCTTCTTCAAAATTATTTTGGTTATTCTGGATCCTTCGCATTTCTTTATATATTTTAGGAGAAACCTGTCAATTTCTACACAAAAGTCTGCTGGGATTTTGATAAAGATTGTGGTAAATCTACAGATTAATTTGAGGAAAATGGTCATCTTAACAATATTGAGTTCTCCAATCCATGATCACAGGCTGTCTTTCTATTTTAAATTTTCTTTAATTTATTTCAAGAATTGTTTATAAAATGCAATGTACAATTATTGTACTTCTTTTGTTAAATTATTGGTAGATGCCCTTTATCAGAATGAAGTTTCTTCTAGTTCGCCGAGACTTTTTATTATAAATGTTGGGTTTTATCAAATGCTTTTTCTCCATCTTTGAGATGATGTATTTTTGTCTTTCATTCTATTAATATGATGTATATATTATACTAACTGATTTTCAAATATAAAGACAATCTTTCATTGCTGAAAAAATCCAACTTGGTCATGGTATATATAATCTTTTTTAAATAAGTTTTATATGTTGTTGGATTGACTTTGTTAGTAAGTTATTAAAGAACTTTGTATCTAAGTTCATGAAGGATGTTTGTTTTCTTTCTCTGTGATATATTTGGCTTCGTATCAGCCATATGTCACCATGCTCGACTTATTATTTTTGTATTTTTAGCAGAGACAGGGTTTCACCATGTTGGCCAGGCTGGTCTCGAACTCATGACCTAAATTGATCCACCTGCCTCGGCCTCCCAAAGTTCTGGGATTACAGGCATGAGCCTCTGTGCCTGGCCTAGTCACTGCATTTTTGAATGGGGTCAGGTATAGAGAAATTCCTTTCATTCTACTTTCTTGTAAGTAGGCTAACACTGTTTCAGGAGGCCAAAAGCATGTTTCTATAAACTCACTCAACGTTGTAGTCAGTGAATTTAATTTTTAATAGACTTATTCAATCAACTGACTGTTAGTTCTAGTGTATTTTTATGTGTGTGTGTGAGTGTGTACGCACATTTTACTTTTTTCTGATTTCCTTAGTATTTTGGTTGGACATTGAGAAAGGCAGTTCTAGGATATACTAATAAGGTGTCATTCAAGTCCAAAGTAAAATCTAATTTTTAGGATGGCAAATTTCACAAGTTCAGAAAATAAGTAGGTATAATAACACAGTCTGAGACTCTAAAAGGGGTAGCGATTTGAGAAGGTTGATACCCACGTGAAAATTTAATTTCATTTACATAGGTTGAAATGCTTCCAATCTAGAGAAAAGGAAAGGGTCCACACTGAATCTGAAATGAGTGCACAAGTGGTTATATAATGAGCTTGGCCACTAATCAAACATGTAACTTAGGTTAATATAGGCACCAGACATGTAAGATAAGCCAGAGAAATTTTCAGCTTAAGAAACTATTAAAGTGGCCAGGTGTGATGGCTCATGCCTATAATCCCAGCACTTTGGAGGCTGAGGTGGACAGATCACAAGGTCAGCAGATCGAGACCATCCTGGCCAACATGGTGAAACCCCATCTTTACTAAAAATACAAAAAATTTTAGTTTCTACTAAAATACAAAAAATTAGTTGGGCATGGTGGCGCCCACCTGTAGTCCCAGCTACTCATCAGGCTGAGGCAGGGGAATCACTTGAACCCGGGAGATGGAGGTTGCAGTGACCCAAAATCACGCCAGTGTACTCCAGCCTGGTGACAGAAAAAGACTCTGTCTCAAAAAAAAAAAAAAAAAATCATTTAAAGTACATAAAATGAATGGGTACATTCACATGAAGAACAAAAAAGAGCTTGCTTGGAAGTAGGAAAGTATGAGAACATAAAACAGTGAATAATGAACTGTTCAATTCTTTACTTTTTTCATTCTCTCTACCAAATAAAATCATTCTTAGGCTAGAAATCTGGGAAGAAACATTAGTAAGAGAGAGATGAAGATCAAAACAGATGAAGATATCTTCAGATATCAAAAATCAACTTGTAATTAGTTCAAATCTCCTGTTTCAGATTCATTACATCCCAGGAGCTGAGGGAACTTGCAGATGACATTGTTGAGCAACTGCCAATAACCATGAAGCCCAGCTAAGCTACCAAACAAACAAATAAACAAAAACCAGACTAATCTTATTCCAGTTTTCAAAGAGGAAGAAAAAGTATATGCCACAAAATATACCTGGTGAGTCTAAGAGCAACTCTAGGTAAAATTTTAGAGTAAATTATTTAATTTAGCAAAGGAAATGACACTCAAAGAAGCTACCCTGAATTCAATAAGAACAAATTATTCCAAATTATACTTTTTCTAAAAGAGTTACTGGAATAGCATTTCAACAAGGGGTGAAAGTCTGCCAAAAGTGAGCTTGGAATGATCATGTCTTTATAAAACAATAATAAGGTATTAATTACAATAATAAAAATTTTACATATGCACATATATACTTATTAAATCAAAGACTATTTTTTAAAAAAGATGATATCTACTTCCCGAAAAAAGCAGATCAGTATTACAATCCTGTATTTAGCTATTTTCTTGAAATCTGTTCCATTTCTTAAATTGTTCAGGAAAAAATTCCATGGTATTATTTTCTGCTAAGACAGATTCTCTCAGAATATTTATGACTCACATTTTCTTGTTTATTTTTTTTTTCAGGTTTTATAAAATTTAACTGCAAAGTAATTAGAAAATTCAGTAAGATAGCAGAAGCATACAATAAATGCATAAATTTAAAAGTATTTGGAAAGCAAAACAGTAACCATTTAGGATATTATAGATAATTTCACAACAACAACAAAAAATGTAAAACTCATGAATAAATGTGGTTAGAAATATGTGAGACTAACATGACAATAAATCTCTACTGAAAGATTAATACAATGCATGAATACATGCAGATATAGCCATAGTCTAGGAACAGAAACCAATAATATGTTCTTGTTAATTCTGCCCCAATTTATACATGATATATAATTTTAATTCTTATCAGGACTTTCATTGGCACTGGACATAAATAATTCTAAAGTTCATCTGGGAGAAATTTAAAAATATATAGGAAAATTCAGTAAGAAAATAATTCAGAAGACTTATGATCATATAGTCATTTGTATTTTAAAAGTATGATAAAATACGTGGTATTGGAGTCAGAGGAGATACATGAATGGAGCAAATAAAAATTCAGTAGAGAATCCTGAGCAAGATGGCCGAATAGGAACAGCTCCAGCCTCCAACTCCCAGCGTGAGTGACACAGAAGACGGGTGATTTCTGCATTTTCAACTGAGGTACCAGGTTCATCTCACTGGGGAGTGCCAGACAATCAGTGCTGGTCAGCTGGTGCAGCCCAACCAGCAAGAGCCGAAGCAGGGCAAGGCATCGCCTCACCTGGGAAGCACAAGGGGGAAGGGAATCCCTTTTCCAAGCCAAGGAAAACTGAGACACACAACACCTGGAAAATCAGGTAACTCCCACCCTAATACTGCACTTTACCAAGGGTCTTAGCAAACGGCACACCAGGAGATTATATCCCACACCTGGCCCGGAAGGTCCCACGCCCACAGAGCCTCCCTTATTGCTAGCAGAGCAGTCTGAGATCTAACTGCAAGGCAGCAGCAAGGCTAGGGAAGGGGCGTTCACCATTGCTGAGGCTTAAGTAGGTAAACAAAGCCACCGGGAAGCTCAAATTGAGTGGAGCCCACCACAGCTCAAGAAAGCCTGCCTGCCTCTGTAGACTCCTCCTCTGGGGACAGGGCATAGCTAAACAAAAAGCAGCAGAAACCTCTGCAAATGTAAATGACCCAGTCTGACAGCTTTGAAGAGAGCAGTGGGTCTCCCAGCACGGAGGTTGAGATCTGAGAATGGACAGACTGCATGCTCAAGTGGGTCCCTGACCCTTGAGTAACCTAACTGGGAGACATACCCAACTAGGTGCAGACTGACACCTCACATGTCACACGGCTGGGCACACCTCTGAAACGAAGTTTCCAGAGCAAGAATCAGACAGAACACTCGCTCTTCTGCAATATTCTATCTTCTGCAGCCTCTGCTGCTGATACCCAGCCAAACAGGGTCTGGAGTGGACCTCAAGCAAACTCCACCAGACCTGCAGCTGAGGGTCTTGACTGTTAGAAGGAAAATTAACAAACAGAAAGGACACCCACACCAAAACCCCATCAGTACGTCACCATCATCAAAGGCCAAAGGCAGATAAAACCACAAAGATGGGGAAAAAGCAGGGCAGAAAAGTTGGAAATTCAAAAAATCAGAGCACATCTCCCCCTCCAAAGGAATGCAGCTCATCGCCTGCAACAGATCAAAGTTGGATGACTCTTTGACAAGTTGAGAGAAGAAGGCTCCGGTTGATCAAACTTCTCAGAGCTAAAGGAGTAACTACATACCCAGTGCAAAGAAACTAAAAATCTTGAAAAAAGAATGGAAGAATGGATAACTAGAATAATCAATGCAGAGAAGGCCATAAATGAACTGATAGAGATAAAAACCGTGACACGAGAATTACATGACAAATGCACAAGCTTCAGTAACCAACTCGATCAACTGGAAGAAAGAGTATCAATGATTGAAGATCAAATGAATGAAATGAAGCAAGAAGAGAAGT
>NW_012101255.1:625421-655906 GCF_000951045.1 Mandrillus leucophaeus
ATGTAAATGACGAGTTGATGGGTGCTGACGAGTTGATGGGTGCAGCACACCAACATGGCACATGTATACATATGTAACAAACCTGCATGTTGTGCACATGTACCCCAGAAGTTAAAGTATAATAAAAAAATTTTTTAAATTTCAGTAGAGTTTTTCTCTGCATTGTAATGATTGTCTTCATCATGATCATTTACATTTGTTTATTGTCTACTCTTGGCCAGCCACTATTCTTAGTTCTTCTATGTATTTACTCACTTAATTCTCATGGCAGTCCTGAATTATAGCCCTAACCTTGCTTTTACCCTCCAATTTATGGTATAATTATTTGGCTGTATAGCATAACGCAAGTGTGAGTCTACTGAAGGAATAAAGAAAGGGCTGGCATCAAGGGCTTCAATCAAACAAAATAAAAGGAACAGGATTGGGTTGTAGGAGTAGAGTGCATTGTTTGAACTAGGAGTTGGGAGAGCCATATGCCCCCTTCACTTCAACCCTGCTACACTACCATAAGACTTCTGGTGACACATAGGAAATGAGATCATCAGAGTTCCTTTTCAAAACACGTTCACTACTGACCAACCAGCACCACTCTAGGAGTTGCTCAGATGGTGCATAGCTGGTGCAGGGCTCTTGGCTATGGAAGATTTCTCAGACTGAGGGCAAAATCAGCAGTTTTAAGCAATTTGAAAAGCAAAAACCTGGAACCATTCTTCATAGACCTGTTCCAGGTAGACGTCTTAAAAGTGTCTTAATTTGCAAAAAGACCAGTGATACTTGTGGTTTGGGAGCCACAAATCATAGAATCCAAACACCTTCCTTCTGCTTTTACATCAAGAGATGAAAGAGTTTCCTCTATCTTGTCTTTTGGGTGGTCATAAGTGAAAGACCCCTGATTAGTTACTATCATTGTAGCATCCACACAGATGCAACATTCCGCTGGAGCTGGTGGACCTTACTGCAAGAGCAAGTCAGGAAGGTTAGGGCTGAGGCTCAGAGAAAGCATCATATAGTTTCTGAATAGTGGATCTGTCTTCCTGTGAATGAGGTTTTCTTTTGTTTTGTCTTATTTTTTCCAGTTTCCCACCACTACAGATGCTCTACATAAGAGAAACTAGAGGAGAGCCATTTCTAAGGTGGAGGGATGCAACATGTACATATATCAAAATACCATATTGTGCATTATGTATCAATTATAAATTTAAAAAAGAGATAGAGTCATAGACAGCAACTAGGAGATGACATGTACTATCCAGGAATTTCCAGAAATACTGAGCAGAAGAAACAGACATCCTGATGTTTATGAAAACAGTTATCTCAGGAGGCTAGAAAAGTTAGGGATGCTCAGGATACATGAAATTTTGTGTGAGAGTGTGTAAAATTATTGTGGGGAGGATATTCTTTGAAGTATATCTCATTGTGGCCAGATTGGATGCCATTTACTTTTCTTTTTCTTACCCACATATTCCCTCCTTATTATTATTATTACTATTACTATTTTCTGTGCATATACATCACTCCCTGATTCCCCAAGTATACCTTAGTTTCTACATTTCTGGCTATGAAATGGGCACTTTTCCTAAACTCCTATAGCTGACATTGAAACACTTTCTCTCAAAATGCACAAAGACATGTACATGAACATTGATTGCAGGATTATTCATAAAGCCAAAAACTGAAAGCCATTAAAACATCCACCAAGTGGACATTTTTATGTGAATGCATTTTTTAAATGTGGTACATCTGTACAGTGGAATACTACTCAGCAAAAAAAGAAAAAACTAATTCATGCCTCAACATGAACGAACCTCAAAAACATTAGCTAAGTGAAAGATGTCTGATGCTAAATATTATCTATTTTGTGATTCCACTTAAATAAAATGTCCAGAAAAGGAAAAACTATAGAGACAGAAAGCAGATCAGTGTTTATCTAGGGTTGGGAACAGAGCAAGGATTCACTGTAAAGGGGCACATAATAACAGTCTGCTATAATAGAAATGCTCTAAGATTGGGTTATGGTGATTATTACGCAACTCTGTATGCTTACCAAAATCATCAAATTGCGCTATTACACAGGGTAAATTTTATGTTATATAAATAATACCTCAGCTGGGCGTGGTGGATCACATCTGTATTCCTATCACTTTGGGAGGCCCAGGCAGCCAGATCACTTGGGGTCAGGAGTTTGAGACCAGCCTGGCCAACATAGTGAAACCCTGTATCTACCAAAAATATTAAAATTAGCCGGCTGTGGTGATGCGCGCTTGTAATCCCAGCTACTAGGGAGGATGAGGCAGGAGAATCACTTGAACCCAGGAGGCGGAGCTTGTGGTGAGCCAAGATCATGCCACTGCACTCCAGCCTGGGTGATAGAGCAACACTCTGTCTCAAAAAGAAAATAAAAATAATAATTATACCTCAATAAAACTGCTAAAAAATGTATGGCAACTGTCTGTTTAGATTCTCCATGGAATAGAATCCCTTCCTCATAACAAAGTTCACAGCATAGTACCCAGCTCATTAGATGGCTTGAATATTAAGGAAATGCAGAGAATACCTGATAGGTGGGGTGCTGGTAGTCATGTTGTGCTTACCAAGGAATTGTTTGCAGTGTCCGACAAGTCACTGGACATAGCAAATGTAAATCTCAGTCCACAAATTCTTGTGTGCAAAAATTATCACAGCCTTTTCTCCATAACCCAAATCAATGTCTGTGTTCAACCTTCATCCTGCGTGGCTGGTGAAATAATTACCTTTAGAGCTTATTGCTTATTAGAATTCCTACTTCTTGCTCACCCCCAGAGTTAGGCCATGGGGCCAAAACATTGGCAATGAAGGTGTCTTCTGGTCCTTGGTCATCAATTTGCAAGTTACTAGGGCCTCTATCTGCATGACTCCATCAGGCCAACCCTTTCAAACCCCTCTGCTGCTTCTGTGCCACCCTCAGAAGAATCTTTGCCAAGGTGGCCTGCGGTCCTGCCTTGACTAAAGGTTGCAAATCATTGGCATAAAAATCTACATCTGGCCTGCAGATGTGTTTTGTTTGGCTCACTCTATGTTTTAAAATCATTTAAGCCAACGCTTAAAAGTCAAGGGAGTTCACTAAAAATACCAAAATTTCTGCCTTCTCTTGAAAATCAGAATATCTAGCAATAATGGACCACCTCTTCATGTGTCAAATACCACAAAAGCTGAGAATTGGGTGCCTGTTTACCTCTCCTTTTTGCTACAGACCCATTCAACCTCATTATCTCCCCAAAGCTGAGGCAGGAAGTCAGTTGATATTGACATTGTTATAATCACTGCATGATTTTTTTTTTTTAAACACCAGGCCCTTATCAGCTGTTTATATTACCTGCCTTTAATTTACCATAGTAGGTGTTTGAGATTCCTGGTGCAGGTATACCATGCAGCCACTCTTTTTACTGCCTCCCCAGGGTCACCCTGTAGATTGGATGCTATGGACTAAATGTTTGTGTCTCACAAAAATTCATATGTTGACATTCTAACCCTGAATTTGATGGTATTAGGAAGTAGGGCTTCTGGGAGGTAATTAAGTCATGAAAATGGAGACCTCATAATGGGATTGGTGCCCTTATAAGAAGAGACACAAGGGAGTTGCTCTCTCTGCTCTCTGCCATGTGAGGACACAATGAATAGATGGCTATCTGCAAATCAGAAAGAAGCCCTCACTAGACAGTGTATATGCGGACACCTTTATCCTCAGCTTCCTAGCCTTCAGATGTGAGAAATCAGTATGTATTTCTAAACCACCCAGTCTATGGTAATTTGGTATAGCAGCCTGAACTGACTGAGACACTGGACATAGTCCCTTCTGCTTCCCTCTCCCCAACAGTGGCTATCTCTTGCTAGTCTATGAAAGATCGTTCTTCCTCCTTTTTTTCTTTTTAACTAAGCCATTTTACTTTCATTAGAAACTTCTTTAATCCCTAAGGTTTAACTTTTTGAAAACCAAAAGCAGGAAATGACTTTTTCTCAGATAGCATGGCTTTTTGCCCTTCCACAGACCTCACTTGAGAATGAAAGCAGATTCAGAAAATCTGAGAGAAAATGTTATATAGAGAGACAGCATTGGTTAATTTCTCAAAGTATTTGGCCACAAGAGTGAGTTTGTTTTCAGGCATCTAATTATAGGACCTATCAGTGGATAGGTCCCGTCATCAGCCATCACTACCACATTACATCTTTCATCTGCAGTCAGAAACCTATCTGTTCAGCAGGTGATATTCCCTGTACCTGCAGTAATAAGTTTGTTGGGTTGTTAATGATGGTAGAATGTGTAGTTATATAACCAGATGTTGAGGTCTCCCTGCAATGGGGAGGGGGCGCTTCAAGTCAAACCTTAATGAGTAACTTGCTTATACTACCAAAGTAAGCTGAGTCACTGGGTAACACTTCCTATCTTGAGCATGTGTCTGAGAGAGCAGATCTAGCTGGCAGGATAGGACTCTGAAGAGGCCAAGAATCCAGGTAGGGAAAGGGCTGTGCCCAGTGAACTCTCAGGTTAAAGAGGACTGCAGGAGGCCAACAAAAAAATACTTCGTTTCTGGGGTTCACAATAAAATAATAGGCAGAGCATTTAACCAAGCACACTGGAGAGGAACAGAGGACTCTAGAGACTGCACTTGGAGTGAACTTTGAGCATTTACAGATGGGAAGGCTGAGGGCTCTGTAAATAGTCGTAAAGGCCCAGAAACAAAGAAGCTGCGTCCCAGTACAGAATGTCATCAGGTCACAGAAAAGAATCTGCTGGGCTGAGTAAAAACAAGAATTTCAGGCCAGAGTGGAGATAGTCACTTAGCTCCTAGCTAGGCTTATTAGGGGGGACCTTAATACTGGAAATTGTTATCTAGAACTCTAACTAAATGATGTTAATAGCTCTTACTCCAGCATTTGGCTTCCATGATTCTCCCTAAGTCCTTTGGTAAATTTCACTAATTTACATAAATAAATAAATAAATAAAATACTTCCAGATACCTAGGGTGAGACTTCTACTCTACTTGAATTTATCAATGAACATCCTAACCTTCTTTTGAATCCTACCTCAGCAGAGTCCAGTTCTGTTTGGGCATGCCACGAGTAACATATGTTGCTCAAGGTGTCAGAGTGCAAATCTTCACTAAGTCTTTAGTCAAATCACTGTTTTTCAGACTGGCTTCCTTACTAGTAAACCCTGGGCGATAACCAGAAATCACTCAAAATATTAATTATTCAATTATCAGGCTCTGGCTGATAAGTACCATTCTCCTGTGAATTCAATCGACACAGAAGCAAACAAGATTTTAAAACAATTTACAGTGCCTGAGAGAGAAACGAAATTGTGTCAAAGACAAAATAGTGGGATACTAATAGTAGCAAGAAAGCCATTACATACCTTCAAGACTGATACTCTCATGGGAACGTCAGGGTTAGCAAATTTATGGTTTATTAAAATATTGCAGTAATTCTGTACTGGCTGATAATAGTCTAAGAGCAATAGTATTAAAAAGCAGTAGAAATTAATAAATCAACCAATCAATAGCAATTATAACAGCATGCCCATTATAATTCCAAGACATTTTCCCCTTTGGGTACTGAAGCTGAGCTCGAAGACAGTGGCAAGATATAAATCTCCTGTTGTTTTTTTCCCCTTTGGGTACTGAAGCTGAGCTCTAAGACAGTGGCAAGATATAAATCTCCTGTTGTTTATTTGAAAAGATGGTGGGAGTGTGTGGCACAGCATACTAAGGAAGACCTATTTTTTCAACCCCTGAAGAGATGCCTCACTGCCCAAGGAGTGACACACGTATTTTCTAGTTCAGTTATTAACCAAGGATATAAACAGTTGCTTGTGTGGCATATATTCCCTTACAGTGTGTTAGCCTTCCTTCACGTGGGTTTGGGGAGCTCAGTTTATTAGACAGTTTAATCCCTGGTGGAACACCTAAATCTCTGTATATAGGGGGAAGTCTGTAGGTATGTATATCCTGAAGACTGCCATTGACATCTAGAATAGTAGACTCTTCAGCAAGCAACCTATCCTCATGAATGATCCCTGGCCAGAGGAGTGTCACATGAGACTGTCCATCCTCTCTGGGTTGGCCTGCTCTGGGTCTGAGCTTCAGGGGATGCCCTGACTGAGCCCTTGTCTATCCCAGTCTATCTTTTATACTTTATATTTCTTTCTTTTCTCCCATTTTTTTTTCCTTTTCTTTTCCACTTGTGACTTTGTCACATGTATCAGGTGGACTGCAATCAGTTGGACCCTTGCCACTCTGTAGAATGAAACAAGGTCCTGGCAAAGCATTGGCTTTGGCAATCAGGATGAGACAAATCTAGCCCACCTCATCTCCTATTTTTATGCCTTTCTGGCCTCCTTTCTCTCCCTTGTCCTCTGGTTCAAATGTTCCCAGCACCAGTTCTTGGCATACAGACAGCATCTGGATGGTATGGTAAATATCACTGTAGTTCATAGTGAAAGAGTCACCCAGAGGCCAAGAAGGAAGTGAGGAAAACAGAAAGCTGAGAAGTAGGGCAGCGTGTGAACTCACCCTCTTAGGGGCCTGACAGGATTCCCACTAATGAATGACTATAAATTCAATGAAGAAATCATTGGAAGAGATACAGTCAAAACATAGCTCAGATAGAAGCTAGAGTCACATCAGAATTGAAATTATTGGAATAATTTGATCAATGACTTTAGCTGCAACTTGTATCACTTGTTACATAGTTTTATAATTTATATAATTTAAACCTGTGTTTTCCAATATGGTAGCTGCTAGCCAGATGTGGCTATATAAATTTAAATTATCTAAAATAAAAAATTCAATCACTCAGTTGCATGTCACGTTTCAAGTACTCAAGAGCTACATGTGGCTAGTAGCTACCATATTGAACTGCTTGGACAGAATACTTCCAGCATTCCTGAAAGTCCTGTTGTATAGTGCCAGTTTAGAGGATAAAAATCATATCCTTTTTCCTGTTTATGTTGGTTTGTGTTACCTTAACATGAATAAGTATTTTGAATATCCCCTCTAAGTTTTTATTTTCTTCAAGTAATTTTAAGTTAAGAAGTGAGCAGCATGTTCTTACGTTCAATTCAACAAAATAAAATGATGGCAAAGTGAAGTGAGATATACACAAGACGGAAGTTAACATTTAATACTATTATATGCTGTAATAATACTTTTAGTAACTAATCATTTAATTCAAAAATAAATGAGATATGCATTCTTCTCCCTAAGAATTAATAGTTTAGTTGGGGACATGAGCATAGATACACAGCTGCATGACATAGTGATAAAGAACTCCAGGACTGGAAATCAGGGAGACTTGTATTCAAATCTTTAGCTTTGTGATCTTTGGCAATTTACATAATCTCTCAATATCACTTGTATCACCTGTAAAATTGTTATAATAATAGTGCCCACCTCATTACTTCTTCCCCAAGAGATGATGTGCAAGTCCGGTCTTTAAAGATGGATGTAATCCGCTGCAAAGATTTCAAGGGAGGTTAATAAAGTTCATGCTGTTACAACTGATTCTAAGTTTATCGATTATGTTCATCATCTCCCTCCTCTACCATCCATTCTAGATTTCCTCACTTGTGGCCAGCTCTTTAAATGGTTTGAGTTATTTCCTTGTTGGGGTAAGTTAACCACTCATCCCAATTTGCAATTGAGATGTTTCTGGGAGGCAAGATTCAGTTTCAAACTTTATTTTGCCTAGACAAGGGGGTTTCTGGAATGCAAGACTTTCAGTGCTAAAAGCTGGCAAAGTCTGAGGCAAATTGGGGTGAGTTAGTCACCCTACTGGGGTCATCCAGATGTTCGACCCCAATGAGTCTGATTTCTTACTTGCCTTGTTATTGTTGGGCCATGTTTGATGTTACTGTCCATGTGTAATTATCAATGGGCACAGAAGCATCAAATCTGTGTGGTGAATCCTCTGGGTTCTAGACATGTTTCCTCTCTGCCCTTAAGGTTGTGACTCATTTGTCTAACATTGGTTTCTTATTCTGAGGTAGTGTTGTATGGGATATCATGTCAAAAGATCAGGGATTCTGCAGTTCTTTAGATGGCAGTTCTACTGACAGCACTGTGGGCAGATTGGGAAAACCTGTAGTTAGAATATGTAACACCTCTGGTGGGAACTAATTGCTGCTCCCTCCAAAATGCAGTAGAACTTCCACCGAGCCATTTGCTGGCATTCCTGAGGAATGGTGTTGTATTAAGTAGTCAGCATTGGTCTTTATTGCCAGTACTTGCACATTCAGCAGTGGCAGCTGCCAAGTCAGCCCTGGTGAGAGAGAGCCTATGATCTTGAGCTCATACATGATTTTTATTCCTACCAAAATAGATACTCTGCTCATAGAGTGTTCATTCCTACCAAAATAGAAGCTTTCTACCCACTGTATAAATATTGAGGTGATCAGGACAAAGGCTGGCCAACATGCAGAGGATGAGTCATTCTAATCCCTTGGTTGTCCTCAAAAGTGTTATATCCTATAGTGAACATTAATGTGAGTTACCAGTATTTGCATACTTTGTGCTGCCAATTTAAAAAATCCAGACTTAGATAAAAAGGAATTTTATTTAAGAAGATTATTGTAATAAGGAGAGGGGTCTACTGTAATACAGAGACTGTTCTCACCATAAGATCTACCATAAGATTTGTAAAGGTCTTAAGGATCAGGCACAAAATGCTTTTCTTTTATAAGAAGAGTAAACAGAGCTAGGAAGAACATGGTACAGGGAAGTGAATGAGCAGCCGACCTGATGGAAAAGTTGATCAGCAAATGTTTTTCTCTGTAGTCGGCCAGTTCTTAGAAGGGGGCATATAAAAGGTTGCTTTTGTATTGGATGCTTATTTAATTTCAGGGACAAGTGACAGTTCAGGGACCTGAGTGGGGAGCTGCTGACTAAAGTTTAGTCAATACAAGTTAGTGAATGGGACAAACAGTTCAGCTACTCAGTTATTAAGCAAAGGAGGGGAATTTGGAAGGTCTGTGTCTGGCCTTGTCATAGGTAAGTCAAGGGTCTTCTGTGAGTCTTATCCAAGTCATTTGGAAAAGAGTGGTTCTTTGCCGAACTGGAAGGCTACGTGGGAGTTTCTTAACCATCACTGTTTTCCAAGCAGAGTTCAAGTAAAGTGATAGTATCGTCAGTTCCCTTTTTATGACAAATAGGAGAGTTAGCATGAAAACTCTAAAGCAAAACAGTGAATGTATACTGCCTTGCTGTATAAAGTAAACTGTGTTATTATACTTCTCTACTCAAGAAATGAAGAATGTGTTGTCAAACAATAGCCAGAGGCTATGCTGATCTGCTCCTGCAAAGATATTACATCTGGTAAAGCAGGTGTAATTGGGCTACATCTGATTAAATTTGTCCATTCCTTTCATAACAACCCCTTTCCTGAAAGGTCCAGAAGCAAATATGAGGGTCTTATCCATAGCTATCTTTCCCAGTTGTAAATTCTAGAACTGGGGAAATAACCACAAGTTGAGTCTACAGACCCATTGAATCCCCATTGAAATAGACTTGAGCCCACTTTCCATCTATTACCAGAAATCTCCAAGTCCTCACTCCAACCAGAGGACCATAATGCCAGTACCAGCCCAGACCCCTGTCTATCATTCATGACATACACATGGTATTTTTTTCTCTGGAGTGTGCCATAACCTTATAAGACCATAGGAAAAGCACCAGCAAGCAAGAGAAATACACTGTGGTATATAAACTGAATCTGTATATTTCAGTGATTTCTTCCAAGACTCCCTATATTTCGTTGGTTTACTTTATCTATCTCTGTGCTCATACCGAAATGCCTTCATTACTATAGCTTCATTAAAATTTTATCATCTGTTAGAGCAGTCTTCTTTGGAAATGTCTTGGATATTGTTAATCCTTTGCTCTTTCATTTATGTTTCAAAATCAGCTTGTTAAGCTCATCACAAATCCGATTGCATTTTTAAATGAATTTGACTTCTGGAGGGCTATATTTGTGTATGAAACAGCAGGTTGAGATTACAGGTAGCTACAGACTAGAGATTGTCATGGGAGTGAGGAGTAAAGGAAAATTGAAGACAATATTAAGAATGCATTTCTGATAACTAATATTTTTCCTTACAATGTTTTTACTATTTTATAATAAAGGTAAATCTTCATATACACAGATATTTGAGAACATAAATGATAAAGGGAAAGAATGAGAAGGAAATATAGCTTGAAAATAAAGCTTGAAGGTTGAAGGATTACATTTTAGGTTTCTTTACTGTTGATCTAGGAAAATTTGAAGGTACTTATATATATATGGAAAGAAACAAGCAGAAAGGGTAAATGTAAAAACTGAGAAAGAGAGAAGGTGATTGAAACAGCAACAGCCCGGTGAATATAGGGTGGAATAAAACTGAGAACATAGATCTCTCCCCTGCCCCGTGTGTGTGTGTGAGAGTATGTGTGTGTAAGTGTGTGTATGCAGTAGATTATGCTCAGCAAACAGAATTTCAATAGTTCACAGGATTAAACAGGAAAAAGATTCCATTAAAAATTAACCCCATAGAGCGCCTTTTTGTGTTATTGCTCTAATGGACTAGAGAGTCCAAAAATATGCCCTCACATTTATAATCAATTGATTTTTTGACAAGGGTGCTAAGACAATTAAGTGGAGAAAGAATTCTCTTTTTTTTTTTTTTTTTTTTTGAGACGGAGTCTTGCTCTGTCGCCCAGGCTGAAGTGCAGTGGCCGGATCTCAGCTCACTGCAAGCTCTGCCTCCTGGGTTTACGCCATTCTCCTGCCTCAGCCTCCCGAGTAGCTGGGACTACAGGCGCCCGCCACCTCGCCCGGCTAGTTTTCGTATTTTTTAGTAGAGAGGGGGTTTCACCAGGATGGTCTCGATCTCCTGACCTCGTGATCCGCCCGTCTCGGCCTCCCAAAGTGCTAGGATTACAGGTTTGAGCCACCGCGCCCGGCCAGAATTCTCTTTTTTACATGCAATCCTGGACACTGGATATCCACCTGTGAGAGTTAAGCCTAATCCTGTTCTCACACAGTACATAAAAAGTAACTCCAAGTAGAAGATAGATGTAAATGTAAAAGTAAAGAGCACAAAACTCACAGAAGAAAACACAGGAGTAAATCTTCATGACATTGCTTCACAAAGCCCTCTTAGCCCTCCCATGCCACCAAAAGCATAAGAAAAAATTTAAAATATAGATAAGTTGGACTTCATCAAAATTAAAAATATTTGTTTCCCTTTCATCAAGACAGTGAAAAGACAATCCCAGAAAATGGGAAGTAAATGAATTATATCTCAATACAGTTGTAAAAAAGAAAGCAAAAAAATTTTAAAACTAGAATCATGGTCTAGGCACTGTGGTACATTTCGCATGGAATCACAGGTCTAGCATGACTAAGTCACAGTTTTACTTAGTCATTCTTTCTTCCACATCACCTCTCCCCATATATATGACTAATGATGAAACAGAAGAAATCATCACTATGTACTCCGTGAATATGTAAAATTAATATTTGTCAATAAAAATAAAAATTTTAAAAGTCTACAAAAGAAGAATAGTGGTTTTTCCAGTAAACTTTTGAAATATTTGTGTAACTCAGAATTTTACTAGGACTGAATGAAAATCCTAAGCACATAATCTTCTTACTTTTCAAGTCAAAATTATCTACATGATTACTGTTTAATGATTTTCATATTCAATCATCCCTCTGTATCCCTGGGTTCTGCATTTGGTGATTCAATCAACTTTGGATGTAAAATATTCTTTAAAGAAAAGAAACAACAAATAGAAACAAAATAATTTTAAAATGCAAATTAAAATGTGGCATAATAGCTATTTAGATATAATTTACATTATATTCAGTATTATAAGTAATCTAGAGATGACTTAAAGTATACAGGAGAATGTGCATAGGTTTCATGCAAATACTATGCCATTTTATATAAAGAACTTAAACATCCATGGATTTTGGTATCTGCAGAGATATTAAGGGATACTGCACTGCTGTCAGTTATAAAAATCAAGAATCCCACCCATTAGTTCCTCAAAGAAAAAAACTTGCAGCATATTTCTTAGAACTGCTTTAGATATATCTTAGGTAATTAAGTTAAAGCTTGTAAAATATTGCCTCCAGATGGTAAATTAACTCTTTTTGAAATTAACATTTTAATAAATTACTCATCTTGGCAAAATAAGAATATAGGCTTAAGTAGATTTAAACTTAAACTTTCCCTTCAATTCTTTTACCAAGATTACTAATATTCCCTAAAGAACTATTAATTTTCTAATTTGTTCATTTTTGTTACTTAATATACCAGTGGGAATACTGTATCTTTGGCCGTGTCTAGACATACAGATGGTTTTGATAAATTCATTTGAGAAGAGGTTGAGTTCAGGGAAATGGCCAATTAATTTCTTTAAACTGAACATATTTTCTTCTAAAGAATTTTACAAAATCATCTTGACTAAATTATTCACCTTTCAACTGGTTATTTTGGCACTATGTAGCCCAGAAAGTTCTTGTTCAAGGATGAGAGTCTGATATTAGTTCCACAGATACTTGACGGAGTCCTGCCTTTGGGGAATGGAGAAAAGCTTTCTTTTAATTACCATAAGGTGGAATATTACCAAACACACAGTCTATCATTTTTACAAGGAAAATCATATCCAAAAATCTAAGCACCATTTTATTTCTAGAGGAAATAGATGTTGTTGAGGAGGCCACCTAGGATTTATTCTTTGAACTATACACTGGAAAAATCTTTAAATCAGGACAAATAATAATCATGATGACTAAAGGTGCAGCTTTCTTATGTGGCAAAAAGTAATGCTTCCCTTGCTGCTATCAAAAGATGAGATTCAGAAAATAACAAGACTCGCTACGCACCTCTTGAAAGATACAGATACAATTATCTCTTGTTTACTTTATCAGACATATTTCTGGATTATAAATTGAGAAAGAGTATGCATTGCTTACTCATGATCCTAGAACACACTCATGCTTGTTCCTTTACTCATTCACTTATTCAACAAATGTGAGAATAAATATTTGGTGAGCAACTACCATATGGCAGTTCAAAATTAAGTGAACAATTTATAGAAATCTTATATAATTCTCAGAATAATTCTATAACATAAGAAACTGGAGCCCAATAAAATTACATAATTCATGCAAAGTCCCACACTCTCCTTAATGACACAGCCAAGATAGAAACAATTTCCTCTGACTGTAGGACATTTGTTTTCTACTTTGCTAACATTTCTTTAAAGACATTATTTTATTTTAATTACAAAATATTTTATACATTCAGAAAAAAATAAAAACAGCATGTCATCCAAGAACCAAATTTAAGAGAAATTAACACTTCACCATATTTGCTTCAGATCTTTTTTAAAAAAGAAATTGTATGTTATACATGCTACAGATTTAGCTATAACTATTTTCGCTTCCTGATTTCCTAGAAGTATCCACTGTCCTATAAACACTTTATATCATTCCTATGAATGTTATAGTAGCCAGTGCCTATGTATTTATGCATAGTAATATTGTTTTTTGCGTTTAAATGTACATATATTTATGTGACAAATCTGCAACTTCCTTATGTAAACAATATGCTACATTCGCCTCGCGGCCGCTGAGACATGAAGCTCTCGAGGCTCCTCCCGCTCCGGGTGGGCGCTCTCCCTCGCTCTCCTCGTCCTCTGCCCCGGCCCCGGCCCCGCGCCCGCCGTGGAGAAGACTGAGCTGATCCAGAAGGCCAAGCTGGCCCAGCAGGCCGAGCGCTACGACGACATGGCCACCTGCATGAAGGCAGTGACCGAGCAGGGCGCTGAGCTGTCCAAAGAGGAGCGCAACCTGCTCTCCGTGGCCTATAAGAACGTGGTCCGGGGCCGCAGGTCCGCCTGGAGGGTCATCTCGAGCATCCAGCAGAAGACCTACACCTCCGACAAGAAGTTGCAGCTGATTAAGGACTATCGGGAGAAAGTGGAGTCCGAGCTGAGATCCATCTGCACCACGGTCCTGGAACTGTTGGATAAATATTTAATAGCCAATGCAACTAATTCAGAGAGTAAGGTCTTCTGTCTGAAAATGAAGGGTGATTACTTCCGGTACCTTGCTGAAGTTGCATGTGGTGATGATCGAAAACAAACGATACATAATTCCTGAGGAGCTTACCAAGAGGCATTTGATATAAGCAAGAAAGAGATGCAACCCACACACCCAATCCGCCTGGGGCTTGCCCTTAACTTTTCTGTATTTCACTATGAGATTCTTAATAACCCAGAGCTTGCCTGCATGCTGGTTAAAACGGCTTTTGATGAGGCCATTGTTGAACTTGGTACACTGAATGAAGACTCATACAAAGACAGCACCCTCATCTTGCAGTTGCTTAGAGACAACCTAACACTTTGGACATCAGACAGTGCAGGAGAAGAATGTGATGCGGCAGAAGGGGCTGAAAACTAAATCCATACAGGGTGTCATCCTTCTTTCCTTCAAGGAACCTTTTTACACATCTCCATTCCTTATTCCACTTGGATTTCCTATAGCAAAGAAACCCATTCATGTGTATGGAATCAACTGTTTATAGTCTTTTCACACTGCAGCTTTGGGAAAACTTCATTCCTTGATTTGTGTTTGTCTTGGTCTTCCTGTTGTGCAGTACTGCTGTAGAAAAGTACTAATAGCTTCATTTCATAAAAACATAAGTAACTCCCAAACACTTATGTAGAGGACTAAAAATGTATCTGGTATTTAAGTAATCTAAACCAGTTCTGCTAGTGACTATGTTTTGTATTACTGTGAAGATAAGAAAATGTAGTTAATTAAAATTTAAACAGTGTTCCACATAACTTCTTAATTTCTACATTCCCTCCCTTACTCTTCAGGGATTTCCTTTCAATAAGCAACATTTCCATGCTCTTAATGTATTCCTTTTTAGTAGGAATCCGGAAGTATTAGATTGAATGGAAAAGCACTTGCCATCTCTGGCTAGGGGTCACAAATTGAAATGGCTCCTATATCACATAAGGAGGTCTTGTATATCTGTGGCAACAGGGAGTTTCCTTATTCACTCTTTATTTGCTGCTGTTTAAGTTGCCAACCTCCCTTCCCAATAAAAATTCTCTTACACCTCGTACCTTTGTAGTTCTGGTATTCACTTTTCTATGTGATAGAAGGAGCATGTTGCTGCCAGAATACAAGCATTGCTTTTGGCAAATTAAAGTGCATGTCATTTC
This sequence comes from Mandrillus leucophaeus, assembly GCF_000951045.1. Taxonomy (NCBI): domain Eukaryota; kingdom Metazoa; phylum Chordata; class Mammalia; order Primates; family Cercopithecidae; genus Mandrillus; species Mandrillus leucophaeus. The sequence continues at coordinate 640,680 of NW_012101255.1, forward strand.
TTAGTATACTAGAAAGGGGAAATAAAGTACACAAGTCCAAGTCTAAACCTTTAGTACTTTTCCATGCAGATTTGTGCACATGTGAGAGGGTGTCCAGTTTGTCTAGCGATTGTTATTTAGAGAGTTGGACCACTATTGTGTGTTGCTAATCATTGACTGTAGTCCCAAAAAAGCCTTGTGAAAATGTTATGCCCTATGTAACAGCAGAGTAACATAAAATAAAATTACATTTTATAAACCAAAAAAAAAATATGCTACAAATCTGCAACTTCTGTTTTCACTTGATATTATATCTATCAGGCATCCTTTTGATATATGAATATCTGATTATTTATTCTTTAACCAATACATTTTATTGGCATGCATTTAAAATTTTTCAAATGCCTATATTTTGACCATCAAGTTTTACAACTTATTACAATTTAATTCCAATTTTGGTGAGAGTTTCTTGGTGGCCAATGCATGTTTGTTTTTTAAAAGATTTTGTGCTTGGGAATAATGTGTTCTCTGTTTCATGCACATTTCATGTATGGCTATTATATAAAGCTTATAAATTGTATGGTTCAAATTCTCTATCTTGAAACCAAATTTTTGTCTGCTTAAGCAACTAATTTTTAAAATTATATGAAGTAGTTAAAAATATTTCTCTATGGTTGCATATCTATCCATTTCTATTTATAATTTTTACTGCATGTATATTGTAGTAAGTTGCTAGGGTCATATAGCATCAAAATCATTTCTTCCTTTTATCATGTAACGTCCTGTAATCCATAATAATGTACTGAATTTAAAATCTGTTTTTTGTCATCTTTTGTAACATTGTTATTACTATCTTTTATAAACAAGGAATAGCTGAATTTTATAGTTTTAACCAAAGTGAGAATTTGCTTTACCCTGTGATTTCATCTGTTTGTGTTTATGATGGTTCCTTGTAGTAGATGTATTACTCTCATATTATTGTGTGCCATTTAACAATGTTTTTCCTTTTTCATTATTTTATTCCTCCATTTTATTAGATCGATCAGTATCCTTAATTCTATTTTTATTCCTTAATGTTTTAAAAATACACACACTTCTATTCACAATAGCAAAGACATGGAATCAACCTAAAGGCCCATCAATGGTAGAATGGATAAAGAAAATGTGGTACATGTACACCATGGAACACGATGCAGCCATGAAAAAGAATGAGATCGTATCCTTTGCAAGAACATGGATGGAGCTGCAGGTCATTATCCTTAGCAAACTAAGCAGTAACAGAAGACCAAATACTACATGTTCTCACTCATAAGTGGGAGCTAAATGATGAGAACATATGGCCACATACATGGGAGCAATAGATCCTGGGGACAACCAGAAGGTGGAGGGTGGGAGGAGGGAGAAGATCAAGAAAATTAACTAATAAGTACTAGGGTTAATACCTGGATGATGAAATAATCTGTATAACAAACCCTCATGACACGAGTTTACCTATGTAACAAACCCACTCATGTAACCCTGAATTTACAAGTGAAAAAAATATACATACTGTAACTGAAAAGCTTTACGTTAAATCAACAATATTACCTACTGAATAACAATGAGAACTTTTATTTACTTTGATTCTTATTATAGCCTTTTCCATTGTTCATATTGATCATGTACCATCATGCAGAGTGGGAGTTAACACTGTAAGTGAAAAGAAATGTAAAGGTGTTATGCAGAGACGAACAGAGGTACAGAAAGGAGACAAAATCCTGATGGTATTTCAGTTGTTTGCTCTAGCTAATTCCTCAGGTTCTGTAGAATTCTCTTCCTTGGGCTCTATAAAAAACAGTATCACATAATAAGTCCTGCTTTTTGATTAAATTAGTATGAGTAGAATCTATGTCCCTTGAATAAAATTAGATTTTTGTCACTTTTAAACTAAAACAGAGAGCAAAAGAAAAATAACAGCAAGTAATTAGGTGAAGTTAGAGATAGCACATCTACACAAAATAAATACTTGGATACCATGTACAATTCCTAGAGATGGTCCAAAATTTGGCTGTAATATTTCTAGATGCTTAAGAGTAAAGTAAGATCATCTTAAAGATATGTTAGTGTCCATAACATAAAATGTGTTCGTTGCTTAAAAAAAAAAATCAGGTTATCCAGTTACTATCACCTGGGGAAAAAATGTTCTACAGCTAATCATAAAGCAACTACCATGTCATGTGGAAAACTCTGTAATAAAAAATAATCCCTATAAATATCTGAATTGTGACTTCGATTATCCTTGTGTTAAGTTAGTGTGGTACATTTGTTAGTATGATTTGAACCAAGATAAAGTTGGGACTAATTAGAGGTATAAGTCATTTGTTCTCATAACACAGTTTCTGTTAAATTCAAATGGAAGAGCACTCAAAGTTCTAACAGTAAAAACTCTAAAGGCGTATTTATGAAGCTAATAAACAAACACCATTGGAAAGTGAGTTCTAGCAATAAAAACAGACATGCTTGGCCGGGCGCAGTGGCTCAAGCCTGTAATCCCAGCACTTTGGGAGGCCGAGGCGGGAAGATCATGAGGCCAGGAGATCGAGGCCATCCTGGCTAATGCGGTGAAACCTCATCCCTACTAAAAATACAAAAAATTAGCCGGGCGTGGTGGCACGTGCCTGTAATTCTAGCTACTCAGGAGGCTGAGGCAGGAGAATCACTTGAACCCAGTAGGTGGAGGTTGCAGTGAATTGAGATCCTGCCACTGAAGCCTTGGTGACAGAGCAACACTCTGTCTCAAATATATATAAATATATATATATACATAAATATATATATCTTTAACATATCAATTGTCTACTTATCCTCTATGTATGATGTATCTCTCCATGGCAGAAGACTGTAGAGAATAAAATACATAAATTAAATTTAAAGTTAAAGAATATTTTAAAAATACTAATTCTAATAAAAATATTAGAATATATGTGAAAAAGTTCAGAGAAAAATTTACAGCTAACATCTAATAGATCAGGAAAGAATGAGATTAATTTAGGTCCAACTTTAATGTTATTTAAATGTTTTCTAAGCAAAGAAAAAACTTTTAGATTTTTAGAAAAAGCCAGCAAAATATTTATTTGAAAACTTAACAAAAATAGCATTAACAATGGAAGAGTATAGACCAATTTCAGATATGGAATCAAATATAACAAAATAAAGCATTAGCTTATTAAAATGTATTATATTACATAAGTGGAATTTATCTAGGAGTGCAAAGATGATTCATTTCCAAGAAATCTATTACTAAAACTCATCATACTAGATAAAAAAGTGAAATAATAATATCCAAAGATACTGAAAATCAGCAAAATTCTATGTGTTTTGAAGAAAACTGTTAACATGAGATGAGGAGATATAAATAACTTATATGCACATATTAATAAGAATATATATGTGTGTGTATATGTACTTATGTGTGTGTGTATATATATGTGTGTATATATATGTGTATATATATATACACACACATATGAAGAGATACACATTCATCTATCTATCTATCTACCTACCTACCTATATCTATCTATCTAATCTACTTATCTATCTATCTAATGAGTTATGGTAAATGCCAATCCAAATGCAAGAATCATACTTAAGAGCTACAAACTAAAAACATTTCTTTTAAATTCAGAAATAATGGAAAGATTGCATCATTGCAGCTATCTTTCTTATCTATATAAGTTTAAGGGGTATAAGTGCAGTTTTGTTACGTGGATATACTGGGAGGTAGTGAAGTCTAGCTTTTAGTTTAATCATCACCTGAATAATGCATATTGTATCCATTAAGTAATTTCTCATCCTTCACCCCCTCCCACTCTTCCATCCTCCTGAGTCTCCAATGTCTATTATTCCACACTGTATGTCCGTGTGTACACATCATTTAGCTTCCATTTATAAGTGGGAGCATATAGTATTTGGCTTTCTCTTTCTGAGTTGTTTCATTTAAGATAATGGTAATCAGTTCCATCCATCTTGCTTCAAAATACATGATCGCTTTCTTTCTTATGACTGAGTAGTATTCCATTATAGAAAGATAGAAAATAGATAGATGATAGATAGATAGATAGATACCACATTTTCTTTATCCAACTATCTACTGATACTTAGTTGATTCCATATCTTTGCTATTGTGAATAGTGCTGTAACATACAACTGCAAGTATCTTTTTGATATAATTATTTATTTTATTTTTGAGTAGATACCCAGTAGTGGGACTTCTGGATCAAATAGTAGTTCTATTTTTAGTTCTTTGAGAAATATTCATATAGTTTTCCAGAGAGGTTGTACTAATTTACATTCCCACCGACAGTGTATAAGGGTTGCCTTGCATTCATGCCAACACCTGTTGTTTTTTTAAATTTTTAATAATCACCCTTCTGACAGGTATAAGATGACATCTCCCTGTGGTTTTAGTTTACATTTCTCTGATGATAGTGATGTTGAGCATTTTTTATGTTAGTTGATCATTTGTATATCTTCTTTTGAAAAATGTCTATTCATGTCCTTTGCCCACTTTTTAATGGGATTATTTGTTTTGCTGCTGTTGTCATTTGAGTTCCTTGAAAATTCTGGATCAGTCACCAGTCAGATGCACAGTTTCCAAATGTTTTCTCCCATGATGCAGGTTGCTGTTCACATTGTTGATTACTTATTTGGATGTGTAGAAACTTTCTAGTTTAATTACGTCCTATTTGTCTATTTTTGTTTTCACTACTTGTGCTTTTGAGGTCTTAATCATGAATTCATTGTCTAGACCAATGTCCACAAGAGTATTCCTTAGGTTTTCCTTAGGTATTTTAAGAGTTTCAGGTCTTACATTTAAGTCTTTAATCTATTTTGAGTTGACTTTTGTATATTGTGAGAGATACGGGTCCAGTTTTATTCTTCTGCATATGACAATCCAATTTTCCCAGCACCATTTATTGAAAAAGGCATCCTTTCCTCAGTGCATATTTTTGTCACTTTTGTGAAATATCAGTTAGCTGTAGATATGTGGCTTTATTTCTGGGTTTTCTATTTTGTACCATTGATTAGGTATCTATTTTATGCTACTGGTTTTTGTGCATTGATTTCATATCCTGAAACTTTGTTAAATTCATGTATCAAATCTAAGAGTTTTAGGAGGCGTTTTCTAGATCATATTGCTAGTGAACAGAAATAATTTCACTTCCTCTTTTCCAATTTGGATGCTTTTTATTTCTTTCTCTTTCCTGGTTGCTTTGGCCATGCTGCTTTGATTACTATAGCCATGTAGTATAATTTGAGTTTACATAATGTAATGCTTTTAACTTTGTTCTTTTTACTTAGAATTACTTTGACTATTTGGGCTCTTTTCTGGTTCCATATGAATTTTAGATTTTTTTCCTAATTCTGTGAAAAATAATGTTGGTATTTTGATAGAGATTGCATTGAATCTGTATATTGCTTTGGGCAGTATGGTCATTTTAACAATATTCTTCCAAACTGTGAAGATGGGATGTTTTTCCATTTCTTTGTGTCATCTACAATTTATTTTGTCAGTGTTTTGTAGTTTTCCTTGCAAATATATTTCACCTCTCTAGTTAAATAAATTCCAGATTTTTTTTTTTTTTTTTTTTTTGTAGCTATTGTAAATGGGCTTGCCTTCTTGATTTGGTTCTGAGTTTGATTGTTCTGAGTGTATAGGAATGCTACTGGTTTTTGTACATTGATTTTGCATCCTGAAACTTTGTTAAATTCATTTATCAAATCTAAGAGTTTTTGGAGGAGTCTTTAGGGTTTCTAGATCATACTGCTAGTGAACGGAAATAGTTTGACTTCCTCTTTTCCAATTCAGATGCTTTTTATTTCTTTCTCTTTCCTGGTTGCTTTGGCTAGGACTTCCAGTAATATGTTGATAGGAGAGGTGAAAATAGGCATCCTTGTCTTGTTCCTATCCTTAGGGGGATTGCTTTAAACATTTTTCCCCATTCATTATGATGTTGGCTATGAGCTTGTCATATATGGCCTTTATTATTTTGAGCTATGTACCTTCTATGCCTAGTTTGTTGAGGATTTTTATCATGAAGGGATGCTGAATTTTATCAAATGTTATTTCTAAATGTATTGAGATGATCATGTGGTTTTACTCTATATTCATTTATGATGAATCACATATATTGATCTGCATATGTTGAACCATCTTTTCATCCTTGGAATCAAACCCACATGATTATAGTGTATTTTTGATGCACTCTTGGATTCGGTTTGGTAACATTTTGCTGAAGATTTTTGCATCTATGTTCATCAGGAATATTGATCTATAGTTATATTTTTTCCTTGTGTCCTTGTCTGTCTTTGTTATCAGGGTGATACTGGCTTATAGAATGAGTTAGGGAGGATTCCCTCCTTCTCAATTTTTTGGAACAGTTTCAACAAGTTTGGTACTAGTTCTCTGATGTTTGATGGAATTTGTACATTGTCCTGGGAATTTTTCGTTTTGTTGGAAGATTTTTTTATTACTGATTCAATCTCACTACTCTTTCTTGGTGTGCTCAGGATTTTAATTTTTTTCTGGCTCAACTTGGGAAATGGTATTTATTTATTTCTTCTGTGTTTCCTAGTTTGTGAGTGTATAATTGTCCATAGCAGTTTCATGATCTTTTGTATTTCTATTGTATCAGTCATAATGTCTCCTTCATTTCTCATAATGTTTGTTTGAATCTCCTCTCTCGTTTTTTTTGGTTAGTCCAGCAAACAGTTTATCAATTTTGTTTATCTTTTTAAATAATCATCTTTTCATTTTATTGATCCTTTGGATTTTTCTATCTCAGTTTCGTTTATTCATTTAGTTCTGCTATGATCTTTATTATGCCTTTTCTTCTTCTCGCTTTGGTTTTGGTTTCTTCTTGTTTTTATAGTTCCCTGAAGTGCAACCTTATGTTGTTAACTTGTGTTCTATTTTATTTTTTATGTAGGCTTTTAATGCTATAAGCTTCCCTTTTTGCACAGTTTTTGCTGTATCCCAGAGGTTTTGGTATGTTTTGTCTACATTTTCAATTCATTTCAACAATCTTTAAAATAGCCATCTTAATTTCTTCATTGATTCAAAGATCACTCAAGGGTATGTTATTTAATTTCTACACATGTGTATAGTTTAAAGAGCTCCTCTTGATATTGATTTCTAGTTTCATTCTGCTGTGATCTGAAAATATACTTGATAAAATTTTGTATTTAAAAATTTATCGAGACTTGTTTTTTGGCCTAACATATGGTCAGTCTATGTTAGAGAATGTTTCATGTGCTAATGAAAAGAATGTACATTCTGTGGTTGTTGGATAGAAAGCTCTGTACATGTGTGTTAGGTCCGTTTAGTCTAAAGTCAAATTTAAGGTCAGATGTGGTGGCTCACACCTGTAATCCCAACAGTTTCAGAGGCCGAGGCAGGTGGATGGCTGGAGCCCAGAAATTCGAGACCAGCCTGGGCAACAAGGCAAAATCCCCCACCAAAAATTAGCAGGGCGTGGTGGCAGGTGCATATAATCCCAGCTACTTGCGAGGCTGAGGAAAGAGAATCGATTGAATCTGGGAGGTGGAGGTTGCAGTGAGCTGAGATTGTGCCACTGCACTCCAGCCTGGGTGACAAGGTGAGACTCCATCTCAAAAAAAAAAAAAAAAAAAGTCAAATTTAAGTTTTAAATTGTGTTTGTTAAGTTTCTGCCTTGATGATTTATCTAGTGCTGTGAGTAGGGTGTTGAAGTCTCCCACTATCATTGTGTTGTTGTCTATCTCTTTCATTAAGTTAGTAATATTTGTTTTATGAGTCTGGGTGCTTTGGTATTGAGTGCATATATATTTGGGATTGTCATATCCTCTTGTTGAATTGTTCCCTTTATCATTATATAATCATCTTTGTTTTTTTTTTTTTTTTTACTTTCTTTGACTTAAGGTCTGTTTTATCTGATGTAAGTATAGCTACCCCTGCTTGTTTTTTGTTTCCGTTTGCATGAAATATTTTTTGTCCATTTATTTACCATCAAGGTGAATTTCTTACAAGCAATATGCAGTTGGTTTCATAAGGTGAATTTCATAAGGTGAATTTAAAATTTCATAAGATGAATTTCTTATAAGCAGTATGCAGTTGGTTTATTTTTTAAAAAATTCATTTTTCTAGTCTATGTCATTTAAGTATATCATTTAATTCATTTACATACAACATTATATTGATATTTGAGATTGTGTTTCTGGTCATAATGTTAATTGTTATATAGTTGTTTTGTGGATTCTTTTGTTTATTTCTTCCCCCTATGTCTTTGTGGTTTGCTGGAGTTCCGTGATGTTGTCATTTGATTTCTTTCTCTTCTTCCTTTGTGTATAAGACCTGTGGGTTTTTGACTTTCATGTGTTTTTATAATGGCAAATATTGACATTTTGTTTTTGTGTTTAGAACTCTTTAGAGCATTTTTTTGCAAGTTTGGTATAGTGGTGACAAATTCCCTCAGCATTTCCCCATGTAGGAAAGACTATTTAACCTTCATTTATGAATCTTATTCTGCCAGGATAAAAAATTTGTTGTTGACAAATTTTTTTTCTTTAAGCACTTTGAAAACAGTATCCCAGTCTCTTCTGGTTTGTAAGGTTTATTTCTGCTGAGAAGTCCACTGTTAGACTGATGAGATGTCTTTTGTAGGTAACTAGATGTATTTCTCTTGCTGATTTTAGGATTTTTTCCTTCACATTGACTTTAGTCAGTCTGATGACTTTGTGGTATGATGAAGTTTGTCTTGCAATGTATTTTCTAGTGTTTATTGGGCCTCTTGTGTCTAGATGTCTAAATCTCTTGCAAGACTAGGGAAGTACTGGGTGTGGTGGCTCATGCCTGTAATCCCAGCACTTTGGGAGGCTGAGACAGGGAGATTGCTTGAGCCTAGGAGTTAGAAACCAGCCTGGGCAACATGGAAAAACCCCATTTCTACAAAAATATGAAAAACAGAAAAATTAGCTGGGCATGGTGGGGTGCACCTATTGTCCCAGCTAGTCAGGAGGCTGAGGTGAGAGGATCATCTGAGCCCAGGGATGTTGAGGCTGCAGTGAGTCATGATCATGCCATTGCACTCCAGCATGGGGAACAGAGTGAGACCCTGTCACAAAAAACAACAACAAAAAAACCTAAAAACAAAAATGACTAGGGACGTTTTCACCAATTATTTCCTAAAATAGGTTTTCCAAATTTGTTGCTTTTTTCTTCTCCCTTGGGAATACCAATGAATTTAAGTTTGGTAGCTTTATGTACTCCTACATTTCTCGAAGGCTTTGTTCATTCTTTTCTATTCTTTTCTCTTTAGTTTTGTCTGACTGGGTCAGTTCAAAAGATCTATGTTCCAGTTGTGAGACTCTGTCTTCTACTTGGTTTAGTTAATTGTTGAAGCTTGCAACTGTATTTTGTAATTCTTTCTTTGAATTTTTAATTTCCAGGAGCAGGAGTTCTGTTTTTTTTTTTTTTTTTTTTTAAATCAGTCTACTTGGTCAATTTCTTGATCATATCCTGAATTGCCTTTCTGATTTCTTTTTATTGGGTTTCAGATTTCTTTTTATTGGTTTTCAGATTTCTCTGCATCTCATTGAGCTTCTTTAAAATCAATATTTTAATTTATTTAGCTGGCATTTTACAATGTTTATTTTAGATAGGACTCGTTGTTACAGAGTTAACATGTTCTCTTGGGGATGTCATGGCATCCTACTTATTCGTATTTCCAATGTTATTACGCTGATTTTTTGGCATCTGGAGAATCATTCTCTTCTTATTGTTTTTGAATTTACTTTCATTGGTGTGGGACATTTTTTCTTGAAGGTGTGATTGTGGTGTATGTTAAGTTGGGTCATATGGCTTTACTTCTGTTTATATTCAGTAGTATAGACTTTGTATGATTTCCTTGGATATAAATAGCCTTAGTGTGGTATCTTTTTCAAATGCCAGTTGTAGCATTGAGATACTGAGCAGGTTGGCATGCTCAAGGTCTCCTGAATAGCAGGAGTGGCATGGGTGGTGGTGGTAGCAGAAGTCACATGAAGCTTGTCTCCTTCTTGAACACTGCACTTGTGTTAGCAGATGTTGTAATGGGCTATGCAGATCAACCTCCTGGCTAGCAGGTGGTGCTTACAAGTGACAGTCAAATGCAGTGATGACAGTAGGGTTTATACTTGACCTTCATTAATGAGGAGAAGTACTCTGATGTCCCAGGCAATGGATTGGGCCCTAAAACACTCTATAATCCTGGTCCTGTGCTCTGCCCCCAAGGGAGTCGGGGAGAGAACTGAGGCAGGGCTGGGCCAGGCAAGCCTGCATTTGGGTCCCCTGGTGGTGGATGCAAGCCCCAGCCCCAATAGCGGATGAGGGCAGTCCATGGTCCCTGGAAAAATGCCCCAGCAAGAAGTGGAACAATTGCTGTCGTGCCAAAGACCTAGCACAGAGAAAGAGGGCAGCTAGAGCTCTACAACCTAGCAAGTGGTAGTGAGACCCACTTTATTCCCATGCCTCCAGCCTGGTAAGTCTCTCTCCCATGACTTGACACTGGCAGCAAATTGAGGTAAGTTGGCCAAGTAACATAAATAACATAAACCTTGATGAATCCACACCAGGCTGCAAAACACACAGCCAGGTCAAAACCACACCTTTCAGGGTAAACCCTTCCCAGTCCAGTCTCTTTAAGAAACTCCAGTGCCCAAGGCTGGAGCCCATGCCACAATCACCCCTCAGTTCTGGACATGGAGTTTCCTCTGCTGCTTGAGCTCAGATTGCAAATCCCTAGCCTGAGACTCTCATAACAAGTAATGGCTACCTCTGCTAGCTGGCAGGTTCTCTAGTGAGCTAGGATCAGAAATGGCATCCTTTTATCAGTGCCCAGTCTGGGAGCATGCATAGGATACTTCCCAGTGCTGTTCCTTTTCACAGTCTCCTGACTGCTCTCCAAGTCAGATACAGGGCGTAAAAGGGTCAGGGAGCTCCTCCGTGGCCTGGACTCCCTGGTTCTTCAGTGAGAATGTGTATCACAGAGACAATTACTCCCTGTATCATGCATTGATGATTTACTCACAATTTTCTGCCAGACCCCACCAGATGAGCTGCTCCCTGCTTTCTTTTTTTCAGTATCTGAAGTTTTCTTTCCCCTTCATGTTGAACTGCTATGTTTTTTCTTGGATAAAAGTTCACAGTGTAGGTCAGGGAGGGCAAGATGGCTGACTAGATGGAGTCCGGTGAAACAACTCTCACCGAGGGATCGAGACGACTGGCATGATCCGAACAGATCTTCAGAAGGAAGGCACTGAGAGTGGATGGAGGAAGACACAGAAGCTGTGCTGAAGTGGGAGAAAGCTGGGAACTCTGCATGGGGCTACCACACACCAGGACTTGTTTCTGACCCACAACAGCCCCAGGGAAACGAGTAAGTTGAACTGGCAAGGAGCAAGTTACTCTTGCCATTGGCCTCTGAAATGCCTGCAGGAGGAAATCCGTTGACCACCACAGATACTGGAGTTGTCAGGAAGAGCTGCTTGAAGAAGAGGTAGGGGCAGCAAGCCAGATGATGTGGAGACCAGAAGATTTGGTGTGGGAGCATCTACAGTGGGGCATGGTCAGGGATGGCCATCTCCCTAGGCTCAGCTTGCTCCCAAAAGAGACTTTAGCCCTAGTGGAACTGTTTGACCTGAACTCTGCAGAGCAGTCTTGCCCATCAGACAGGGTGGTCCCACCTGAGCACCCCTTGGTCTGCTGGCCTTTCATGAGTGCAGGGGACAGTCTCGCCATACCTGCTTGCAGGGGAGTCTCGGGTGCCCTGGGGCCCGCACCGTAGCTTCTGCACTGGCAGAACATGATTGACCTGTGGAGAGCTCTGTGGCTTGTAGGCCCCTATAGCCACTCACCAGTCCCCATGCTCCCTCCCTATACTGCAGCTTCCCTTGGGCCCATGGAACTCCCCACATTGCTTTGCTGGCATGTGTTTGTGAAAGGAGGTTTTGCTTTCCTTGCTTTGCTAGAGCGCAGGAGTGCAGTCTGCCCCCATTCCTCCTCCGATTTGTCAACTGCCATTGCAGATACAGTCTTGGCATGCACTGATCCAGCCAGCATTGCTCCCACCAGTGCCCTATCCTTGCATTAACACCGTGCAGAGAACAGCAGATCCTCCCCTATCCTGAGTGACCATCCTGCTTGTGGAGCACAGAGAAGGCACCCAGACCTGTGCCTGCCAGCACCTTACCCCCAAGCCACCACCATCTCCAGAATGACCATGCACAGTTGCCAACAGCCAATCCCCATCGGGTGCATTGCCTCCACCACTGTGGCGAACACCTGCAGGGAGGCAGGCACCCCGGCACCTACAAGCACTCTGCCATAGCTGCCACTACAACGATGGATCCCACTATCACTACACTATGAAATGCTTTGGTTGATACCACCCATCAGAGTATAAGAACCAGGGGTCCAGGAGCACCTAGCCACCCCCAACACTGTGGATTCCTAACCTCAAGAAGCCAGAGAACAAAGTCAGGACCCAGTACAAGTCCCCCAGAGCTACAGCATGCAATCTAGGAGTTGGGAGCTGAGTGTTGACCCGCTAAAATCTCCCAGAAATGAAGTCAGTCAGAGTCTGATTATACCACAATCAGACTCTGAAGGTCATTAAATAGGATAAAAGAATAAAAATCCTAAGGTCAGCAGCCTCAAAGATTGAAGGCAGATAAGCCCATGAAAATGAGAAAGAATTAGTACAAGCACCCTGACAATTCAAAAGGCCACAGTGCCTCCTTTCCTACAAATGACTGCATCACCTCTCAACCTAAGGTTCTGAACAGGGCTGAGATGGCTGAAATGACAGAAATAGAATTCAGAATAAGGATAGGGATGAAGATCATTGAGATGCACGAGTACCCAATGTTGATACCCAATCCAAGAAAGCTAAAAATCATGATAAAATAATGCAGGAACTGAGAGACAAGATGGCCATATTGGAAAGAACATAAGTGACCTGACAAGAGCTTAAAAACACACCACAAGAGTTTCATAATGAAATCATAATTATTGATAGCAGAATAGATCGAGCAGAGGAAAGAATCTCAGAGCTTAAAGCTTGGCTTTCTGAAACAAGACAGTCAGATAAGAACAGAGAAAAAAATGAGAATGACTGGACAAAACCTCCAAGCAATATGGGATTATGTAAAGAGACAAAATCTATGACTCATTGTTGTCCCTGAAAGAGATGGGGAGAATGCAACCAATTTGGAAAACATATATCAGGGTATCATCCCTGAGAACTTCCCCAACCTACCTAGCGAGGCCAACATTCAAATTCAGGAAATGCAGATAACTTCAGTAAGATGCTTCACAAGAAGATCATCCCCAAGACACATAATCATCAGATTCTCCAAGATTGAAATGAAAAAAAAAAAAAAAGTGTTAAAAGCAGCTAGAGAGAAGGATCAGGTTACCTGCAAAGGGAAGCCCATCAGACTAATAAGTGAACCACTTAGCAGAAACCCTACAAGCCAGAAGAGATTGAAGGCCAATATTTAGAATTCTTAAGGAAAAGAAATTGCAACCCAGAATTTCATTTCTGGCCAAACTAAGCTTCATAAGTAAGGAAAAATAAGATCCTTTTCAGACAAGCAAATACTAAGGGAATTCACTACCACCTGACCTGCCTTACAAGAGCTTCTGAAAGAAGCACTAAATGTGGAAGGAAAAGATGTACCAGCCACTACCATAACACACTGAAATTCACAGACCAGTACACTATGAAGCAATCACATATACAAGTCTGCAAAATAACCTGCTAACATCATGATGACAGGATCAAACTCACATATATCAATACTAAGCTTGAGTGTAAATGGGTTAAATGCCCCAACTAAAAGACAGAGAGTGGAAAGTTGGATAATGAAGACCCATTGGTATGCTGTCTTCGAGAGATTCATCTCACATGCAGTGACCCACATAGGCTCAAAATAAAGGGATGGAGAAAAATCTACCAAGCAAATGGGTAATAGAAAAAAAGCAGAGGTTGCAATCCTAGTTTCAAACAAAATAGACTTTAAACCAACAAAGATCAAATAAGGCAAAGGGCATTACATAATGATAAAGGATTCAATTCAACAAGATGATCTATCTTAAATAGATATTCACCCAACACAGGAGCACCCAAATTCATAAAGAAAGTTCTTAGAGACCTTCAAAGAGATTCGGAGTCCCACATAATGGTAGTGGGAGACTTTAGCACCCCACTGACAATATTAGACAGATTATCAAGACAGAAAATTAGGAAAGATATTCAGTACCTAAACTCGGCACTGGATCAAGTGGACCTGACAGACATCTACAGTACTTGCTACCCAAAAACAATAGAATATACATGTTTTCCCATCGCCACAAGGCACATATCCTTAAATACATCCCTGAAAAGAAATACGCAGCCTAGTTATAACATGGATTCATTGATCTTTTGAATGGTTTTTCATGTATCACGTAATCAGAAGCAAAACACTCCTCAGAAAATACAAAATAACTGAAATATAACAAACAATCTCATGGGCCACAGCACAATGAAATTAGAAATCAAGACTAAGAAATTCACTCAAAACCATACAATTACATGGAAATTGAATAACCTGCTCCCGAATGACTTTCAGACAAATAATGAAATTAAAGCACAAGTCAAGAAGTTCTTTGAAACTAACGAGAACAAAGATATAGTATACCAGAATCTCTGGGACACAGTTAAGGAAGTGTTCAGAGGGAAATTCATAGCAATAATGCCCACATTAAAAAGTTAGAAAGATCTCAAACTAAGAATGTAAAACTGCAACTGAAAGAAATTTAGAGAAACAAGAACAAATCAACTCCAAAGCTAGCAGAAAACAAGAAATAACCAAAATCAGAGCTGAACTGAAGGAGATTGAAAAGATCAATGAATCCATATTATAACTAGGCTGTATATTTCTGTTCAGGGATTTTTCTACCTTCAGGGTTGGATATAGTTTAGTTACTATTACCATAGTCAACCTGTAGTTTTACATATACAATTTTTTATGGAACAATAGATTTCTCCATTTTAAAAAAGCATTTTAAATGTAGTTTGAATATTTTCCACAAGATGCTGCAATGAGAGTTATCAATCACTGTGTAACCAGGTTAAGTGGTAAAATAATCCAGGTATCAGTCAAAGGCATTTTGCTGACTTAATTTTTTTTTTTTTTTTTTTTTT